>NC_092708.1:284427861-285042861 GCF_047496885.1 Scyliorhinus torazame | reverse complement strand
ATGGATGGATGGATGATTGGCTGGATGGACGGCTGGATGGATGGATGGCTGGATGGATGGCTGGCTGGAGGGATGGATTGATGGATGGATGGCTGGATGTATAGCTGGATGGATGGCTGGATGGATGGCTGGCTGGTGGGATGGATGGATGGATGGATGGCTGGATGGAGGGATGGCTGGATGGTTGGCTGGCTGGAGGGATGGATGGATGGATTGATGGATGGCTGGATGGCTGGATGGAGGGATGGCTGGATGGATGGCTGGCTGGAGGATGGATGGCTGGATGGATGGATGGATGGATGGATGGATGGATGAATGGCTGGATGGATGGCTGGATGGATGGATGGATGGATGTATGGCTGGCTGGAGAGATGGAGGAATGGTTGGATGGCTGGATGGATGGCTGGATGGAGGGATGGCTGCATGGATGGCTGGCTGGAGGGATGGATGGATGGATGGAAGGCTGGATGGATGGCTGGATGGATGGATGGCTTGATGGATGGCTTGCTGGAGGGATGGATGGATGGCTGGCTGGATGGATGGCTGGATGGATGGATGGCTGGATGAATGGCTGGCTGGAGGGATGGATGGATGGATGGCTGGATGGATGGCTGGATGGATGGATGGCTGGATGTATGACTGGCTGGAGGGATGGATGGATGGATGGCTGGATGGGAGGCTGAATGGATGGATGGCTGGATGGATGGCTGGCTGGAAGGAAGGGTGGATGGATGGATGGCTGGATGGATGGCTGGATGGATGGATGGCTGGATGGATGGCTGGCTGGAGGGTCGGATGGATGGATGGATGGCTGGATGGATGGTTGGATGGATGGATGGCTGGATGGATGGCTGGATGGATGGATGGCTGGATGGATGGCTGGCTGGGCTTGTGGATTGATAGATGGATGGCTGGATGGATGGATGGATGGATGGCTGGCTGGAAGGAGGTACGGATGGATGGCTGGCTGGAGGTATGGATGGATGGATGAATGGCTGGATGGATGGCTGGATGGAGAGATGGATGAATGATGGATGGCTGGATGGATGGCTGGATGGAGGGATGGCTGGATGGATGGCTGGCTGGAGTGATGGATGGATGGACGGATGGCTGGATGGATGGCTGGATGGATGGATGGCTGGATGGATGGCTTGCAGGAGGGATGGATGGATGGATGGATGGCTGGATGGATGGCTGGATGGATGGATGGCTGGATGAATGGCTGGCTGGAGGGATGGATGGATGGATGGATGGCTGGATGGATGGCTGGATGGATGGATGGCTGGGTGATTGGCTGGCTGGAGGGATGGATTGATGGATGGATGGCTGGATGGATAGCTGGATCGATGGCTGGATGGATGGCTGGCTGGAGGGATGGATGGATGGATGGATGGCTGGATGGAGGGATGGCTGCATGGTTGGCTATCTGGAGGGATGGATGGATGGATGGATGGATGGCTGGATGGATGGCTGGATGGAGGGATGGCTGGATGGATGGGTGGCTGGAGGGATGGATGGCTGGATGGATGGATGAGTGGTTGGATGGCTTAATGACTGGCTGGCTGGAGGGATGGATGGATGGCTGGATGGATGGCTGGATGGATGGATGGCTGGATGTATGGCTGGCTGGAGAGATGGATGAATGGTTGGATGTCTGGATGGATGGCTGGATGGAGGGATGGCTGGATGGATGGCTGGCTGGAGGGATGGATGGATGGATGGATGGCTGGATGGATGGATGGATGGATGGCTGGATGGATGACTGGCTGGAGGGATGGATGGATGGATGGATGGCTGGATGGATGGCTGGATGAATGGATGTCTGGATGGATGGCTGGCTGGAGGGATGGATGGATGGATGGCTGGCTGGATGGATGGCTGGATGGATGGATGCCTGGATGGATGGCTGGCTTTAGGGATGGATGGATGGATGGATGGCTTGATGGATGGCTGGATGGATGGATGGCTGGATGGATGGCTGGCAGGAGGGATGGATGGATGGATGGATGGCTGGATGGATGGCTGGATGGATGGCTGGCTGGAGGGATGGATGAATGGATGGCTGGATGGATGGATGGCCGAATGGTTGGCTGGCTGGAGGGATGGATGGATGGCTGAATGGATGGCTGGATGGATGGCAGGATGGATGGATGGCTGGATGGATGGCTGGCTGGATGGATGGATTGATGGATGGATGGCTGGATGGATGGCTGGATGGATGGATGGCTGGATGGTTGGCAGGTTGAAGGGATGGATGGATGGATGATTGGCTGGATGGACGGCTGGATGGATGGATGGCTGGATGGATGGCTGGCTGGAGGGATGGATTGATGGATGGATGGCTGGATGTATAGCTGGATGGATGGCTGGATGGATGGCTGGCTGGTGGGATGGATGGATGGATGGATGGCTGGATGGAGGGATGGCTGGATGGTTGGCTGGCTGGAGGGATGGATGGATGGATTGATGGATGGCTGGATGGCTGGATGGAGGGATGGCTGGATGGATGGCTGGCTGGAGGATGGATGGCTGGATGGATGGATGGATGGATGGATGGATGGATGAATGGCTGGATGGATGGCTGGATGGATGGATGGATGGATGTATGGCTGGATGAATGGATGTCTGGATGGATGGCTGGCTGGAGGGATGGATGGATGGATGGCTGGCTGGATGGATGGCTGGATGGATGGATGCCTGGATGGATGGCTGGCTTTAGGGATGGATGGATGGATGGATGGCTTGATGGATGGCTGGATGGATGGATGGCTGGATGGATGGCTGGCAGGAGGGATGGATGGATGGATGGATGGCTGGATGGATGGCTGGATGGATGGCTGGCTGGAGGGATGGATGAATGGATGGCTGGATGGATGGATGGCCGAATGGTTGGCTGGCTGGAGGGATGGATGGATGGCTGAATGGATGGCTGGATGGATGGCAGGATGGATGGATGGCTGGATGGATGGCTGGCTGGATGGATGGATTGATGGATGGATGGCTGGATGGATGGCTGGATGGATGGATGGCTGGATGGTTGGCAGGTTGAAGGGATGGATGGATGGATGATTGGCTGGATGGACGGCTGGATGGATGGATGGCTGGATGGATGGCTGGCTGGAGGGATGGATTGATGGATGGATGGCTGGATGTATAGCTGGATGGATGGCTGGATGGATGGCTGGCTGGTGGGATGGATGGATGGATGGATGGCTGGATGGAGGGATGGCTGGATGGTTGGCTGGCTGGAGGGATGGATGGATGGATTGATGGATGGCTGGATGGCTGGATGGAGGGATGGCTGGATGGATGGCTGGCTGGAGGATGGATGGCTGGATGGATGGATGGATGGATGGATGGATGGATGAATGGCTGGATGGATGGCTGGATGGATGGATGGATGGATGTATGGCTGGCTGGAGAGATGGAGGAATGGTTGGATGGCTGGATGGATGGCTGGATGGAGGGATGGCTGCATGGATGGCTGGCTGGAGGGATGGATGGATGGATGGAAGGCTGGATGGATGGCTGGATGGATGGATGGCTTGATGGATGGCTTGCTGGAGGGATGGATGGATGGCTGGCTGGATGGATGGCTGGATGGATGGATGGCTGGATGAATGGCTGGCTGGAGGGATGGATGGATGGATGGCTGGATGGATGGCTGGATGGATGGATGGCTGGATGTATGACTGGCTGGAGGGATGGGTGGATGGATGGCTGGATGGGAGGCTGAATGGATGGATGGCTGGATGGATGGCTGGCTGGAAGGAAGGGTGGATGGATGGATGGCTGGATGGATGGCTGGATGGATGTATGGCTGGATGAATGGATGTCTGGATGGATGGCTGGCTGGAGGGATGGATGGATGGATGGCTGGCTGGATGGATGGCTGGATGGATGGATGCCTGGATGGATGGCTGGCTTTAGGGATGGATGGATGGATGGATGGCTTGATGGATGGCTGGATGGATGGATGGCTGGATGGATGGCTGGCAGGAGGGATGGATGGATGGATGGATGGCTGGATGGATGGCTGGATGGATGGCTGGCTGGAGGGATGGATGAATGGATGGCTGGATGGATGGATGGCCGAATGGTTGGCTGGCTGGAGGGATGGATGGATGGCTGAATGGATGGCTGGATGGATGGCAGGATGGATGGATGGCTGGATGGATGGCTGGCTGGATGGATGGATTGATGGATGGATGGCTGGATGGATGGCTGGATGGATGGATGGCTGGATGGTTGGCAGGTTGAAGGGATGGATGGATGGATGATTGGCTGGATGGACGGCTGGATGGATGGATGGCTGGATGGATGGCTGGCTGGAGGGATGGATTGATGGATGGATGGCTGGATGTATAGCTGGATGGATGGCTGGATGGATGGCTGGCTGGTGGGATGGATGGATGGATGGATGGCTGGATGGAGGGATGGCTGGATGGTTGGCTGGCTGGAGGGATGGATGGATGGATTGATGGATGGCTGGATGGCTGGATGGAGGGATGGCTGGATGGATGGCTGGCTGGAGGATGGATGGCTGGATGGATGGATGGATGGATGGATGGATGGATGAATGGCTGGATGGATGGCTGGATGGATGGATGGATGGATGTATGGCTGGCTGGAGAGATGGAGGAATGGTTGGATGGCTGGATGGATGGCTGGATGGAGGGATGGCTGCATGGATGGCTGGCTGGAGGGATGGATGGATGGATGGAAGGCTGGATGGATGGCTGGATGGATGGATGGCTTGATGGATGGCTTGCTGGAGGGATGGATGGATGGCTGGCTGGATGGATGGCTGGATGGATGGATGGCTGGATGAATGGCTGGCTGGAGGGATGGATGGATGGATGGCTGGATGGATGGCTGGATGGATGGATGGCTGGATGTATGACTGGCTGGAGGGATGGGTGGATGGATGGCTGGATGGGAGGCTGAATGGATGGATGGCTGGATGGATGGCTGGCTGGAAGGAAGGGTGGATGGATGGATGGCTGGATGGATGGCTGGATGGATGGATGGCTGGATGGATGGCTGGCTGGAGGGTCGGATGGATGGATGGATGGCTGGATGGATGGTTGGATGGATGGATGGCTGGATGGATGGCTGGATGGATGGATGGCTGGATGGATGGCTGGCTGGGCTTGTGGATTGATAGATGGATGGCTGGATGGATGGATGGATGGATGGCTGGCTGGAAGGAGGTACGGATGGATGGCTGGCTGGAGGTATGGATGGATGGATGAATGGCTGGATGGATGGCTGGATGGAGAGATGGATGAATGATGGATGGCTGGATGGATGGCTGGATGGAGGGATGGCTGGATGGATGGCTGGCTGGAGTGATGGATGGATGGACGGATGGCTGGATGGATGGCTGGATGGATGGATGGCTGGATGGATGGCTTGCAGGAGGGATGGATGGATGGATGGATGGCTGGATGGATGGCTGGATGGATGGATGGCTGGATGAATGGCTGGCTGGAGGGATGGATGGATGGATGGATGGCTGGATGGATGGCTGGATGGATGGATGGCTGGATGGATGACTCGCTGGCGGGATGGATGGATGGATGGATGTCTGGATGGATGGCTGAATGGATGGATGGCTGGATGGATGGCTGGATGGATGGATGGATGGCTGGATGGATGGATGGCTGGGTGGACGGATGGCTGGGTGGCCGGAAGGCTGGGTGGATGGATGGCTGGATGGATGGCTGGATGGATGGATGGTTGGATGGATGGCTGGATGGATGGATGGCTGGATGGATTGCTGGCTGGAGGAATGGATGGATGGATGGATGGCTGGATGGATGGCAGGATGGATTCATGGCTGGATGGATGGCTGGCTGGACGGATGGATGGATGGATGGATGGCTGAATTGATGGCTGGATGGATGGATGGCTGGATGGATGGCTGGCTGGAGGGATGGATGGATGGATGGCTGGATGGACGGCTGGATGGATGGAGGGCTGGATGGATGGCTGGCTGGAGGGATGGATTGATGGATGGATGGCTGGATGGATGGCTGGATGGATGGATGGCTGGATGGATGGCTGGCTGGAGGGATGGATGGATGGATGGATGGAGGGATAGCTGGATGGTTGGCTGGAGGGATGGATGGATGGATGGATGGCTGGATGGATGTCTGGATGGAGGGATGGCTGGATGGATGGCTGGCTGGAGGGATGGATGGATGGATGGATGGCTGGATGGATGGCTGGATGGATGGATAGCTTAATGACTGGCTGGCTGGAGGGAGGGATGGATGGATGGAGGGCTGGATGGATGGCTGGATCGATGGATGGCTGGATGTATGGCTGACTGGAGGGATGGATGGATGAATGGATGGATGGCTGGATGGATAGCTGGATAGAGGGATGGCTGGATAGATGGCTGGCTGGAGGGATGGATGGATGGATGGATGGCTGGATGGATTGCTGAATGGATGGATGGCTGGATGAATGGCTGGCTGGAGGGATGGATGGATGAATGGATGGCTGGATGGATGGCTGGATGGATGGATGGCTGGATGGATGACTGGCTGGAGGGATGGATGGATGGATGGATGGCTGCATGGATGGCTGGATGGATGGATGGCTGGATGGATGGCTGGCTGGAGGGATGGATGGATGGATGGATGGCTGGATGGAATGCTGGATGGATGGATGCCTGGATGGATGGATGGCTGGAGGGATGGATGGATGGATGGCTGGATGAATGGCTGGATGGATGGATGGCTGGATTGATGGATGGCTGGATGGACGGCTTGATGGATGGCTGGCTGGTGCGATGGATGAATGGATGGCTGAATGCATGGATGGCCGAATGGTTGGCTGGCTGGAGTGAATGATGGATGGATGGATGGCTGAATGGATGGCTGGATGGATGGCAGGATGGATGGATGGCTGGATGGATGGCTGGCTGGATGGATGGATTGATGGATGGATGGCTGGATGGATGGCTGGATGGATGGATGGCTGGATGGATGGCAGGCTGAAGGGATGGATGGATGAATGGATGGCTGGATGGACGGCTGGATGGATGGATGGCTGGACGGGTGGCTGGATGGATGGATGGCTGAATGGATGGCTGGATGGATGGATGGCTGGATGGATGGCTGGCCGTAGGGATGGATGGATGGATGGCTGGATGGACGGCTGGATGGATGGAGGGCTGGATGGATGGCTGGCTGGAGGGATGGATGGATGGATGGATGGAGGGATAGCTGGATGGTTGGCTGGCTGGAGGGATGGATGGATGGATGGATGGCTGGTTGGATGTCTGGATGGAGGGATGGCTGAATGGATGGCTGGCTGGAGGGATGGATGGATGGATGGATGGCTGGATGGATGGCTGGATGGATGGATAGCTTAATGACTGGCTGGCTGGAGGGATGGATGGATGGATGGAGGGCTGGATGGATGGCTGGATCGATGGAAGGCTGGATGTATGGCTGGCTGGATGGATGGATGGATGGATGGATGGCTGGATGGATAGCTGGATAGAGGGATGGCTGGATAGATGGCTGGCTGGAGGGATGGATGGATGGCTGGATGGATAGCTGAATGGATGGATGGCTGGATGAATGGCTGGCTGGAGGGATGGATGGATGAATGGAAGGCTGGATGGATGGCTGGATGGATGGATGGCTGGATGGATGACTGGCTGGAGGGATGGATGGATGGCTGCATGGATGGCTGGATGGATGGATGGCTGGATGGATGGCTGGCTGGAGGGATTGATGGATGGATGGATGGCTGGATGGATAGCTGGATGGATGGATGCCTGGATGGATGGATGGCTGGAGGGATGGATGGATGGATGGCTGGATGGATGGCTGGATGGATGGATGGCTGGATGGATGGATGGCTGGATGGACGGCTTGATGGATGGCTGGCTGGTGCGATGGATGAATGGATGGCTGAATGGATGGATGGCCGAATGGTTGGCTGGCTGGAGTGAAGGATGGATGGATGGATGGCTGAATGGATGGCTGGATGGATGGCAGGATGGATGGATGGCTGGATGGATGGCTGGCTGGATGGATGGATTGATGGATGGATGGCTGGTTGGATGGCTGGATGGATGGATGGCTGGATGGATGGCAGGCTGAAGTGAAGGATGGATGAATGGATGGCTGGATGGACGGCTGGATGGATGGATGGCTGGACCGATGGCTGGCTTAAGGGATGGATTGATGGATGGCTGGCTGGATGGATAGCTGGATGGATGGCTGGATGGATGGCTGGCTGGTGGGATGGATGGATGGATGGCTGGATGGTTGGCTGGCTGGAGGGATCGATGGATGGATGGATGGCTGGATGGATGGCTGGAAGGAGGGATGGCTGGACGGATGGCAGGCTTAAGGGATGGATTGATGGATGGATGGCTGGATGGATAGCTGGATGGATGGCTGGATGGATGGCTGGCTGGTGGGATGGATGGATGGATGGCTGGATGGAGGGATGTCTGGATGGTTGGCTGGCTGGAGGGATCGATGGATGGATGGATGGCTGGATGGATGGCTGGAAGGAGGGATGGCTGGATGGTTGGCAGGTTGAAGGGATGGATGGATGGATGAATGGCTGGATGGACGGCTGGATGGATGGATGGATAGATGGATGGCTGGCTGGAGGGATGGATTGATGGATGGATGGCTGGATGTATAGCTGGATGGATGGCTGGATGGATGGCTGGCTGGTGGGATGGATGGATGGATGGATGGCTGGATGGAGGGATGGCTGGATGGTTGGCTGGCTGGAGGGATGGATGGATGGATTGATGGATGGCTGGATGGCTGGATGGAGGGATGGCTGGATGGATGGCTGGCTGGAGGATGGATGGCTGGATGGATGGATGGATGGATGGATGGATGGATGAATGGCTGGATGGATCGCTGGATGGATGGATGGATGGATGTATGGCTGGCTGGAGAGATGGAGGAATGGTTGGATGGCTGGATGGATGGCTGGATGGAGGGATGGCTGCATGGATGGATGGCTGGAGGGATGGATGGATGGATGGAAGGCTGGATGGATGGCTGGATGGATGGATGGCTTGATGGATGGCTTGCTGGAGGGATGGATGGATGGATGGCTGGATGGATGGCTGGATGGATGGATGGCTGGATGAATGGCTGGCTGGAGGGATGGATGGATGGATGGCTGGATGGATGGCTGGATGGATGGATGGTTGGATGTATGACTGGCTGGAGGGATGGATTGATGGATGGCTGGATGGGAGGCTGAATGGATGGATGGCTGGATGGATGGCTGGCTGGAAGGAAGGGTGGATGGATGGATGGCTGGATGGATGGCTGGATGGATGGATGGCTGGATGGATGGCTGGCTGGAGGGTCGGATGGATGGATGGATGGCTGGATGGATGGTTGGATGGATGGATGGCTGGATGGATGGCTGGATGGATGGATGGCTGGATGGATGGCTGGCTGGGCTTGTGGATTGATAGATGGATGGCTGGATGGATGGATGGATGGATGGATGGATGGCTGGCTGGATGGAGGTATGGATGGATGGCTGGCTGGAGGTATGGATGGATGGATGAATGGCTGGATGGATGGATGGATGGAGAGATGGATGAATGATGGATGGCTGGATGGATGGCTGGATGGAGGGATGGCTGGATGGATGGCTGGCTGGAGTGATGGATGGATGGACGGATGGCTGGATGGATGGCTGGATGGATGGATGGCTGGATGGATGGCTTGCAGGAGGGATGGATGGATGGATGGATGGCTGGATGGATGGCTGGATGGATGGATGGCTGGATGAATGGCTGGCTGGAGGGATGGATGGATGGATGGATGGCTGGATGGATGGCTGGATGGATGGATGGCTGGATGGATGACTCGCTGGCGGGATGGATGGATGGATGGATGTCTGGATGGATGGCTGAATGGATGGATGGCTGGATGGATGGCTGGATGGATGGATGGATGGCTGGATGGATGGATGGCTGGGTGGACGGATGGCTGGGTGGCCGGAAGGCTGGGTGGATGGATGGCTGGATGGATGGCTGGATGGATGGATGGTTGGATGGAGGGCTGGATGGATGGATGGCTGGATGGATTGCTGGCTGGAGGAATGGATGGATGGATGGATGGCTGGATGGATGGCAGGATGGATTCATGGCTGGATGGATGGCTGGCTGGACGGATGGATGGATGGATGGATGGCTGAATTGATGGCTGGATGGATGGATGGCTGGATGGATGGCTGGCTGGAGGGATGGATGGATGGATGGCTGGATGGACGGCTGGATGGATGGAGGGCTGGATGGATGGCTGGCTGGAGGGATGGATTGATGGATGGATGGCTGGATGGATGGCTGGATGGATGGATGGCTGGATGGATGGCTGGCTGGAGGGATGGATGGATGGATGGATGGAGGAATAGCTGGATGGTTGGCTGGAGGGATGGATGGATGGATGGATGGCTGGATGGATGTCTGGATGGAGGGATGGCTGGATGGATGGCTGGCTGGAGGGATGGATGGATGGATGGATGGCTGGATGGATGGCTGGATGGATGGATAGCTTAATGACTGGCTGGCTGGAGGAAGGGATGGATGGATGGAGGGCTGGATGGATGGCTGGATCGATGGATGGCTGGATGTATGGCTGGCTGGAGGGATGGATGGATGAATGGATGGATGGCTGGATGGATAGCTGGATAGAGGGATGGCTGGATAGATGGCTGGCTGGAGGGATGGATGGATGGATGGATGGCTGGATGGATAGCTGAATGGATGGATGGCTGGATGAATGGCTGGCTGGAGGGATGGATGGATGAATGGATGGCTGGATGGATGGCTGGATGGATGGATGGCTGGATGGATGACTGGCTGGAGGGATGGATGGATGGATGGATGGCTGCATGGATGGCTGGATGGATGGATGGCTGGATGGATGGCTGGCTGGAGGGATGGATGGATGGATGGATGGCTGGATGGATAGCTGGATGGATGGATGCCTGGATGGATGGATGGCTGGAGGGATGGATGGATGGATGGCTGGATGGATGGCTGGATGGATGGATGGCTGGATGGATGGATGGCTGGATGGACGGCTTGATGGATGGCTGGCTGGTGCGATGGATGAATGGATGGCTGAATGCATGGATGGCCGAATGGTTGGCTGGCTGGAGTGAAGGATGGATGGATGGATGGCTGAATGGATGGCTGGATGGATGGCAGGATGGATGGATGGCTGGATGGATGGCTGGCTGGATGGATGGATTGATGGCTGGATGGCTGGATGGACGGCTGGATGGATGGAGGGCTGGATGGATGGCTGGCTGGAGGGATGGATTGATGGATGGATGGCTGGATGGATGGCTGGATGGATGGATGGCTGGATGGATGGCTGGCTGGAGGGATGGATGGATGGATGGATGGAGGGATAGCTGGATGGTTGGCTGGAGGGATGGATGGATGGATGGATGGCTGGATGGATGTCTGGATGGAGGGATGGCTGGATGGATGGCTGGCTGGAGGGATGGATGGATGGATGGATGGCTGGATGGATGGCTGGATGGATGGATATCTTAATGACTGGCTGGCTGGAGGGAGGGATGGATGGATGGAGGGCTGGATGGATGGCTGGATCGATGGATGGCTGGATGTATGGCTGGCTGGAGGGATGGATGGATGAATGGATGGATGGCTGGATGGATAGCTGGATAGAGGGATGGCTGGATAGATGGCTGGCTGGAGGGATGGATGGATGGATGGATGGCTGGATGGATAGCTGAATGGATGGATGGCTGGATGAATGGCTGGCTGGAGGGATGGATGGATGAATGGATGGCTGGATGGATGGCTGGATGGATGGATGGCTGGATGGATGACTGGCTGGAGGGATGGATGGATGGATGGATGGCTGCATGAATGGCTGGATGGATGGATGGCTGGATGGATGGCTGGCTGGAGGGATGGATGGATGGATGGATGGCTGGATGGATAGCTGGATGGATGGATGCCTGGATGGATGGATGGCTGGAGGGATGGATGGATGGATGGCTGGATGGATGGCTGGATGGATGGATGGCTGGATGGATGGATGGCTGGATGGACGGCTTGATGGATGGCTGGCTGGTGCGATGGATGAATGGATGGCTGAATGCATGGATGGCCGAATGTTTGGCTGGCTGGAGTGAAGGATGGATGGATGGATGGCTGAATGGATGGCTGGATGGATGGCAGGATGGATGGATGGCTGGATGGATGGCTGGCTGGATGGATGGATTGATGGATGGATGGCTGGATGGATGGCTGGATGGATGGATGGCTGGATGGATGGCAGGCTGAAGGGATGGATGGATGAATGGATGGCTGGATGGACGGCTGGATGGATGGATGGCTGGACGGGTGGCTGGCTTAAGGGATGGATTGATGGATGGATGGCTGGATGGATAGCTGGATGGATGGCTGGATGGATGGATGGCTGGATGGATTGCTGGCTGGAGGAATGGATGGATGGATGGATGGCTGGATGGATGGCAGGATGGATTCATGGCTGGATGGATGGCTGGCTGGACGGATGGATGGATGGATGGATGGCTGAATGGATGGCTGGATGGATGGATGGCTGGATGGTTGGCTGGCTGGAGGGATGGATGGATGGATGGCTGGATGGACGGCTGGATGGATGGAGGGCTGGATGGATGGCTGGCTGGAGGGATGGATGGATGGATGGATGGAGGGATAGCTGGATGGTTGGCTGGCTGGAGGGATGGATGGATGGATGGATGGCTGGATGGATGTCTGGATGGAGGGATGGCTGAATGGATGGCTGGCTGGAGGGATGGATGAATGGATGGATGGCTGGATGGATGGCTGGATGGATGGATAGCTTAATGACTGGCTGGCTGGAGGGATGGATGGATGGATGGAGGGCTGGATGGATGGCTGGATCGATGGATGGCTGGATGTATGGCTTTGGAGGGATGGATGGATGGATGGATGGATGGATGGCTGGATGGATAGCTGGATAGAGGGATGGCTGGATAGATGGCTGGCTGGAGGGATGGATGGATGGATGGATGGCTGGATGGATAGCTGAATGGATGGATGGCTGGATGAATGGCTGGCTGGAGGGATGGATGGATGAATGGAAGGCTGGATGGATGGCTGGATGGATGGATGGCTGGATGGATGACTGGCTGGAGGGATGGATGGATGGCTGCATGGATGGCTGGATGGATGGATGGCTGGATGGATGGCTGGCTGGAGGGATGGATGGATGGATGGATGGCTGGATGGATAGCTGGATGGATGGATGCCTGGATGGATGGATGGCTGGAGGGATGGATGGATGGATGGCTGGATGGATGGCTGGATGGATGGATGGCTGGATGGATGGATGGCTGGATGGACGGCTTGATGGATGGCTGGCTGGTGCGATGGATGAATGGATGGCTGAATGGATGGATGGCCGAATGGTTGGCTGGCTGGAGTGAAGGATGGATGGATGGATGGCTGAATGGATGGCTGGATGGATGGCAGGATGGATGGATGGCTGGATGGATGGCTGGCTGGATGGATGGATTGATGGATGGATGGCTGGATGGATGGCTGGATGGATGGATGGCTGGATGGATGGCAGGCTGAAGGGATGGATGGATGAATGGATAGCTGGATGGACGGCTGGATGGATGGATGGCTGGACGGATGGCTGGCTTAAGGGATGGATTGATGGATGGCTGGCTGGATGGATAGCTGGATGGATGGCTGGATGGATGGCTGGCTGGTGGGATGGATGGATGGATGGCTGGATGGTTGGCTGGCTGGAGGGTTCGATGGATGGATGGATGGCTGGATGGATGGCTGGAAGGAGGGATGGCTGGACGGATGGCAGGCTTAAGGGATGGATTGATGGATGGATGGCTGGATGGATAGCTGGATGGATGGCTGGATGGATGGCTGGCTGGTGGGATGGATGGATGGATGGCTGGATGGAGGGATGGCTGGATGGTTGGCTGGCTGGAGGGATCGATGGATGGATGGATGGCTGGATGGATGGCTGGAAGGAGGGATGGCTGGATGGATGGCTGGCTGGAGGGATGGATGGCTGGATGGATGGCTGGATGGATGGATGGATGGCTTAATGACTGGCTGGCTGGAGGGATGGATGGATGGATGGAATACTGGATGGATGGCTGGAAGAATGGATGGCTGAATGTATGGCTGGCTGGAGAGATGGATGAATGGTTGGATGGCTGGATGGATGGTTGGATGGAGGGATGGCTGAATGGATGACTGGCTGGAGGGATGGATGGATGGATGGATGGCTGGATGGGTGGCTGTATGGATGGATGGCTGGATGGATGGCTGGCTGGAGGGAAGGATGGATGGATGGACGGCTCGATGGATGGCTGGATGGATGGATGGCTGGATGGATGGCTGGCTGGAGGGACGGATGGATGGCTGGATGGATGGTTGGATGGATGGATGGCTGGATGGATGGCTGGCAGGAGGGATGGATGGATGGATGGATGGCTGGATGGATGTCTGGATGGATGGATGGCTGGATGGATGGCTGGCTGGAGGGATGGATGAATGGATGTCTGGATGGATGGATGGCCGAATGGATGTCTGGCTGATGGGATGGATGGATGGATGGATGGCTAAATGGATGGCTGGATGGATGGATGGCTGGATGGATGGTTCGCTGGAGGGATGGATGAATGGATAGATGGCTGGATGGATGGCGGGATGGCTGGTTGGCTGGATGGGTGGCTGGCTGGGCGGATGGATTGATGGATGGATGGCTGGATGGATGGCTGGATGGATGGATGAATGGATGGCTGGCCGGCTGGAGGTATGGATGGATGGATGAATGGCTGGATGGACGGCTGGATGGAGAGATGGATGAATGCATGGATGGCTGGATGGATGGCTGGATGGACGGATGGCTGGATTAATGGCTGGCTGGAGGGATGAATGGATGGATGGATGGCTGGATGGATGGCTGGATGGATGGATGGCTGGATGATTGGCTGGCTGGAGGGATGGATGGATGGATGGATGGCTGGATGGATGGCTGGATGGATGGATGGCTGGATGGATGGCTGGATGGATGGATGGATGGATAGCTGGATGGATGGATGGCTGGATGGATGGATGGCTGGATGGCTGGAAGTCTGGATGGATGGATTGCTGGATGGATGGATGGATGGATGGATGGCTGGATGGATGGCTGGATGGAGGGATGGCTGGAAGGATGGCTGGCTGGAGTGACGAATGGATGGATGGCTGGATGGATTGCTATATGGAGGGATGGCTGGATGGAAGGCTGGCCGGATGGATGGATGGATGGCTGGATGGATGGATGGATGGACGGATGGATGGAGGGATGGCTGGATGGATGGCTGGCTGGAGGGATGGATGGATGGATGGATGGCTGGATGGATGGCTGGATGAAGGAATGGCTGGATGGATGGATTGCTGGAGGTATGGATGGCTGGATGGATGGCTGGATGGATGGCTGGATGGATGGATGGCTGGATGGGCGATTGGCTGGAGGGATGGATGGATGGATGGCTGGATGGATGGCTGGCTGGAGGGATGGATGGATGGTTGGATGGATTGCTGGATGGATGGCTGGATGGATGGATCGCTGGATGGATGGAAGACTTGAGTGATGGATGGGTGGATGGTTCGATGGATGGATGGTTGGATGGATGGCTGGATGAATGGCTGGCTGGAGGGATGGAAGGATGGATGGAAGGCTGGATGGGCGGCTGGATGGATGGCTGGATGTCTGGATGGCTGGCTGGATGGATGGATGGCTGGTTGGCTGGATGGATGGATGGAAGGCTGGATGGATGGATGGATGGACGGATGGATGGAGGGACGGATGGATGGAGGGATGGCTTGATGGATGGCTGGATGGATGGATGGCTGGATGGATGGATGGCTGGATGGATGGCTGGCTGGAGGGATGGATGGATGGATGGATGCATGGATGAATGGCTGGCTGGATGGATGGATGGATGGCTGGATGGATGGCTGGATGGATGGCTGGATGGATGGATGGACGGATGGATGGATGGCTGGTTGGATGGCGGGATGGACGGATGGCTGGATGGATGGCTGGCTGGAGGGATGGATGGAAGGATGGCTGGCTGGAGGGATGGATGGATGCATGGATAAATGGCTGGCTGGATGGATGGATGGATGGCTGGATGGATGGCTGGATGGATGGCTTAATGGAGAGATGGATGGATGGATGGGTGGCTGAATGGATGGCTGGATGGATGGATGTCCGGATGGATGGCTGGCTGGAGGGATAGATGGTTGGATGGATGGCTGGATGGATGTCTGGCTGGATGAATGGCTGGCTGGAGGGATGGATGGATGAATGGATGGCTGGATGGATGGCTGGATGGATGGATGGCTGGATGGATGACTGGCTGGAGGGATGGATGGATGGATGGATGGCTGCATGGATGGCTGGATGGATGGATGGCTGGATGGATGGCTGGCTGGAGGGATGGATGGATGGATGGATGGCTGGATGGATAGCTGGATGGATGGATGCCTGGATGGATGGATGGCTGGAGGGATGGATGGATGGATGGCTGGATGGATGGCTGGATGGATGGATGGCTGGATGGATGGATGGCTGGATGGACGGCTTGATGGATGGCTGGCTGGTGCGATGGATGAATGGATGGCTGAATGGATGGATGGCCGAATGGTTGGCTGGCTGGAGTGAAGGATGGATGGATGGATGGCTGAATGGATGGCTGGATGGATGGCAGGATGGATGGATGGCTGGATGGATGGCTGGCTGGATGGATGGTTTGATGGATGGATGGCTGGATGGATAGCTGGATGGATGGATGGCTGGACGGATGGCTGGTTGGATGGATGGCTGGACGGATGGCTGGCTTAAGGGATGGATTGATGGATGGATGGCTGGATGGATAGCTGGATGGATGGCTGGATGGATGGCTGGCTGGTGGGATGGATGGATGGATGGCTGGATGGAGGGATGGCTGGATGGTTGGCTGGCTGGAGGGATCGATGGATGGATGGATGGCTGGATGGATTGCTGGAAGGAGGGATGGCTGGACGGATGGCTGGCTTAAGGGATGGATTGATGGATGGATGGCTGGATGGATAGCTGGATGGATGGCTGGATGGATGGCTGGCTGGTGGGATGGATGGATGGATGGCTGGATGGAGGGATGGCTGGATGGTTGGCTGGCTGGAGGGATCGATGGATGGATGGATGGCTGGATGGATGGCTGGAAGGAGGGATGGCTGGATGAATGGCTGGCTGGAGGGATGGATGGCTGGATGGATGGCTGGATGGATGGATGGATGGATGGATGGCTTAATGACTGGCTGGTTGGAGGGATGGATGGATGGATGGATGACTGGATGGATGGCTGGAAGAATGGATGGCTGAATGTATGGCTGGCTGGAGAGATGGATGAATGGTTGGATGGCTGGATGGATGGTTGGATGGAGGGATGGCTGGATGGATGACTGGCTGGAGGGATGGATGGATGGATGGCTGGATGGGTGGCTGTATGGATGGATGGCTGGATGGATGGCTGGCTGGAGGGAAGGATGGATGGATGGATGTCTCGATGGATGGCTGGATGGATGGATGGCTGGATGGATGGCTGGCTGGAGGGACGGATGGATGGCTGGATGGATGGTTGGATGGATGGATGGCTGGATGGATGGCTGGCAGGAGGGATGGATGGATGGATGGATGTCTGGATGGATGGCTGGATGGATGGATGGCTGGATGGATGGCTGGCTGGAGGGATGGATGAATGGATGTCTGGATGGATGGATGGCCGAATGGATGTCTGGCTGATGGGATGGATGAATGGATGGATGGCTACATGGATGGCTGGATGGATGGATGGCTGGATGGATGGTTCGCTGGAGGGATGGATGAATGGATAGATGGCTGGATGGATGGCGGGATGGCTGGTTGGCTGGATGGGTGGCTGGCTGGATGGATGGATGAATGGATGGCTGGCCGGCTGGAGGTATGGATGGATGGATGAATGGCTGGATGGATGGCTGGATGGAGAGATGGATGAAAGCATGGATGGCTGGATGGATGGCTGGATGGACGGATGGCCGGATTGATGGCTGGCTGGAGGGATGAATGGATGGATGGATGGCTGGATGGACGGCTGGATGGATGGATGGCTGGATGATTGGCTGGCTGGAGGGATGGATGGATGGATGGATGGCTGGATGGATGGCTGGATGGATGGATGGCTGGATGGATGGCTGGATGGATGGATGGATGGATAGCTGGATGAATGGATGGCTGGATGGATGGATGGCTGGATGGCTGGAAGTCTGGATGGATGGATTGCTGGATGGATGGCTGGATGGATGGATGGATGGCTGGATGGATTGCTGGATGGAGGGATGGCTGGAAGGATGGCTGGCTGGAGTGACGAATGGATGGATGGCTATATGGAGGGATGGCTGGATGGAAGGCTGGCCGGATGGATGGATAGCTGGATGGATGAATGGACGGATGGATGGAGGGATGGCTGGATGGATGGCTGGCTGGAGGGATGGATGGCTGGATGGATGGATGGCTGGATGGGCGATTGACTGGAGGGATGGATGGATGGATGGCTGGATGGATGGCTGGCTGGAGGGATGGATGGATGGTTGGATGGATGGCTGGATGGATGGCTGGATGGATGGATGGCTGGATGGATGGAAGACTTGAGTGATGGATAGGTGGATGGTTCGATGGATGGATGGTTGGATGGATGGCTGGATGAATGGCTGGCTGGAGGGATGGAAGGATGGATGGAAGGCTGGATGGGCGGCTGGATGGATGGCTGGATGGCTGGATGGCTGGCTGGTTGGATGGATGGCTGGTTGGCTGGATGGATGGATGGAAGGCTGGATGGATGGATGGATGGACGGATGGATGGAGGGATGGATGGATGGAGGGATGGCTGGATGGATGGCTGGATGGATGGATGGCTGGATGGATGGATGGCTGAATGGATGGCTGGCTGGAGGGATGGATGGATGGATGGATGCATGGATGAATGGCTGGCTGGATGGATGGATGGATGGCTGGATGGATGGCTGGATGGATGGCTGGATGGATGGATGGACGGATGGATGGATGGCTGGATGGATGGCGGGATGGATGGATGGCTGGATGGATGGCTGGCTGGAGGGATGGATGGATGGATGGCTGGCTGGAGGGATGGATGGATGGATGGATGCATGGATGAATGGCTGGCTGGATGGATGGATGGATGGCTGGATGGATGGCTGGATGGATGGCTTAATGGAGAGATGGATGGATGGATGGGTGGCTGAATGGATGGCTGGATGGATGGATGTCCGGATGGATGGCTGGCTGGAGGGATAGATGGTTGGATGGATGGCTGGATGGATGTCTGGATGGATGGATGGCTGGATGGATGGCTGGCTGGAGGGATGGATGGATGGATGGATGGCTGGATGGATGGCTGGCTGGAGGGATGGATGGATGGATGGATGGCTGGATGGATGGCTGGATGGATGGCTGGATGGATTGCTGGCTGGAGGAATGGATGGATTAATGAATGGCTGGACGGATGGCTGGATGGATGGAAGGCTGGATGGATGGCTGGCTGGAGGGATGGATGGATGGCTGGCTGAATGGATGGCTAGATCGATGGATGGCTGGATGGATGGCTGGCTGGAGGAATGGAGTCATGGATGGATGGCCGGATGGACGGCTGGATGGAAGGACGGCTGGAAGCATGGCTGGCTGGAGGGATGGATTGATGGATGGTTGGCTGGATGGCTGGCTGGATGGATGGATTGCTGGATGGATGGCTGGATGGATGGATGGATGGCTGGATGGATTGCTGGATGGAGGGATGGCTGGAAGGATGGCTGGCTGGAGTGACGAATGGATGGATGGCTGGATGGATGGCTATATGGAGGGATGGCTGGATGGAAGGCTGGCCGGATGGATGGATAGCTGGATGGATGGATGGACGGATGGATGGAGGGATGGCTGGATGGATGGCTGGCTGGAGGGATGGATGGCTGGATGGATGGATGGCTGGATGGGCGATTGACTGGAGGGATGGATGGATGGATGGCTGGATGGGTGGCTGGCTGGAGGGATGGATGGATGGTTGGATGGATGGCTGGATGGATGGCTGGATGGATGGATGGCTGGATGGATGGAAGACTTGAGTGATGGATAGGTGGATGGTTCGATGGATGGATGGTTGGATGGATGGCTGGATGAATGGCTGGCTGGAGGGATGGAAGGATGGATGGAAGGCTGGATGGGCGGCTGGATGGATGGCTGGATGGCTGGATGGCTGGCTGGTTGGATGGATGGCTGGTTGGCTGGATGGATGGATGGAAGGCTGGATGGATGGATGGACGGATGGATGGAGGGATGGATGGATGGAGGGATGGCTGGATGGATGGCTGGATGGATGGATGGCTGGATGGATGGATGGCTGAATGGATGGCTGGCTGGAGGGATGGATGGATGGATGGATGCATGGATGAATGGCTGGCTGGATGGATGGATGGATGGCTGGATGGATGGCTGGATGGATGGCTGGATGGATGGATGGACGGATGGATGGATGGCTGGATGGATGGCGGGATGGATGGATGGCTGGATGGATGGCTGGCTGGAGGGATGGATGGATGGATTGCTGGCTGGAGGGATGGATGGATGGATGGATGCATGGATGAATGGCTGGCTGGATGGATGGATGGATGGCTGGATGGATGGCTGGATGGATGGCTTAATGGAGAGATGGATGGATGGATGGGTGGCTGAATGGATGGCTGGATGGATGGATGTCCGGATGGAAGGCTGGCTGGAGGGATAGATGGTTGGATGGATGGCTGGATGGATGTCTGGATGGATGGATGGCTGGATGGATGGCTGGCTGGAGGGATGGATGGATGGATGGATGGCTGGATGGATGGCTGGCTGGAGGGATGGATGGATGGATGGATGGCTGGATGGATGGCTGGATGGATGGCTGGATGGATTGCTGGCTGGAGGAATGGATGGATTAATGAATGGCTGGACGGATGGCTGGATGGATGGAAGGCTGGATGGATGGCTGGCTGGAGGGATGGATGGATGGCTGGCTGAATGGATGGCTAGATCGATGGATGGCTGGATGGATGGCTGGCTGGAGGAATGGAGTCATGGATGGATGGCCGGATGGACGGCTGGATGGAAGGACGGCTGGAAGCATGGCTGGCTGGAGGGATGGATTGATGGATGGTTGGCTGGATGGCTGGCTGGATGGATGGATGGCTCGATGGATGGCTGGCTGGAGGGATGGATAGATAGATGGCTGGATGGATGGCTGGATGGAGGGATGGCTGGATGTTTGGCTGGCTGGAGGGATGGATGGATGGCTGGATGGAGGGATGGCTGGATGGATGGCTGGCTGGAGGGATGGATGGATGGATTATTGGCAGGATGGATGGCTGGATGGAGGGATGGCTGGATGGATGGCTGTATGGAGGGATGGCTGGATGGAAGGCTGGCTGGATGGATGGATGGCTGGATGGATGGATGGATGGACGGATGGATGGAGGGATGGCTGGATGGATATCTGGCTGGAGGGATGGATGGATGGATGGATGGCTGGATGGATGGCTGGATGGAGGAATGGTTGGATGGATGAATTGCTGGAGGGATGGATGGATGGATGGCTGGATGGATGGCTGGATGGATGGACGGCTGGATGGGCGATTGGCTGGAGGGATGGATGGATGGCTGGCTGGATGGATGGCTGGCTGGAGGGATGGATGGATGGATGGCTGGATGGATGGCTGGATTGATGGATGGCTGGATGGATGGATGGCTGGAGTGATGGATGGGTGGATGGTTCGATGGATGGCTGGTTGGATGGATGGCAGGATGGATGGCTGGCTGGAGGGATTGAAGGATGGATGGGTGGCTGGATGGACGGCAGGATGGATGGCTGGATGGACGGATGGATGGATGGATGGCTGGATGGATGGCTGGATGGATGGATGGATGGATGGATGGATGGCTGGATGGATGGCTGGATGGATGGATGGCTGGATGGATGGCTGGCTGGAGGGATAGATGGATGGATGGCTGGCTGGAGGGATGGCTGGATGGATGGCTGGTTGGATGGCTGGATAGATGGATGGCTGGATGGTTGGCTGGCTGGAGGGATGGATGGATGGATGGATGGCTGGACGGATGTCTGGATGGATGGATGGCTGGATGGATGGCTAGCTGGAGGGATGGATGGATGGATGGCTGGATGGCTGGCTGGATGGATGGCTGGATGGATGGATGGATGGCTGGATGGATGACTGGCTGGAGGGATGGATGGATGGATGGCTGGATGGTTGGCTGGATGGATGGCTGGATGGATTGTTTGCTGGAGGAATGGATGGATTAATGAATGGCAGGACGGATGTCTGGATGGATGGAAGGCTGGATGGATGGCTGGCTGGATAGATGGATGGATGGATGGCTGAATGGATGGCTAGATCGAAGGATGGTTGGATGGATGGCTGGCTGGAGGAATGGAGTCATGGATGGTTGGCCGGATGGACGGCTGGATGGAAGGATGGCTGGATGCATGGCTGGCTGGAGGGATGGATTGATGGATGGATGGCTGGATGGCTGGCTGGATGGATGGATGGCTCGATGGATGGCTGGCTGGAGGGATGGATGGATGGATGGCTGGATGGATGGCTGGATGGAGGGATGGCTGGATGGTTGGCTGGATGGAGGGATGGATGGATGGCTGGATTGATGGCTGGATGGTGGGGTGGCTGGATAGATGGCTGGCTGGAGGGATGGATGGATGGATTATTGGCTGGATGGATGGCTGGATGGAGGGATGGCTGTATGGGTGGATGGCTGGAGGGATGGATGGATGGCTGGATGGACGGCTGGATGGAGGGATGGCTGGCTGGATGGCTGGCTGGAGGGATGGATGGATGGATTGATGCCTGGATGGATGGCTGGATGGAGGGATGGCTGGATGGATGGCTGGCTGGAGGGATGGATGGATGGATGAATGGCCGAATGGATGGCTGGATGGATGGCTGGCTGGAGGGATGGAAGGATGGATGGAAGGCTGGGTGGACGGCTGGATGGAAGGCTGGATGTCTGGACGGCTGGATGGATGGATGGATGGCTGGTTGGCTGGATGGATGGATGGAAGGCTGGATGAATGGATGGATGGACGGATGGATGGAGGGATGGATGGATGGATGGATGGATGGCTGGATGGATGGCTGGATGGATGGATGGCTGGATGGATGGATGGCTGAATGGATGGCTGGCTGGAGGGATGGATGGATGGATGGATGCATGGATGAATGGCTGGCTGGATGGATGGATGGAGGGCTGGATGGATGGCTGGATGGATGGCTGGATGGATGGATGGACGGATGGATGGATGGCTGGATGGATGGCGGGATGGATGGATGGCTGGATGGATGGCTGGCTGGAGGGATGGATGGATGGATGGCTGGCTGGAGGGATGGATGGATGGATGGCTGGATGGATGGCTGGCTGGATAAATGGATGGCTGGATGGCTGGCTGGCTGGAGAGATGGATGGATGGATGGGTGGCTGAATGGATGGCTGGATGGATGGATATCCGGATGGATGGCTGGCTGGAGGGATAGATGGTTGGATGGATGGCTGGATGGATGTCTGGATGGATGGATGGCTGGATGGATGGCTGGCTGGAGGGATGGATGGATGGATGGATGGCTGGATGGATGGCTGGCTGGAGGGATGGATGGATGGATGGATGGCTGGATGGATGGCTGGATGGATGGCTGGATGGATTGCTGGCTGGAGGAATGGATGGATTAATGAATGGCTGGACGGATGGCTGGATGGATGGAAGGCTGGATGGATGGCTGGCTGGAGGGATGGATGGATGTCTGGCTGAATGGATGGTTAGATCGATGGATGGCTGGATGGACGGCTTGCTGGAGGAATGGAGTCATGGATGGATGGCCGGATGGACGGCTGGATGGAAGGATGGCTGGATGCATGGCTGGCTGGAGGGATGGATTGATGGATGGTTGTCTGGATGGCTGGCTGAATGGATGGATGGCTCGATGGATGGCTGGCTGGAGGGATGGATGGATGGATGGATGGATGGATGGATGGCTGGATGGATGGCTGGATGGAGGGATGGCTGGATGGTTGGCTGGCTGGAGGAATGGATGGATGGCTGGATGGATGGCTGGATGGAGGGATGGCAGGATGGTTGGCTGGCTGAAGGGATGGATGGATGGATTATTGGCTGGATGGATGGCTGGATGGAGGGATGGCTGGATGGGTGGCTGGCTGGAGGGATGGATGGATGGCTGGATGGATGGCTGGATGGAGGGATGACTGGCTGGAGTGACGGATGGATGGATGGCTGGATGGATGGCTGTATGGAGGGATGGCTGGATGGAAGGCTGGATGGATGCATGGCTGGATGGATGGATGGATGGACGGATGGATGGAGGGATGGCTGGATGGATATCTGGCTGGAGGGATGGATGGATGGATGGATGGCTGGATGGATGGCTGGATGGAGGAATGGTTGGATGGATGGATTGCTGGAGGGATGGATGGCTGGATGGATGGCTGGATGGATGGCTGGATGGATGGACGGCTGGATGGGCGATTGGCTGGAGGGATGGATGGATGGATGGCTGGATGGATGGATGGCTGGAGGGATGGATGGATGGATGGATGGATGGATGGATGGATGGCTGGATGGATGGATGGCTGGATGGATGGCTGGATGGAGGAATGGTTGGATAGATGGATTGCTGGAGGGATGGATGGCTGGATGGATGGCTGGATGGATGGCTGGATGGAGGAATGGTTATATAGATGGATTGCTGGAGGGATGGATGGCTGGATGGATGGCTGGTTGGATGGCTGAATGGATGGACGGCTGGATGGGCGATTGGCTGGAGGGATGGATGGATGGATGGCTGGATGGATGGCTGGCTGGAGGGATGGATGGATGGATGGATGGATGGCTGGATGGATGGCTGGATGGATGGATGGCTGGATGGATGGATGGCTGGAGTGATGGATGGGTGGATGGTTCGATGGATGGCTGGTTGAATGGATGGCTGGATGGATGGCTGGCTGGAGGGATTGAAGGATGGATGGATGGCTGGATGGATGGCTGGATGGATGGCTGGATGGACGGATGGATGGATGGATGGCTGGATGGATGGCTGGATGGATGGATGGATGGATGGATGGCTGGCTGGAGGGATAGATGGATGGATGGCTGGCTGGAGGAATGGCTGGATGGATGGCTGGCTGGATGGCTGGATAGATGGATGGCTGGATGGCTGGCTGGCTGGAGAGATGGATGGATGGATGGGTGGCTGGGTGGATGGCTGGATGGATGGATGTCCGGATGGTTGGCTGGCTGGAGGGATGGATGGATGGCTGGATGGATGTCTGGATGGATGGATGGCTGGATGGATGGCTGGCTGGAGGGATGTATGGATGGATGGATGGCTGGATGGATGGCTGGATGGATGGATGGCTGAATGGATGGCTGGCTGGAGGGATGGATGGATGGATGGCTGGATGGATGGCTGGATGGATGGCTGGATGGATTGTTTGCTGGAGGAATGGATGGATGAATGAATGGCTGGACGGATGGCAGGATGGATGGAAGGCTGGATGGATGGCTGGCTGGAGGGATGGATGGATGGATGGCTGAATGGATGGCTAGATCGATGGGTGGTTGGATGGATGGCTGGCTGGAGGAATGGAGTCATGGATGGATGGCCGGATGGACGGCTGGATGGAGGAATGGTTGGATGGATGGATTGCTGGAGGGATGGATGGCTGGATGGATGGCTGGATGGATGGACGGCTGGATGGGCGATTGGCTGGAGGGATGGATGGATGGATGGCTGGATGGATGGCTGATTGGATGGATGGCTGGATGGATGGATGGCTGGAGTGATGGATGGGTGGATGGTTCGATGGATGGCTGGTTGAATGGATGGCTGAATGGATGGCTGGCTGGAGGGATTGAAGGATGGATGGATGGCTGCATGGATGGTTGGATGGATGGCTGGATGGACGGATGGATGGATGGATGGCTGGATGGATGGCTGGATGGATGGATGGATGGATGGATGGCTGGCTGGAGTGATAGATGGATGGATGGCTGGCTGGAGGGATGGCTGGATGGATGGCTGGCTGGATGGCTGGATAGATGGATGGCTGGATGGCTGGCTGGCTGGAGAGCTGGATGGATGGATGGGTGGCTGGGTGGATGGCTGGTTGGATGGATGGATGGATGGCTGGATGGATGTCTGGATGGATGGATGGCTGGATGGATGGCTGGCTGGAGGGATGGATGGATGGATGGATGGCTGGATGGATGGCTGGATGGATGGATAGCTGGATGGATGGCTGGCTGGAGGGATGGATGGATGGATGGCTGGATGGATGGCTGGATGGATGGCTGGATGGATTGTTTGCTGGAGGAATGGATGGATTAATGAATGGCTGGACGGATGGCTGGATGGATGGAAGGCTGGATGGATGGCTGGCTGGAGGGATGGATGGATGGATGGCTGAATGGATGGCTCGATCGATGGGTGGTTGGATGGATGGCTGGCTGGAGGAATGGAGTCATGGATGGATGGCCGGATGGACGGCTGGATGGAAGGATGGCTGGATGCACGGCTGGCTGGAGGGATGGATTGATGGATGGATGGCTGGATGGCTGGCTGGGTTGATGCATGGCTCGATGGATGGCTGGCTGGACGGATGGATGGATGGATGGCTGGATGGATGGCTGGATGGAGGGATGGCTGGATGGTTGGCTGGCTGGAGGGATGGATGGATGGCTGGATTGATGGCTGGATGGTGGGGTGGCTGGATGAATGGCTGGCTGGAGGGATGGATGGATGGATTATTGGCTGGATGGATGGCTGGATGGAGGGATGGCTGTATGGGTGGCTGGCTGGAGGGATGGATGGATGGCTGGATGGACGGCTGGATGGAGGGATGGCTGGCTGGATGGATGACTGGATGGATGGCTGGACGAATGGATGGCTGAATGTATGGCTGGCTGGAGAGATGGATGAATGGTTGGATGGCTGGATGGATGGTTGGATGGAGGGATGGCTGGATGGATGACTGGCTGGAGGGAAGGATGGATGGATGGATGGCTGGCTGGAGGGATGGAAGGATGGATGGAAGGCTGGATGGACGGCTGGATGGATGGCTGGATGTCTGGATGGCTGGCTGGATGGATGGATGGCTGGTTGGCTGGATGGATGGATGGAAGGCTGGATGGATGGATGGATGGACGGATGGATGGAGGGATGGATGGATGGATGGATGGCTGGATGGATGGCTGGATGGATGGATGGCTGGATTGATGGATGGCTGGATGGATTGCTGGCTGGAGGGATGGATGGATGGATGGATGCATGGATGAATGGCTGGCTGGATGGATGGATGGATGGCTGGATGGATGGCTGGATGGATGGCCGGATGGATGGATGGACGGATGGATGGATGGCTGGATGGATGGCGGTATGGATGGATGGCTGGATGGATGGCTGGCTGGAGGGATGGATGGATGGATGGCTGGCCGGAGGGATGGATGGATGGATGGCTGGATGGATGGCTGGATAGATGGATGGCTGGATGGCTGGCTGGCTGGAGAGATGGAGGGATGGAGGGGTGGCTGGATGGATGTCTGGATGGATGGATGGCTGGATGGATGGCTGGCTGGAGGGATGGATGGATGGATGGATGACTGGATGGATGGCTGGAAGAATGGATGGCTGACTGTATGGCTGGCTGGAGAGATGGATGAATGGTTGGATGGCTGGATGGATGGTTGGATGGAGGGATGGCTGGATGGATGACTGGCTGGAGGGATGGATGGATGGATGGATGGATGGCTGGATGGATGGCTGGATGGATGGATGGCTGGATGGATGGATGGCTGGAGTGATGGATGGGTGGATGGTTCGATGGATGGCTGGTTGAATGGATGGCTGGATGGATGGCTGGCTGGAGGGATTGAAGGATGGATGGATGGCTGGATGGATGGCTGGATGGATGGCTGGATGGACGGATGGATGGATGGATGGCTGGATGGATGGCTGGATGGATGGATGGATGGATGGATGGCTGGCTGGAGGGATAGATGGATGGATGGCTGGCTGGAGGAATGGCTGGATGGATGGCTGGCTGGATGGCTGGATAGATGGATGGCTGGATGGCTGGCTGGCTGGAGAGATGGATGGATGGATGGGTGGCTGGGTGGATGGCTGGATGGATGGATGTCCGGATGGTTGGCTGGCTGGAGGGATGGATGGATGGCTGGATGGATGTCTGGATGGATGGATGGCTGGATGGATGGCTGGCTGGAGGGATGTATGGATGGATGGATGGCTGGATGGAAGGCTGGATGGATGGATGGCTGAATGGATGGCTGGCTGGAGGGATGGATGGATGGATGGCTGGATGGATGGCTGGATGGATGGCTGGATGGATTGTTTGCTGGAGGAATGGATGGATGAATGAATGGCTGGACGGATGGCAGGATGGATGGAAGGCTGGATGGATGGCTGGCTGGAGGGATGGATGGATGGATGGCTGAATGGATGGCTAGATCGATGGGTGGTTGGATGGATGGCTGGCTGGAGGAATGGAGTCATGGATGGATGGCCGGATGGACGGCTGGATGGAGGAATGGTTGGATGGATGGATTGCTGGAGGGATGGATGGCTGGATGGATGGCTGGATGGATGGACGGCTGGATGGGCGATTGGCTGGAGGGATGGATGGATGGATGGCTGGATGGATGGCTGATTGGATGGATGGCTGGATGGATGGATGGCTGGAGTGATGGATGGGTGGATGGTTCGATGGATGGCTGGTTGAATGGATGGCTGAATGGATGGCTGGCTGGAGGGATTGAAGGATGGATGGATGGCTGCATGGATGGTTGGATGGATGGCTGGATGGACGGATGGATGGATGGATGGCTGGATGGATGGCTGGATGGATGGATGGATGGATGGATGGCTGGCTGGAGTGATAGATGGATGGATGGCTGGCTGGAGGGATGGCTGGATGGATGGCTGGCTGGATGGCTGGATAGATGGATGGCTGGATGGCTGGCTGGCTGGAGAGCTGGATGGATGGATGGGTGGCTGGGTGGATGGCTGGTTGGATGGATGGATGGATGGCTGGATGGATGTCTGGATGGATGGATGGCTGGATGGATGGCTGGCTGGAGGGATGGATGGATGGATGGATGGCTGGATGGATGGCTGGATGGATGGATAGCTGGATGGATGGCTGGCTGGAGGGATGGATGGATGGATGGCTGGATGGATGGCTGGATGGATGGCTGGATGGATTGTTTGCTGGAGGAATGGATGGATTAATGAATGGCTGGACGGATGGCTGGATGGATGGAAGGCTGGATGGATGGCTGGCTGGAGGGATGGATGGATGGATGGCTGAATGGATGGCTCGATCGATGGGTGGTTGGATGGATGGCTGGCTGGAGGAATGGAGTCATGGATGGATGGCCGGATGGACGGCTGGATGGAAGGATGGCTGGATGCATGGCTGGCTGGAGGGATGGATTGATGGATGGATGGCTGGATGGCTGGCTGGGTTGATGCATGGCTCGATGGATGGCTGGCTGGACGGATGGATGGATGGATGGCTGGATGGATGGCTGGATGGAGGGATGGCTGGATGGTTGGCTGGCTGGAGGGATGGATGGATGGCTGGATTGATGGCTGGATGGTGGGGTGGCTGGATGAATGGCTGGCTGGAGGGATGGATGGATGGATTATTGGCTGGATGGATGGCTGGATGGAGGGATGGCTGTATGGGTGGCTGGCTGGAGGGATGGATGGATGGCTGGATGGACGGCTGGATGGAGGGATGGCTGGCTGGATGGATGACTGGATGGATGGCTGGACGAATGGATGGCTGAATGTATGGCTGGCTGGAGAGATGGATGAATGGTTGGATGGCTGGATGGATGGTTGGATGGAGGGATGGCTGGATGGATGACTGGCTGGAGGGAAGGATGGATGGATGGATGGCTGGCTGGAGGGATGGAAGGATGGATGGAAGGCTGGATGGACGGCTGGATGGATGGCTGGATGTCTGGATGGCTGGCTGGATGGATGGATGGCTGGTTGGCTGGATGGATGGATGGAAGGCTGGATGGATGGATGGATGGACGGATGGATGGAGGGATGGATGGATGGATGGATGGCTGGATAGATGGATGGCTGGATGGCTGGCTGGCTGGAGAGATGGATGGATGGATGGGTGGCTGGGTGGATGGCTGGATGGATGGATGTCCGGATGGTTGGCTGGCTGGAGGGATGGATGGATGGCTGGATGGATGTCTGGATGGATGGATGGCTGGATGGATGGCTGGCTGGAGGGATGTATGGATGGATGGATGGCTGGATGGATGGCTGGATGGATGGATGGCTGAATGGATGGCTGGCTGGAGGGATGGATGGATGGATGGCTGGATGGATGGCTGGATGGATGGCTGGATGGATTGTTTGCTGGAGGAATGGATGGATGAATGAATGGCTGGACGGATGGCAGGATGGATGGAAGGCTGGATGGATGGCTGGCTGGAGGGATGGATGGATGGATGGCTGAATGGATGGCTAGATCGATGGGTGGTTGGATGGATGGCTGGCTGGAGGAATGGAGTCATGGATGGATGGCCGGATGGACGGCTGGATGGAGGAATGGTTGGATGGATGGATTGCTGGAGGGATGGATGGCTGGATGGATGGCTGGATGGATGGACGGCTGGATGGGCGATTGGCTGGAGGGATGGATGGATGGATGGCTGGATGGATGGCTGATTGGATGGATGGCTGGATGGATGGATGGCTGGAGTGATGGATGGGTGGATGGTTCGATGGATGGCTGGTTGAATGGATGGCTGAATGGATGGCTGGCTGGAGGGATTGAAGGATGGATGGATGGCTGCATGGATGGTTGGATGGATGGCTGGATGGACGGATGGATGGATGGATGGCTGGATGGATGGCTGGATGGATGGATGGATGGATGGATGGCTGGCTGGAGTGATAGATGGATGGATGGCTGGCTGGAGGGATGGCTGGATGGATGGCTGGCTGGATGGCTGGATAGATGGATGGCTGGATGGCTGGCTGGCTGGAGAGCTGGATGGATGGATGGGTGGCTGGGTGGATGGCTGGTTGGATGGATGGATGGATGGCTGGATGGATGTCTGGATGGATGGATGGCTGGATGGATGGCTGGCTGGAGGGATGGATGGATGGATGGATGGCTGGATGGATGGCTGGATGGATGGATAGCTGGATGGATGGCTGGCTGGAGGGATGGATGGATGGATGGCTGGATGGATGGCTGGATGGATGGCTGGATGGATTGTTTGCTGGAGGAATGGATGGATTAATGAATGGCTGGACGGATGGCTGGATGGATGGAAGGCTGGATGGATGGCTGGCTGGAGGGATGGATGGATGGATGGCTGAATGGATGGCTCGATCGATGGGTGGTTGGATGGATGGCTGGCTGGAGGAATGGAGTCATGGATGGATGGCCGGATGGACGGCTGGATGGAAGGATGGCTGGATGCACGGCTGGCTGGAGGGATGGATTGATGGATGGATGGCTGGATGGCTGGCTGGGTTGATGCATGGCTCGATGGATGGCTGGCTGGACGGATGGATGGATGGATGGCTGGATGGATGGCTGGATGGAGGGATGGCTGGATGGTTGGCTGGCTGGAGGGATGGATGGATGGCTGGATTGATGGCTGGATGGTGGGGTGGCTGGATGAATGGCTGGCTGGAGGGATGGATGGATGGATTATTGGCTGGATGGATGGCTGGATGGAGGGATGGCTGTATGGGTGGCTGGCTGGAGGGATGGATGGATGGCTGGATGGACGGCTGGATGGAGGGATGGCTGGCTGGATGGATGACTGGATGGATGGCTGGACGAATGGATGGCTGAATGTATGGCTGGCTGGAGAGATGGATGAATGGTTGGATGGCTGGATGGATGGTTGGATGGAGGGATGGCTGGATGGATGACTGGCTGGAGGGAAGGATGGATGGATGGATGGCTGGCTGGAGGGATGGAAGGATGGATGGAAGGCTGGATGGACGGCTGGATGGATGGCTGGATGTCTGGATGGCTGGCTGGATGGATGGATGGCTGGTTGGCTGGATGGATGGATGGAAGGCTGGATGGATGGATGGATGGACGGATGGATGGAGGGATGGATGGATGGATGGATGGCTGGATGGATGGCTGGATGGATGGATGGCTGGATTGATGGATGGCTGGATGGATTGCTGGCTGGAGGGATGGATGGATGGATGGATGCATGGATGAATGGCTGGCTGGATGGATGGATGGATGGCTGGATGGATGGCTGGATGGATGGCCGGATGGATGGATGGACGGATGGATGGATGGCTGGATGGATGGCGGTATGGATGGATGGCTGGATGGATGGCTGGCTGGAGGGATGGATGGATGGATGGCTGGCCGGAGGGATGGATGGATGGATGGCTGGATGGATGGCTGGATAGATGGATGGCTGGATGGCTGGCTGGCTGGAGAGATGGAGGGATGGAGGGGTGGCTGGATGGATGTCTGGATGGATGGATGGCTGGATGGATGGCTGGCTGGAGGGATGGATGGATGGATGGATGACTGGATGGATGGCTGGAAGAATGGATGGCTGACTGTATGGCTGGCTGGAGAGATGGATGAATGGTTGGATGGCTGGATGGATGGTTGGATGGAGGGATGGCTGGATGGATGACTGGCTGGAGGGATGGATGGATGGATGGATGGATGGCTGGATGGATGGCTGGATGGATGGATGGCTGGATGGATGGATGGCTGGAGTGATGGATGGGTGGATGGTTCGATGGATGGCTGGTTGAATGGATGGCTGGATGGATGGCTGGCTGGAGGGATTGAAGGATGGATGGATGGCTGGATGGATGGCTGGATGGATGGCTGGATGGACGGATGGATGGATGGATGGCTGGATGGATGGCTGGATGGATGGATGGATGGATGGATGGCTGGCTGGAGGGATAGATGGATGGATGGCTGGCTGGAGGAATGGCTGGATGGATGGCTGGCTGGATGGCTGGATAGATGGATGGCTGGATGGCTGGCTGGCTGGAGAGATGGATGGATGGATGGGTGGCTGGGTGGATGGCTGGATGGATGGATGTCCGGATGGTTGGCTGGCTGGAGGGATGGATGGATGGCTGGATGGATGTCTGGATGGATGGATGGCTGGATGGATGGCTGGCTGGAGGGATGTATGGATGGATGGATGGCTGGATGGAAGGCTGGATGGATGGATGGCTGAATGGATGGCTGGCTGGAGGGATGGATGGATGGATGGCTGGATGGATGGCTGGATGGATGGCTGGATGGATTGTTTGCTGGAGGAATGGATGGATGAATGAATGGCTGGACGGATGGCAGGATGGATGGAAGGCTGGATGGATGGCTGGCTGGAGGGATGGATGGATGGATGGCTGAATGGATGGCTAGATCGATGGGTGGTTGGATGGATGGCTGGCTGGAGGAATGGAGTCATGGATGGATGGCCGGATGGACGGCTGGATGGAGGAATGGTTGGATGGATGGATTGCTGGAGGGATGGATGGCTGGATGGATGGCTGGATGGATGGACGGCTGGATGGGCGATTGGCTGGAGGGATGGATGGATGGATGGCTGGATGGATGGCTGATTGGATGGATGGCTGGATGGATGGATGGCTGGAGTGATGGATGGGTGGATGGTTCGATGGATGGCTGGTTGAATGGATGGCTGAATGGATGGCTGGCTGGAGGGATTGAAGGATGGATGGATGGCTGCATGGATGGTTGGATGGATGGCTGGATGGACGGATGGATGGATGGATGGCTGGATGGATGGCTGGATGGATGGATGGATGGATGGATGGCTGGCTGGAGTGATAGATGGATGGATGGCTGGCTGGAGGGATGGCTGGATGGATGGCTGGCTGGATGGCTGGATAGATGGATGGCTGGATGGCTGGCTGGCTGGAGAGCTGGATGGATGGATGGGTGGCTGGGTGGATGGCTGGTTGGATGGATGGATGGATGGCTGGATGGATGTCTGGATGGATGGATGGCTGGATGGATGGCTGGCTGGAGGGATGGATGGATGGATGGATGGCTGGATGGATGGCTGGATGGATGGATAGCTGGATGGATGGCTGGCTGGAGGGATGGATGGATGGATGGCTGGATGGATGGCTGGATGGATGGCTGGATGGATTGTTTGCTGGAGGAATGGATGGATTAATGAATGGCTGGACGGATGGCTGGATGGATGGAAGGCTGGATGGATGGCTGGCTGGAGGGATGGATGGATGGATGGCTGAATGGATGGCTCGATCGATGGGTGGTTGGATGGATGGCTGGCTGGAGGAATGGAGTCATGGATGGATGGCCGGATGGACGGCTGGATGGAAGGATGGCTGGATGCATGGCTGGCTGGAGGGATGGATTGATGGATGGATGGCTGGATGGCTGGCTGGGTTGATGCATGGCTCGATGGATGGCTGGCTGGACGGATGGATGGATGGATGGCTGGATGGATGGCTGGATGGAGGGATGGCTGGATGGTTGGCTGGCTGGAGGGATGGATGGATGGCTGGATTGATGGCTGGATGGTGGGGTGGCTGGATGAATGGCTGGCTGGAGGGATGGATGGATGGATTATTGGCTGGATGGATGGCTGGATGGAGGGATGGCTGTATGGGTGGCTGGCTGGAGGGATGGATGGATGGCTGGATGGACGGCTGGATGGAGGGATGGCTGGCTGGATGGATGACTGGATGGATGGCTGGACGAATGGATGGCTGAATGTATGGCTGGCTGGAGAGATGGATGAATGGTTGGATGGCTGGATGGATGGTTGGATGGAGGGATGGCTGGATGGATGACTGGCTGGAGGGAAGGATGGATGGATGGATGGCTGGCTGGAGGGATGGAAGGATGGATGGAAGGCTGGATGGACGGCTGGATGGATGGCTGGATGTCTGGATGGCTGGCTGGATGGATGGATGGCTGGTTGGCTGGATGGATGGATGGAAGGCTGGATGGATGGATGGATGGACGGATGGATGGAGGGATGGATGGATGGATGGATGGCTGGATGGATGGCTGGATGGATGGATGGCTGGATTGATGGATGGCTGGATGGATTGCTGGCTGGAGGGATGGATGGATGGATGGATGCATGGATGAATGGCTGGCTGGATGGATGGATGGATGGCTGGATGGATGGCTGGATGGATGGCCGGATGGATGGATGGACGGATGGATGGATGGCTGGATGGATGGCGGTATGGATGGATGGCTGGATGGATGGCTGGCTGGAGGGATGGATGGATGGATGGCTGGCCGGAGGGATGGATGGATGGATGGCTGGATGGATGGCTGGATAGATGGATGGCTGGATGGCTGGCTGGCTGGAGAGATGGAGGGATGGAGGGGTGGCTGGATGGATGTCTGGATGGATGGATGGCTGGATGGATGGCTGGCTGGAGGGATGGATGGATGGATGGATGACTGGATGGATGGCTGGAAGAATGGATGGCTGACTGTATGGCTGGCTGGAGAGATGGATGAATGGTTGGATGGCTGGATGGATGGTTGGATGGAGGGATGGCTGGATGGATGACTGGCTGGAGGGATGAATGGATGGATGGATGGCTGGATGGGTGGCTGTATGGATGGATGGCTGGATGGATGGCTGGCTGGAGGGAAGGATGGATGGATGGATGGCTGGATCGATGGCTGGATGGATGGTTTGCTGGATGGATGGCTGGCTGGAGGGACGGATGGATGGCTGGATGGATGGTTGGATGGATGGATGGCTGGATGGATGGCTGGCAGGAGGGATGGATGGATGGATGGATGGCTGGATGGATGGCTGGATGGATGGATGGCTGGATGGATGGCTGGCTCGAGGGATGAATTAATGTATGTCTGGATGGATGGATGGCCGAATGGATGTCTGGCTGATGGGATGGATGGATGGATGGATAACTAAATGGATGGCTGGATGGATGGATGGCTGGATGGATGGTTCGCTGGAGGGATGGATGAATGGATAGATGGCTGGATGGATGGCGGGATGGCTGGTTGGCTGGATGGGTGGCTGGCTGGGCGGATGGATTGATGGATGGATGGCTGGATGGATGGCTGGATGGATGGATGAATGGATGGCTGGCCGGCTGGAGGTATGGATGGATGGATGAATGGCTGGATGGATGGCTGGATGGAGAGACGGATGAATGCATGGATGGCTGGATGGATGGCTGGATGGGCGGATGGCTGGATTGATGGCTGGCGGGAGGAATGAATGGATGGATGGCTGGATGGATGGCTGGATGGATGACTGGCTGGATGAATGGCTTGCTGGAGGGATGGATGGATGGAGGGATGGATGGATGGTTGGCTGGCTGGAGGAATGGATGCATGGCTGGATGGATGGCTGGATGGAGGGATGGCTGGATGGATGGCTGGCTGGAGGGATGGATGGATGGATTATTGGCTGGATGGATGGCTGGATGGAGGGATGGCTGGATGGGTGGCTGGCTGGAGGGATGGATGGATGGCTGGATGGATGGCTGGATGGAGGGATGACTGGCTGGAGTGACGGATGGATGGATGGCTGGATGGATGGCTGTATGGAGGGATGGCTGGATGGATGGATGGATGGACGGATGGATGGAGGGATGGCTGGATGGATATCTGGCTGGAGGGATGGATGGATGGATGGATGGCTGGATGGATGGCTGGATGGAGGAATGGTTGGATGGATGGATTGCTAGAGGGATGGATGGCTGGATGGATGGCTGGATGGATGGGCGGCTGGATGGGCGATTGGCTGGAGGGATGTATGGATGGATGGCTGGATGGATGGCTGGCTGGAGGGATGGATGGATGGATGGATGGATGGATGGCTGGATGGATGGCTGGATGGATGGATGGCTGGATGGATGGATGGCTGGAGTGATGGATGGGTGGATGGTTCGATGGATGGCTGGTTGAATGGATGGCTGGATGGATGGCTGGCTGGAGGGATTGAAGAATGGATGGATGGCTGGATGGATGGCTGGATGGATGGCTGGATGGATGGATGGATGGATGGATGGCTGGCTGGAGGGATAGATGGATGGATGGCTGGCTGGAGGGATGGCTGGATGGATGGCTGGCTGGATGGCTGGATAGATGGATGGCTGGATGGCTGGCTGGCTAGAGAGATGGATGGATGGATGGGTGGCTGGGTGGATGGCTGGATGGATGGATGTCCGGATGGTTGGCTGGCTGGAGGGATGGATGGATGGCTGGATGGACGGCTGGATGGAGGGATGGCTGGCTGGATGGCTGGCTGGAGGGATGGATGGATGGATGGATGGATGGCTGGATGGATGGCTGGATGGAGGGATGGCTGGATGGATGGCTGGCTGGAGGGATGGATGGATGGATGAATGGCCGAATGGATGGCTGGATGGATGGCTGGCTGGAGGGATGGAAGGATGGATGGAAGGCTGGATGGACGGCTGGATGGATGGCTGGATGTCTGGATGGCTGGCTGGATGGATGGATGGCTGGTTGGCTGGATGGATGGATGGAAGGCTGGATGGAAGAATGGATGGACGGATGGATGGAGGGATGGATGGATGGATGGATGGCTGGAGGGATGGCTGGATGGATGGATGGCTGGATGGATGGATGGCTGGATGGATGGCTGGCTGGAGGGATGGATGGATGCATGGATGAATGGCTGGCTGGATGGATGGATGGATGGCTGGATGGATGGCTGGATGGATGGCTGGATGGATGGCTGGCTGGGGGGATGGATGGATGGATGGCTGGCTGGAGGGATGGATGGATGGATGGCTGGATGGATGGCTGGATAAATGGATGTCTGGATGGCTGGCTGGCTGGAGAGATGGATGGATGGATGGGTGGCTGAATGGATGGCTGGATGGATGGATGTCCGGATGGATGGCTGGCTGGAGGGATAGATGGTTGGATGGATGGCTGGATGGATGTCTGGATGGATGGATGGCTGGATGGATGGCTGGCTGGTGGGATGGATGGATGGATGGATGGCTGGATGGATGGCTGGCTGGAGGGATGGATGGATGGATGGATGGCTGGATGGATGGCTGGATGGATGGCTGGATGGATTGCTGGCTGGAGGAATGAATGGATTAATGAATGGCTGGACGGATGGAAGTCTGGATGGATGGCTGGCTGGAGGGATGGATGGCTGGCTCAATGGAGTCATGGATGGATGGCCGGATGGACGGCTGGATGGAAGGATGGCTGGATGCATGGCTGGCTGGAGGGATGGATTGATGGATGGTTGTCTGGATGGCTGGCTGGATGGATGGATGGCTCGATGGATGGCTGGCTGGAGGGATGGATGGATGGATGGATGGATGGCTGAATGGATGGCTGGATGGAGGGATGGCTGGATGGTTGGCTGGCTGGAGGAATGGATGGATGGCTGGATGGATGGCTGGGTGGAGGGATGGCTGGATGGATGGCTGGCTGGAGGGATGGATGGATGGATTATTGGCTGGATGGATGGCTGGATGGAGGGATGGCTGGATGGGTGGCTGGCTGGAGGGATGGATGGATGGCTGGATGGATGGCTGGATGGAGGGATGACTGGCTGGAGTGACGGATAGATGGATGGCTGGATGGATGGCTCTATGGAGGGATGGCTGGATGGAAGGCTGGATGGATGGAGGGATGGATGGATGGATGGATGGCTGGCTGGATGGCTGGATGGAGGAATGGTTGGATGGATGGATTGCTGGAGGTATGGATGGCTGGATGGATGGCCGGATGGATGGCTGGATGGATGGACGGCTGGATGGGCGATTGGCTGGAGGGATGGATGGATGGATGGCTGGATGGATGGCTGGCTGGAGGGATGGATGGATGGATGGATGGATGGATGGATGGCTGGATGGATGGCTGGATGGATGGATGGCTGGATGGATGGATGGCTGGAGTGATGCATGGGTGGATGGTTCGATGGATGGCTGGTTGAATGGATGGCTGGATGGATGGCTGGCTGGAGGGATTGAAGGATGGATGGGTGGCTGGATGGATAGCTGGATGGATGGCTGGATGGACGGATGGATGGATGGATGGCTGGATGGATGGCTGGATGGATGGATGGATGGATGGATGGCTGGCTGGAGGGGTAGATGGATGGATGGCTGGCTGGAGGGATGGCTGGATGAATGGCTGGCTGGATGGCTGGATAGATGGATGGCTGGATGGCTGGCTGGCTGGAGAGATGGATGGATGGATGGGTGGCTGGGTGGATGGCTGGATGGATAGATGTCCGGATGGTTGGCTGGCTGGAGGGATGGCTGGATGGCTGGAAGGATGTCTGGATGGATGGATGGCTGGATGGATGGCTGGCTGGAGGGATGGATGGATGGATGGATGGCTGGATGGATGGCTGGATGGATGGATGGCTGGATGGATGGCTGGCTGGAGGGATGGATGGATGGATGGCTGGATGGATGGCTGGATGGATGGCTGGATGGATTGTTTGCTGGAGGAATGGATGGATTAATGAATGGCTGGACGGATGGCTGGATGGATGGAAGGCTGGATGGATGGCTGGCTGGAGGGATGGATGGATGGATGGCTGAATGGATGGCTAGATCGATGGATGGTTGGATGGATGGCTGGCTGGAGGAATGGAGTCATGGATAGATGGACGGCTGGATGGAAGGATGGCTGGATGCATGGCTGGCTGGAGGGATGGATTGATGGATGGATGGCTGGATGGATGGCTGGATGGCTGGCTGGGTTGATGGATGGCTCGATGGATGGCTGGCTGGACGGCTGGATGGATGGATGGCTGGATGGATGGCTGGATGGATGGCTGGATGGAGGGATGGCTGGATGGTTGGATGGCTGCAGGGATGGATGGATGGCTGGATTGATGGCTGGATGGTGGGGTGGCTGGATGGATGGCTCGCTGGAGGGATGGATGGATGGATTATTGGCTGGATGGATGGCTGGATGGAGGGATGGCTGTATGGGTGGCTGGCTGGAGGGATGGATGGATGGCTGGATGGACGGCTGGATGGAGGGATGGCTGTCTGGATGGATGACTGGATGGATGGCTGGAACAATGGATGGCTGAATGTATGGCTGGCTGGAGAGATGGATGAATGGTTGGATGGCTGGATGGATGGTTGGATGGAGGGATGGCTGGATGGATGACTGGCTGGAGGGATGGATGGATGGATGGATGGCTGGATGGGTGGCTGTATGGATGAATGGCTGGATGGATGGCTGGCTGGAGGGAAGCATGGATGGATGGATGGCTGGCTGGAGGGATGGAAGGATGGATGGAAGGCTGGATGGACGGCTGGATGGATGGCTGGATGTCTGGATGGCTCGCTGGATGGATGGAAGGCTGGTTGGCTGGATGGATGCATGGAAGGCTGAATGGATGGATGGATGGACGGATGGATGGAGGGATGGATGGATGGATGGATGGCTGGATGGATGGCTGGATGGCTGGATGGATTGATGGCTGGATGGATGGCCTGCTGGAGGGATGGATGGATGGATGGATGCATGGATGAATGGCTGGCAGGATGGATGCATGGATGGCTGGATGGATGGCTGGATGGATGGCTGGATGGATGGATGGACGGATGGATGGATGGCTGGATGGATGGCGGGATGGATGGATGGCTGGATGGCTGGATGGATGGCTGGATGGCTGGATGGATTGATGGCTGGATGGATGGCCTGCTGGAGGGATGGATGGATGGATGGATGCATGGATGAATGGCTGGCAGGATGGATGCATGGATGGCTGGATGGATGGCTGGATGGATGGCTGGATGGATGGATGGACGGATGGATGGATGGCTGGATGGATGGCGGGATGGATGGATGGCTGGATGGATGGCTGGCTCGAGGGATGGATGGATGGATGGATGACTGGCTGGAGGGATGGAAGGATGGATGGAAGGCTGGATGGACGGCTGGATGGATGGCTGGATGTCTGGATGGCTGGCTGGATGGATGGATGGCTGGTTGGCTGGATGGATGGATGGAAGGCTGGATGGATGGATGGATGGACGGATGGATGGAGGGATGGATGGATGGATGGATGGCTGGATGGATGGCTGGATGGATGGATGGCTGGATTGATGGATGGCTGGATGGATTGCTGGCTGGAGGGATGGATGGATGGATGGATGCATGGATGAATGGCTGGCTGGATGGATGGATGGATGGCTGGATGGATGGCTGGATGGATGGCCGGATGGATGGATGGACGGATGGATGGATGGCTGGATGGATGGCGGTATGGATGGATGGCTGGATGGATGGCTGGCTGGAGGGATGGATGGATGGATGGCTGGCCGGAGGGATGGATGGATGGATGGCTGGATGGATGGCTGGATAGATGGATGGCTGGATGGCTGGCTGGCTGGAGAGATGGAGGGATGGAGGGGTGGCTGGATGGATGTCTGGATGGATGGATGGCTGGATGGATGGCTGGCTGGAGGGATGGATGGATGGATGGATGACTGGATGGATGGCTGGAAGAATGGATGGCTGACTGTATGGCTGGCTGGAGAGATGGATGAATGGTTGGATGGCTGGATGGATGGTTGGATGGAGGGATGGCTGGATGGATGACTGGCTGGAGGGATGAATGGATGGATGGATGGCTGGATGGGTGGCTGTATGGATGGATGGCTGGATGGATGGCTGGCTGGAGGGAAGGATGGATGGATGGATGGCTGGATCGATGGCTGGATGGATGGTTTGCTGGATGGATGGCTGGCTGGAGGGACGGATGGATGGCTGGATGGATGGTTGGATGGATGGATGGCTGGATGGATGGCTGGCAGGAGGGATGGATGGATGGATGGATGGCTGGATGGATGGCTGGATGGATGGATGGCTGGATGGATGGCTGGCTCGAGGGATGAATTAATGTATGTCTGGATGGATGGATGGCCGAATGGATGTCTGGCTGATGGGATGGATGGATGGATGGATAACTAAATGGATGGCTGGATGGATGGATGGCTGGATGGATGGTTCGCTGGAGGGATGGATGAATGGATAGATGGCTGGATGGATGGCGGGATGGCTGGTTGGCTGGATGGGTGGCTGGCTGGGCGGATGGATTGATGGATGGATGGCTGGATGGATGGCTGGATGGATGGATGAATGGATGGCTGGCCGGCTGGAGGTATGGATGGATGGATGAATGGCTGGATGGATGGCTGGATGGAGAGACGGATGAATGCATGGATGGCTGGATGGATGGCTGGATGGGCGGATGGCTGGATTGATGGCTGGCGGGAGGAATGAATGGATGGATGGCTGGATGGATGGCTGGATGGATGACTGGCTGGATGAATGGCTTGCTGGAGGGATGGATGGATGGAGGGATGGATGGATGGTTGGCTGGCTGGAGGAATGGATGCATGGCTGGATGGATGGCTGGATGGAGGGATGGCTGGATGGATGGCTGGCTGGAGGGATGGATGGATGGATTATTGGCTGGATGGATGGCTGGATGGAGGGATGGCTGGATGGGTGGCTGGCTGGAGGGATGGATGGATGGCTGGATGGATGGCTGGATGGAGGGATGACTGGCTGGAGTGACGGATGGATGGATGGCTGGATGGATGGCTGTATGGAGGGATGGCTGGATGGATGGATGGATGGACGGATGGATGGAGGGATGGCTGGATGGATATCTGGCTGGAGGGATGGATGGATGGATGGATGGCTGGATGGATGGCTGGATGGAGGAATGGTTGGATGGATGGATTGCTAGAGGGATGGATGGCTGGATGGATGGCTGGATGGATGGGCGGCTGGATGGGCGATTGGCTGGAGGGATGTATGGATGGATGGCTGGATGGATGGCTGGCTGGAGGGATGGATGGATGGATGGATGGATGGATGGCTGGATGGATGGCTGGATGGATGGATGGCTGGATGGATGGATGGCTGGAGTGATGGATGGGTGGATGGTTCGATGGATGGCTGGTTGAATGGATGGCTGGATGGATGGCTGGCTGGAGGGATTGAAGAATGGATGGATGGCTGGATGGATGGCTGGATGGATGGCTGGATGGATGGATGGATGGATGGATGGCTGGCTGGAGGGATAGATGGATGGATGGCTGGCTGGAGGGATGGCTGGATGGATGGCTGGCTGGATGGCTGGATAGATGGATGGCTGGATGGCTGGCTGGCTAGAGAGATGGATGGATGGATGGGTGGCTGGGTGGATGGCTGGATGGATGGATGTCCGGATGGTTGGCTGGCTGGAGGGATGGATGGATGGCTGGATGGACGGCTGGATGGAGGGATGGCTGGCTGGATGGCTGGCTGGAGGGATGGATGGATGGATGGATGGATGGCTGGATGGATGGCTGGATGGAGGGATGGCTGGATGGATGGCTGGCTGGAGGGATGGATGGATGGATGAATGGCCGAATGGATGGCTGGATGGATGGCTGGCTGGAGGGATGGAAGGATGGATGGAAGGCTGGATGGACGGCTGGATGGATGGCTGGATGTCTGGATGGCTGGCTGGATGGATGGATGGCTGGTTGGCTGGATGGATGGATGGAAGGCTGGATGGAAGAATGGATGGACGGATGGATGGAGGGATGGATGGATGGATGGATGGCTGGAGGGATGGCTGGATGGATGGATGGCTGGATGGATGGATGGCTGGATGGATGGCTGGCTGGAGGGATGGATGGATGCATGGATGAATGGCTGGCTGGATGGATGGATGGATGGCTGGATGGATGGCTGGATGGATGGCTGGATGGATGGCTGGCTGGGGGGATGGATGGATGGATGGCTGGCTGGAGGGATGGATGGATGGATGGCTGGATGGATGGCTGGATAAATGGATGTCTGGATGGCTGGCTGGCTGGAGAGATGGATGGATGGATGGGTGGCTGAATGGATGGCTGGATGGATGGATGTCCGGATGGATGGCTGGCTGGAGGGATAGATGGTTGGATGGATGGCTGGATGGATGTCTGGATGGATGGATGGCTGGATGGATGGCTGGCTGGTGGGATGGATGGATGGATGGATGGCTGGATGGATGGCTGGCTGGAGGGATGGATGGATGGATGGATGGCTGGATGGATGGCTGGATGGATGGCTGGATGGATTGCTGGCTGGAGGAATGAATGGATTAATGAATGGCTGGACGGATGGAAGTCTGGATGGATGGCTGGCTGGAGGGATGGATGGCTGGCTCAATGGAGTCATGGATGGATGGCCGGATGGACGGCTGGATGGAAGGATGGCTGGATGCATGGCTGGCTGGAGGGATGGATTGATGGATGGTTGTCTGGATGGCTGGCTGGATGGATGGATGGCTCGATGGATGGCTGGCTGGAGGGATGGATGGATGGATGGATGGATGGCTGAATGGATGGCTGGATGGAGGGATGGCTGGATGGTTGGCTGGCTGGAGGAATGGATGGATGGCTGGATGGATGGCTGGGTGGAGGGATGGCTGGATGGATGGCTGGCTGGAGGGATGGATGGATGGATTATTGGCTGGATGGATGGCTGGATGGAGGGATGGCTGGATGGGTGGCTGGCTGGAGGGATGGATGGATGGCTGGATGGATGGCTGGATGGAGGGATGACTGGCTGGAGTGACGGATAGATGGATGGCTGGATGGATGGCTCTATGGAGGGATGGCTGGATGGAAGGCTGGATGGATGGAGGGATGGATGGATGGATGGATGGCTGGCTGGATGGCTGGATGGAGGAATGGTTGGATGGATGGATTGCTGGAGGTATGGATGGCTGGATGGATGGCCGGATGGATGGCTGGATGGATGGACGGCTGGATGGGCGATTGGCTGGAGGGATGGATGGATGGATGGCTGGATGGATGGCTGGCTGGAGGGATGGATGGATGGATGGATGGATGGATGGATGGCTGGATGGATGGCTGGATGGATGGATGGCTGGATGGATGGATGGCTGGAGTGATGCATGGGTGGATGGTTCGATGGATGGCTGGTTGAATGGATGGCTGGATGGATGGCTGGCTGGAGGGATTGAAGGATGGATGGGTGGCTGGATGGATAGCTGGATGGATGGCTGGATGGACGGATGGATGGATGGATGGCTGGATGGATGGCTGGATGGATGGATGGATGGATGGATGGCTGGCTGGAGGGGTAGATGGATGGATGGCTGGCTGGAGGGATGGCTGGATGAATGGCTGGCTGGATGGCTGGATAGATGGATGGCTGGATGGCTGGCTGGCTGGAGAGATGGATGGATGGATGGGTGGCTGGGTGGATGGCTGGATGGATGGATGTCCGGATGGTTGGCTGGCTGGAGGGATGGCTGGATGGCTGGAAGGATGTCTGGATGGATGGATGGCTGGATGGATGGCTGGCTGGAGGGATGGATGGATGGATGGATGGCTGGATGGATGGCTGGATGGATGGATGGCTGGATGGATGGCTGGCTGGAGGGATGGATGGATGGATGGCTGGATGGATGGCTGGATGGATGGCTGGATGGATTGTTTGCTGGAGGAATGGATGGATTAATGAATGGCTGGACGGATGGCTGGATGGATGGAAGGCTGGATGGATGGCTGGCTGGAGGGATGGATGGATGGATGGCTGAATGGATGGCTAGATCGATGGATGGTTGGATGGATGGCTGGCTGGAGGAATGGAGTCATGGATAGATGGACGGCTGGATGGAAGGATGGCTGGATGCATGGCTGGCTGGAGGGATGGATTGATGGATGGATGGCTGGATGGATGGCTGGATGGCTGGCTGGGTTGATGGATGGCTCGATGGATGGCTGGCTGGACGGCTGGATGGATGGATGGCTGGATGGATGGCTGGATGGATGGCTGGATGGAGGGATGGCTGGATGGTTGGCTGGCTGCAGGGATGGATGGATGGCTGGATTGATGGCTGGATGGTGGGGTGGCTGGATGGATGGCTCGCTGGAGGGATGGATGGATGGATTATTGGCTGGATGGATGGCTGGATGGAGGGATGGCTGTATGGGTGGCTGGCTGGAGGGATGGATGGATGGCTGGATGGACGGCTGGATGGAGGGATGGCTGTCTGGATGGATGACTGGATGGATGGCTGGAAGAATGGATGGCTGAATGTATGGCTGGCTGGAGAGATGGATGAATGGTTGGATGGCTGGATGGATGGTTGGATGGAGGGATGGCTGGATGGATGACTGGCTGGAGGGATGGATGGATGGATGGATGGCTGGATGGGTGGCTGTATGGATGAATGGCTGGATGGATGGCTGGCTGGAGGGAAGCATGGATGGATGGATGGCTGGCTGGAGGGATGGAAGGATGGATGGAAGGCTGGATGGACGGCTGGATGGATGGCTGGATGTCTGGATGGCTCGCTGGATGGATGGAAGGCTGGTTGGCTGGATGGATGCATGGAAGGCTGAATGGATGGATGGATGGACGGATGGATGGAGGGATGGATGGATGGATGGATGGCTGGATGGATGGCTGGATGGCTGGATGGATTGATGGCTGGATGGATGGCCTGCTGGAGGGATGGATGGATGGATGGATGCATGGATGAATGGCTGGCAGGATGGATGCATGGATGGCTGGATGGATGGCTGGATGGATGGCTGGATGGATGGATGGACGGATGGATGGATGGCTGGATGGATGGCGGGATGGATGGATGGCTGGATGGCTGGATGGATGGCTGGATGGCTGGATGGATTGATGGCTGGATGGATGGCCTGCTGGAGGGATGGATGGATGGATGGATGCATGGATGAATGGCTGGCAGGATGGATGCATGGATGGCTGGATGGATGGCTGGATGGATGGCTGGATGGATGGATGGACGGATGGATGGATGGCTGGATGGATGGCGGGATGGATGGATGGCTGGATGGATGGCTGGCTCGAGGGATGGATGGATGGATGGATGACTGGATGGATGGCTGGAAGAATGGATGGCTGAATGTATGGCTGGCTGGAGAGATGGATGAATGGTTGGATGGCTGGATGGATGGTTGGATGGAGGGATGGCTGGATGGATGACTGGCTGGAGGGATGAATGGATGGATGGATGGCTGGATGGGTGGCTGTATGGATGGATGGCTGGATGGATGGCTGGCTGGAGGTAAGGATGGATGGATGGATTGCTGGATCGATGGCTGGATGGATGGTTGGCTGGATGGATGGCTGGCTGGAGGGACGGATGGATGGCTGGATGGATGGTTGGATGGATGGATGGCTGGATGGATGGCTGGCAGGAGGGATGGATGGATGGATGGATGGCTGGATGGATGGCTGGATGAATGGATGGCTGGATGGATGGCTGGCTGGAGGGATGGATGGCTGGATGGATGGCTGGAGTGATGGATGGGTGGATGGTTCGATGGATGGCTGGTTGAATGGATGGCTGGATGGATGGCTGGCTGGAGGGATTGAAGGATGGATGGGTGGCTGGATGGATGGCTGGATGGATGGCTGGATGGACGGATGGATGGATGGATGGCTGGATGGATGGCTGGATGGATGGATGGATGGATGGATGGCTGGCTGGAGGGATAGATGGATGGATGGCTGGCTGGAGGGATGGCTGGATGAATGGCTGGCTGGATGGCTGGATAGATGGATGGCTGGATGGCTGGCTGGCTGGAGAGATGGATGGATGGATGGGTGGCTGGGTGGATGGCTGGATGGATGGATGTCCGGATGGTTGGCTGGCTGGAGGGATGGATGGATGGCTGGATGGATGTCTGGATGGATGGATGGCTGGATGGATGGCTGGCTGGAGGGATGGATGGATGGCTGGATGGATGGCTGGATGGATGGATGGCTGGATGGATGGCTGGCTGGAGGGATGGATGGATGGATGGATGGCTGGATGGATGGCTGGATGGATGGCTGGATGGATTGTTTGCTGGAGGAATGGATGGATTAATGAATGGCTGGACGGATGGCTGGATGGATGGAAGGCTGGATGGATGGCTGGCTGGAGGGATGGATGGATGGATGGCTGAATGGATGGCTAGATCGATGGATGGTTGGATGGATGGCTGGCTGGAGGAATGGAGTCATGGATGGATGGCCGGATGGACGGCTGGATGGAAGGATGGCTGGATGCATGGCTGGCTGGAGGGATGGATTGATGGATGGATGGCTGGATGGCTGGCTGGGTTGATGGATGGCTCGATGGATGGCTGGCTGGACGGATGGATGGAGGGATGGCTGGATGGATGGCTGGATGTAGGGATGGCTGGATGGTTGGCTGGCTGGAGGGATGGATGGATGGCTGTATTGATGGCTGGATGGTGGGGTGGCTGGATGGATGGCTCGCTGGAGGGATGGATGGATGGATTATTGGCTGGATGGATGGCTGGATGGAGGGATGGCTGTATGGGTGGCTGGCTGGAGGGATGGATGGATGGCTGGATGGACTGCTGGATGGAGGGATGGCTGGCTGGATGGATGACTGGATGGATGGCTGGAAGAATGGATGGCTGAATGTATGGCTGGCTGGAGAGATGGATGAATGGTTGGATGGCTGGATGGATGGTTGGATGGAGGGATGGCTGGATGGATGACTGGCTGGAGGGAAGGATGGATGGATGGATGGCTGGATGGGTGGCTGTATGGATGAATGGCTGGATGGATGGCTGGTTGGAGGGAAGCATGGATGGATGGATGGCTGGCTGGAGGGATGGAAGGATGGATGGAAGGCTGGATGGACGGCTGGATGGATGGCTGGATGTCTGGATGGCTGGCTGGATGGATGGATGGCTGGTTGGCTGGATGGATGGATGGAAGGCTGGATGGATGGATGGATGGACGGATGGATGGAGGGATGGATGGATGGATGGATGGATGGCTGGATGGATGGCTGGATGGCTGGATGGATGGATGGCTGGATGGATGGCTGGCTGGAGGGATGGATGGATGGATGGCTGGATGGATGGCTGGATGGATGGCTGGATGGATGGCTGGATGGATTGTTTGCTGGAGGAATGGATGGATTAATGAATGGCTGGACGGATGGCTGGATGGATGGAAGGCTGGATGGATGGCTGGCTGGAGGGATGGATGGATGGATGGCTGAATGGATGGCTAGATCGATGGATGGTTGGATGGATGGCTGGCTGGAGGAATGGAGTCATGGATGGATGGACGGCTGGATGGAAGGATGGCTGGATGCATGGCTGGCTGGAGGGATGGATTGATGGATGGATGGCTGGATGGATGGCTGGATGGCTGGCTGGGTTGATGGATGGCTCGATGGATGGCTGGCTGGACGGCTGGATGGATGGATGGCTGGATGGATGGCTGGATGGATGGCTGGATGGAGGGATGGCTGGATGGTTGGCAGGCTGCAGGGATGGATGGATGGCTGGATTGATGGCTGGATGGTGGGGTGGCTGGATGGATGGCTCGCTGGAGGGATGGATGGATGGATTATTGGCTGGATGGATGGCTGGATGGAGGGATGGCTGTATGGGTGGCTGGCTGGAGGGATGGATGGATGGCTGGATGGACGGCTGGATGGAGGGATGGCTGTCTGGATGGATGACTGGATGGATGGCTGGAAGAATGGATGGCTGAATGTATGGCTGGCTGGAGAGATGGATGAATGGTTGGATGGCTGGATGGATGGTTGGATGGAGGGATGGCTGGATGGATGACTGGCTGGAGGGATGGATGGATGGATGGATGGCTGGATGGATGGCTGGCTGGAGGGAAGCATGGATGGATGGATGGCTGGCTGGAGGGATGGAAGGATGGATGGAAGGCTGGATGGACGGCTGGATGGATGGCTGGATGTCTGGATGGCTCGCTGGATGGATGGAAGGCTGGTTGGCTGGATGGATGCATGGAAGGCTGGATGGATGGATGGATGGACGGATGGATGGAGGGATGGATGGATGGATGGATGGCTGGATGGATGGCTGGATGGCTGGATGGATTGATGGCTGGATGGATGGCCTGCTGGAGGGATGGATGGATGGATGGATGCATGGATGAATGGCTGGCAGGATGGATGGATGGATGGCTGCATGGATGGCTGGATGGATGGCTGGATGGATGGATGGACGGATGGATGGATGGCTGGATGGATGGCGGGATGGATGGATGGCTGGATGGATGGCTGGCTCGAGGGATGGATGGATGGATGGATGACTGGATGGATGGCTGGAAGAATGGATGGCTGAATGTATGGCTGGCTGGAGAGATGGATGAATGGTTGGATGGCTGGATGGATGGTTGGATGGAGGGATGGCTGGATGGATGACTGGCTGGAGGGATGAATGGATGGATGGATGGCTGGATGGGTGGCTGTATGGATGGATGGCTGGATGGATGGCTGGCTGGAGGGAAGGATGGATGGATGGATTGCTGGATCGATGGCTGGATGGATGGTTGGCTGGATGGATGGCTGGCTGGAGGGACGGATGGATGGCTGGATGGATGGTTGGATGGATGGATGGCTGGATGGATGGCTGGCAGGAGGGATGGATGGATGGATGGATGGCTGGATGGATGGCTGGATGAATGGATGGCTGGATGGATGGCTGGCTGGAGGGATGGATGGCTGGATGGCTGGATGGATGGATGGCTGGAGTGATGGATGGGTGGATGGTTCGATGGATGGCTGGTTGAATGGATGGCTGGATGGATGGCTGGCTGGAGGGATTGAAGGATGGATGGGTGGCTGGATGGATGGCTGGATGGATGGCTGGATGGACGGATGGATGGATGGATGGCTGGATGGATGGCTGGATGGATGGATGGATGGATGGATGGCTGGCTGGAGGGATAGATGGATGGATGGCTGGCTGGAGGGATGTCTGGATGAATGGCTGGCTGGATGGCTGGATAGATGGATGGCTGGATGGCTGGCTGGCTGGAGAGATGGATGGATGGATGGGTGGCTGGGTGGATGGCTGGATGGATGGATGTCCGGATGGTTGGCTGGCTGGAGGGATGGATGGATGGCTGGATGGATGTCTGGATGGATGGATGGCTGGATGGATGGCTGGCTGGAGGGATGGATGGATGGATGGATGGCTGGATGGATGGCTGGATGGATGGATGGCTGGATGGATGGCTGGCTGGAGGGATGGATGGATGGATGGATGGCTGGATGGATGGCTGGATGGATGGCTGGATGGATTGTTTGCTGGAGGAATGGATGGATTAATGAATGGCTGGACGGATGGCTGGATGGATGGAAGGCTGGATGGATGGCTGGCTGGAGGGATGGATGGATGGATGGCTGAATGGATGGCTAGATCGATGGATGGTTGGATGGATGGCTGGCTGGAGGAATGGAGTCATGGATGGATGGCCGGATGGACGGCTGGATGGAAGGATGGCTGGATGCATGGCTGGCTGGAGGGATGGATTGATGGATGGATGGCTGGATAGCTGGCTGGGTTGATGGATGGCTCGATGGATGGCTGGCTGGACGGATGGATGGAGGGATGGCTGGATGGATGGCTGGATGTAGGGATGGCTGGATGGTTGGCTGGCTGGAGGGATGGATGGATGGCTGTATTGATGGCTGGATGGTGGGGTGGCTGGATGGATGGCTCGCTGGAGGGATGGATGGATGGATTATTGGCTGGATGGATGGCTGGATGGAGGGATGGCTGTATGGGTGGCTGGCTGGAGGGATGGATGGATGGCTGGATGGACTGCTGGATGGAGGGATGGCTGGCTGGATGGATGACTGGATGGATGGATGGCTGGCTGGAGGGAAGCATGGATGGATGGATGGCTGGCTGGAGGGATGGAAGGATGGATGGAAGGCTGGATGGACGGCTGGATGGATGGCTGGATGTCTGGATGGCTCGCTGGATGGATGGAAGGCTGGTTGGCTGGATGGATGCATGGAAGGCTGGATGGATGGATGGATGGACGGATGGATGGAGGGATGGATGGATGGATGGATGGCTGGATGGATGGCTGGATGGCTGGATGGATTGATGGCTGGATGGATTGCCTGCTGGAGGGATGGATGGATGGATGGATGCATGGATGAATGGCTGGCAGGATGGATGGATGGATGGCTGGATGGATGGCTGGATGGATGGCTGGATGGATGGATGGACGGATGGATGGATGGCTGGATGGATGGCGGGATGGATGGATGGCTGGATGGATGGCTGGCTCGAGGGATGGATGGATGGATGGATGACTGGATGGATGGCTGGAAGAATGGATGGCTGAATGTATGGCTGGCTGGAGAGATGGATGAATGGTTGGATGGCTGGATGGATGGTTGGATGGAGGGATGGCTGGATGGATGACTGGCTGGAGGGATGAATGGATGGATGGATGGCTGGATGGGTGGCTGTATGGATGGATGGCTGGATGGATGGCTGGCTGGAGGGAAGGATGGATGGATGGATTGCTGGATCGATGGCTGGATGGATGGTTGGCTGGATGGATGGCTGGCTGGAGGGACGGATGGATGGCTGGATGGATGGTTGGATGGATGGATGGCTGGATGGATGGCTGGCAGGAGGGATGGATGGATGGATGGATGGCTGGATGGATGGCTGGATGAATGGATGGCTGGATGGATGGCTGGCTGGAGGGATGGATGGCTGGATGGCTGGATGGATGGATGGCTGGAGTGATGGATGGGTGGATGGTTCGATGGATGGCTGGTTGAATGGATGGCTGGATGGATGGCTGGCTGGAGGGATTGAAGGATGGATGGGTGGCTGGATGGATGGCTGGATGGATGGCTGGATGGACGGATGGATGGATGGATGGCTGGATGGATGGCTGGATGGATGGATGGATGGATGGATGGCTGGCTGGAGGGATAGATGGATGGATGGCTGGCTGGAGGGATGGCTGGATGAATGGCTGGCTGGATGGCTGGATAGATGGATGGCTGGATGGCTGGCTGGCTGGAGAGATGGATGGATGGATGGGTGGCTGGGTGGATGGCTGGATGGATGGATGTCCGGATGGTTGGCTGGCTGGAGGGATGGATGGATGGCTGGATGGATGTCTGGATGGATGGATGGCTGGATGGATGGCTGGCTGGAGGGATGGATGGATGGATGGATGGCTGGATGGATGGCTGGATGGATGGATGGCTGGATGGATGGCTGGCTGGAGGGATGGATGGATGGATGGATGGCTGGATGGATGGCTGGATGGATGGCTGGATGGATTGTTTGCTGGAGGAATGGATGGATTAATTATTGGCTGGATGGATGGCTGGATGGAGGGATGGCTGTATGGGTGGCTGGATGGATGGATGGCTCGATGGATGGCTGGCTGGAGGGATGGATGGATGGATGGCTGGATGGATGGCTGGATGGAGGGATGGCTGGATGGTTGGTTGGATGGAGGGATGGATGGATGGCTGGATTGATGGCTGGATGGTGGGGTGGCTGGATAGATGGCTGGCTGGAGGGATGGATGGATGGATTATTGGCTGGATGGATGGATGGATGGCTGGATGGAGGGATGGCTGTATGGGTGGATGGCTGGAGGGATGGATGGATGGCTGGATGGACGGCTGGATGGAGGGATGGCTGGCTGGATGGCTGGCTGGAGGGATGGATGGATGGATTGATGCCTGGATGGATGGCTGGATGGAGGGATGGCTGGATGGATGGCTGGCTGGAGGGATGGATGGATGGATGAATGGCCGAATGGATGGCTGGATGGATGGCTGGCTGGAGGGATGGAAGGATGGATGGAAGGCTGGGTGGACGGCTGGATGGAAGGCTGGATGTCTGGATGGCTGGATGGATGGATGGATGGCTGGTTGGCTGGATGGATGGATGGAAGGCTGGATGAATGGATGGATGGACGGATGGATGGAGGGATGGATGGATGGATGGATGGATGGCTGGATGGATGGCTGGATGGATGGATGGCTGGATGGATGGATGGCTGAATGGATGGCTGGCTGGAGGGATGGATGGATGGATGGATGCATGGATGAATGGCTGGCTGGATGGATGGATGGAGGGCTGGATGGATGGCTGGATGGATGGCTGGATGGATGGATGGACGGATGGATGGATGGCTGGATGGATGGCGGGATGGATGGATGGCTGGATGGATGGCTGGCTGGAGGGATGGATGGATGGATGGCTGGCTGGAGGGATGGATGGATGGATGGCTGGATGGATGGCTGGCTGGATAAATGGATGGCTGGATGGCTGGCTGGCTGGAGAGATGGATGGATGGATGGGTGGCTGAATGGATGGTTAGATCGATGGATGGCTGGATGGACGGCTTGCTGGAGGAATGGAGTCATGGATGGATGGCCGGATGGACGGCTGGATGGAAGGATGGCTGGATGCATGGCTGGCTGGAGGGATGGATTGATGGATGGATGGCTGGATGGATGGATATCCGGATGGATGGCTGGCTGGAGGGATAGATGGTTGGATGGATGGCTGGATGGATGTCTGGATGGATGGATGGCTGGATGGATGGCTGGCTGGAGGGATGGATGGATGGATGGATGGATGGCTGGATGGATGGCTGGCTGGAGGGATGGATGGATGGATGGATGGCTGGATGGATGGCTGGATGGATGGCTGGATGGATTGCTGGCTGGAGGAATGGATGGATTAATGAATGGCTGGACGGATGGCTGGATGGATGGAAGGCTGGATGGATGGCTGGCTGGAGGGATGGATGGATGTCTGGCTGAATGGATGGTTAGATCGATGGATGGCTGGATGGACGGCTTGCTGGAGGAATGGAGTCATGGATGGATGGCCGGATGGACGGCTGGATGGAAGGATGGCTGGATGCATGGCTGGCTGGAGGGATGGATTGATGGATGGTTGTCTGGATGGCTGGCTGAATGGATGGATGGCTCGATGGATGGCTGGCTGGAGGGATGGATGGATGGATGGATGGATGGATGGATGGCTGGATGGATGGCTGGATGGAGGGATGGCTGGATGGTTGGCTGGCTGGAGGAATGGATGGATGGCTGGATGGATGGCTGGATGGAGGGATGGCAGGATGGTTGGCTGGCTGAAGGGATGGATGGATGGATTATTGGCTGGATGGATGGCTGGATGGAGGGATGGCTGGATGGGTGGCTGGCTGGAGGGATGGATGGATGGCTGGATGGATGGCTGGATGGAGGGATGACTGGCTGGAGTGACGGATGGATGGATGGCTGGATGGATGGCTGTATGGAGGGATGGCTGGATGGAAGGCTGGATGGATGCATGGCTGGATGGATGGATGGATGGACGGATGGATGGAGGGATGGCTGGATGGATATCTGGCTGGAGGGATGGATGGATGGATGGATGGCTGGATGGATGGCTGGATGGAGGAATGGTTGGATGGATGGATTGCTGGAGGGATGGATGGCTGGATGGATGGCTGGATGGATGGCTGGATGGATGGACGGCTGGATGGGCGATTGGCTGGAGGGATGGATGGATGGATGGCTGGATGGATGGATGGCTGGAGGGATGGATGGATGGATGGATGGATGGATGGATGGATGGCTGGATGGATGGATGGCTGGATGGATGGCTGGATGGAGGAATGGTTGGATAGATGGATTGCTGGAGGGATGGATGGCTGGATGGATGGCTGGATGGATGGCTGGATGGAGGAATGGTTATATAGATGGATTGCTGGAGGGATGGATGGCTGGATGGATGGCTGGTTGGATGGCTGAATGGATGGACGGCTGGATGGGCGATTGGCTGGAGGGATGGATGGATGGATGGCTGGATGGATGGCTGGCTGGAGGGATGGATGGATGGATGGATGGATGGCTGGATGGATGGCTGGATGGATGGATGGCTGGATGGATGGATGGCTGGAGTGATGGATGGGTGGATGGTTCGATGGATGGCTGGTTGAATGGATGGCTGGATGGATGGCTGGCTGGAGGGATTGAAGGATGGATGGATGGCTGGATGGATGGCTGGATGGATGGCTGGATGGACGGATGGATGGATGGATGGCTGGATGGATGGCTGGATGGATGGATGGATGGATGGATGGCTGGCTGGAGGGATAGATGGATGGATGGCTGGCTGGAGGAATGGCTGGATGGATGGCTGGCTGGATGGCTGGATAGATGGATGGCTGGATGGCTGGCTGGCTGGAGAGATGGATGGATGGATGGGTGGCTGGGTGGATGGCTGGATGGATGGATGTCCGGATGGTTGGCTGGCTGGAGGGATGGATGGATGGCTGGATGGATGTCTGGATGGATGGATGGCTGGATGGATGGCTGGCTGGAGGGATGTATGGATGGATGGATGGCTGGATGGATGGCTGGATGGATGGATGGCTGAATGGATGGCTGGCTGGAGGGATGGATGGATGGATGGCTGGATGGATGGCTGGATGGATGGCTGGATGGATTGTTTGCTGGAGGAATGGATGGATGAATGAATGGCTGGACGGATGGCAGGATGGATGGAAGGCTGGATGGATGGCTGGCTGGAGGGATGGATGGATGGATGGCTGAATGGATGGCTAGATCGATGGGTGGTTGGATGGATGGCTGGCTGGAGGAATGGAGTCATGGATGGATGGCCGGATGGACGGCTGGATGGAGGAATGGTTGGATGGATGGATTGCTGGAGGGATGGATGGCTGGATGGATGGCTGGATGGATGGACGGCTGGATGGGCGATTGGCTGGAGGGAAGGATGGATGGATGGCTGGATGGATGGCTGATTGGATGGATGGCTGGATGGATGGATGGCTGGAGTGATGGATGGGTGGATGGTTCGATGGATGGCTGGTTGAATGGATGGCTGAATGGATGGCTGGCTGGAGGGATTGAAGGATGGATGGATGGCTGCATGGATGGTTGGATGGATGGCTGGATGGACGGATGGATGGATGGATGGCTGGATGGATGGCTGGATGGATGGATGGATGGATGGATGGCTGGCTGGAGTGATAGATGGATGGATGGCTGGCTGGAGGGATGGCTGGATGGATGGCTGGCTGGATGGCTGGATAGATGGATGGCTGGATGGCTGGCTGGCTGGAGAGCTGGATGGATGGATGGGTGGCTGGGTGGATGGCTGGTTGGATGGATGGATGGATGGCTGGATGGATGTCTGGATGGATGGATGGCTGGATGGATGGCTGGCTGGAGGGATGGATGGATGGATGGATGGCTGGATGGATGGCTGGATGGATGGATAGCTGGATGGATGGCTGGCTGGAGGGATGGATGGATGGATGGCTGGATGGATGGCTGGATGGATGGCTGGATGGATTGTTTGCTGGAGGAATGGATGGATTAATGAATGGCTGGACGGATGGCTGGATGGATGGAAGGCTGGATGGATGGCTGGCTGGAGGGATGGATGGATGGATGGCTGAATGGATGGCTCGATCGATGGGTGGTTGGATGGATGGCTGGCTGGAGGAATGGAGTCATGGATGGATGGCCGGATGGACGGCTGGATGGAAGGATGGCTGGATGCATGGCTGGCTGGAGGGATGGATTGATGGATGGATGGCTGGATGGCTGGCTGGGTTCATGCATGGCTCGATGGATGGCTGGCTGGACGGATGGATGGATGGATGGCTGGATGGATGGCTGGATGGAGGGATGGCTGGATGGTTGGCTGGCTGGAGGGATGGATGGATGGCTGGATTGATGGCTGGATGGTGGGGTGGCTGGATGAATGGCTGGCTGGAGGGATGGATGGATGGATTATTGGCTGGATGGATGGCTGGATGGAGGGATGGCTGTATGGGTGGCTGGCTGGAGGGATGGATGGATGGCTGGATGGACGGCTGGATGGAGGGATGGCTGGCTGGATGGATGACTGGATGGATGGCTGGACGAATGGATGGCTGAATGTATGGCTGGCTGGAGAGATGGATGAATGGTTGGATGGCTGGATGGATGGTTGGATGGAGGGATGGCTGGATGGATGACTGGCTGGAGGGAAGGATGGATGGATGGATGGCTGGCTGGAGGGATGGAAGGATGGATGGAAGGCTGGATGGACGGCTGGATGGATGGCTGGATGTCTGGATGGCTGGCTGGATGGATGGATGGCTGGTTGGCTGGATGGATGGATGGAAGGCTGGATGGATGGATGGATGGACGGATGGATGGAGGGATGGATGGATGGATGGATGGCTGGATGGATGGCTGGATGGATGGATGGCTGGATTGATGGATGGCTGGATGGATTGCTGGCTGGAGGGATGGATGGATGGATGGATGCATGGATGAATGGCTGGCTGGATGGATGGATGGATGGCTGGATGGATGGCTGGATGGATGGCCGGATGGATGGATGGACGGATGGATGGATGGCTGGATGGATGGCGGTATGGATGGATGGCTGGCCGGAGGGATGGATGGATGGATGGCTGGATGGATGGCTGGATAGATGGATGGCTGGATGGCTGGCTGGCTGGAGAGATGGAGGGATGGAGGGGTGGCTGGATGGATGTCTGGATGGATGGATGGCTGGATGGATGGCTGGCTGGAGGGATGGATGGATGGATGGATGACTGGATGGATGGCTGGAAGAATGGATGGCTGACTGTATGGCTGGCTGGAGAGATGGATGAATGGTTGGATGGCTGGATGGATGGTTGGATGGAGGGATGGCTGGATGGATGACTGGCTGGAGGGATGAATGGATGGATGGATGGCTGGATGGGTGGCTGTATGGATGGATGGCTGGATGGATGGCTGGCTGGAGGGAAGGATGGATGGATGGATGGCTGGATCGATGGCTGGATGGATGGTTTGCTGGATGGATGGCTGGCTGGAGGGACGGATGGATGGCTGGATGGATGGTTGGATGGATGGATGGCTGGATGGATGGCTGGCAGGAGGGATGGATGGATGGATGGATGGCTGGATGGATGGCTGGATGGATGGATGGCTGGATGGATGGCTGGCTCGAGGGATGAATTAATGTATGTCTGGATGGATGGATGGCCGAATGGATGTCTGGCTGATGGGATGGATGGATGGATGGATAACTAAATGGATGGCTGGATGGATGGATGGCTGGATGGATGGTTCGCTGGAGGGATGGATGAATGGATAGATGGCTGGATGGATGGCGGGATGGCTGGTTGGCTGGATGGGTGGCTGGCTGGGCGGATGGATTGATGGATGGATGGCTGGATGGATGGCTGGATGGATGGATGAATGGATGGCTGGCCGGCTGGAGGTATGGATGGATGGATGAATGGCGGGATGGATGGCTGGATGGAGAGACGGATGAATGCATGGATGGCTAGATGGATGGCTGGATGGGCGGATGGCTGGATTGATGGCTGGCGGGAGGAATGAATGGATGGATGGCTGGATGGATGGCTGGATGGATGACTGGCTGGATGAATGGCTTGCTGGAGGGATGGATGGATGGAGGGATGGATGGATGGTTGGCTGGCTGGAGGAATGGATGCATGGCTGGATGGATGGCTGGATGGAGGGATGGCTGGATGGATGGCTGGCTGGAGGGATGGATGGATGGATTATTGGCTGGATGGATGGCTGGATGGAGGGATGGCTGGATGGGTGGCTGGCTGGAGGGATGGATGGATGGCTGGATGGATGGCTGGATGGAGGGATGACTGGCTGGAGTGACGGATGGATGGATGGCTGGATGGATGGCTGTATGGAGGGATGGCTGGATGGATGGATGGATGGACGGATGGATGGAGGGATGGCTGGATGGATATCTGGCTGGAGGGATGGATGGATGGATGGATGGCTGGATGGATGGCTGGATGGAGGAATGGTTGGATGGATGGATTGCTAGAGGGATGGATGGCTGGATGGATGGCTGGATGGATGGCTGGATGGATGGGCGGCTGGATGGGCGATTGGCTGGAGGGATGTATGGATGGATGGCTGGATGGATGGCTGGCTGGAGGGATGGATGGATGGATGGATGGATGGATGGCTGGATGGATGGCTGGATGGATGGATGGCTGGATGGATGGATGGCTGGAGTGATGGATGGGTGGATGGTTCGATGGATGGCTGGTTGAATGGATGGCTGGATGGATGGCTGGCTGGAGGGATTGAAGAATGGATGGATGGCTGGATGGATGGCTGGATGGATGGCTGGATGGATGGATGGATGGATGGATGGCTGGCTGGAGGGATAGATGGATGGATGGCTGGCTGGAGGGATGGCTGGATGGATGGCTGGCTGGATGGCTGGATAGATGGATGGCTGGATGGCTGGCTGGCTAGAGAGATGGATGGATGGATGGGTGGCTGGGTGGATGGCTGGATGGATGGATGTCCGGATGGTTGGCTGGCTGGAGGGATGGATGGATGGCTGGATGGACGGCTGGATGGAGGGATGGCTGGCTGGATGGCTGGCTGGAGGGATGGATGGATGGATGGATGGATGGCTGGATGGATGGCTGGATGGAGGGATGGCTGGATGGATGGCTGGCTGGAGGGATGGATGGATGGATGAATGGCCGAATGGATGGCTGGATGGATGGCTGGCTGGAGGGATGGAAGGATGGATGGAAGGCTGGATGGACGGCTGGATGGATGGCTGGATGTCTGGATGGCTTCCTGGATGGATGGATGGCTGGTTGGCTGGATGGATGGATGGAAGGCTGGATGGAAGAATGGATGGACGGATGGATGGAGGGATGGATGGATGGATGGATGGCTGGAGGGATGGCTGGATGGATGGATGGCTGGATGGATGGATGGCTGGATGGATGGCTGGCTGGAGGGATAGATGGATGCATGGATGAATGGCTGGCTGGATGGATGGATGGATGGCTGGATGGATGGCTGGATGGATGGCTGGATGGATGGCTGGCTGGGGGGATGGATGGATGGATGGCTGGCTGGAGGGATGGATGGATGGATGGCTGGATGGATGGCTGGATAAATGGATGTCTGGATGGCTGGCTGGCTGGAGAGATGGATGGATGGATGGGTGGCTGAATGGATGGCTGGATGGATGGATGTCCGGATGGATGGCTGGCTGGAGGGATAGATGGTTGGATGGATGGCTGGATGGATGTCTGGATGGATGGATGGCTGGATGGATGGCTGGCTGGTGGGATGGATGGATGGATGGATGGCTGGATGGATGGCTGGCTGGAGGGATGGATGGATGGATGGATGGCTGGATGGATGGCTGGATGGATGGCTGGATGGATTGCTGGCTGGAGGAATGAATGGATTAATGAATGGCTGGACGGATGGAAGTCTGGATGGATGGCTGGCTGGAGGGATGGATGGCTGGCTCAATGGAGTCATGGATGGATGGCCGGATGGACGGCTGGATGGAAGGATGGCTGGATGCATGGCTGGCTGGAGGGATGGATTGATGGATGGTTGTCTGGATGGCTGGCTGGATGGATGGATGGCTCGATGGATGGCTGGCTGGAGGGATGGATGGATGGATGGATGGATGGCTGAATGGATGGCTGGATGGAGGGATGGCTGGATGGTTGGCTGGCTGGAGGAATGGATGGATGGCTGGATGGATGGCTGGGTGGAGGGATGGCTGGATGGATGGCTGGCTGGAGGGATGGATGGATGGATTATTGGCTGGATGGATGGCTGGATGGAGGGATGGCTGGATGGGTGGCTGGCTGGAGGGATGGATGGATGGCTGGATGGATGGCTGGATGGAGGGATGACTGGCTGGAGTGACGGATAGATGGATGGCTGGATGGATGGCTCTATGGAGGGATGGCTGGATGGAAGGCTGGATGGATGGAGGGATGGATGGATGGATGGATGGCTGGCTGGATGGCTGGATGGAGGAATGGTTGGATGGATGGATTGCTGGAGGTATGGATGGCTGGATGGATGGCCGGATGGATGGCTGGATGGATGGACGGCTGGATGGGCGATTGGCTGGAGGGATGGATGGATGGATGGCTGGATGGATGGCTGGCTGGAGGGATGGATGGATGGATGGATGGATGGATGGATGGCTGGATGGATGGCTGGATGGATGGATGGCTGGATGGATGGATGGCTGGAGTGATGCATGGGTGGATGGTTCGATGGATGGCTGGTTGAATGGATGGCTGGATGGATGGCTGGCTGGAGGGATTGAAGGATGGATGGGTGGCTGGATGGATAGCTGGATGGATGGCTGGATGGACGGATGGATGGATGGATGGCTGGATGGATGGCTGGATGGATGGATGGATGGATGGATGGCTGGCTGGAGGGGTAGATGGATGGATGGCTGGCTGGAGGGATGGCTGGATGAATGGCTGGCTGGATGGCTGGATAGATGGATGGCTGGATGGCTGGCTGGCTGGAGAGATGGATGGATGGATGGGTGGCTGGGTGGATGGCTGGATGGATGGATGTCCGGATGGTTGGCTGGCTGGAGGGATGGCTGGATGGCTGGAAGGATGTCTGGATGGATGGATGGCTGGATGGATGGCTGGCTGGAGGGATGGATGGATGGATGGATGGCTGGATGGATGGCTGGATGGATGGATGGCTGGATGGATGGCTGGCTGGAGGGATGGATGGATGGATGGCTGGATGGATGGCTGGATGGATGGCTGGATGGATTGTTTGCTGGAGGAATGGATGGATTAATGAATGGCTGGACGGATGGCTGGATGGATGGAAGGCTGGATGGATGGCTGGCTGGAGGGATGGATGGATGGATGGCTGAATGGATGGCTAGATCGATGGATGGTTGGATGGATGGCTGGCTGGAGGAATGGAGTCATGGATAGATGGACGGCTGGATGGAAGGATGGCTGGATGCATGGCTGGCTGGAGGGATGGATTGATGGATGGATGGCTGGATGGATGGCTGGATGGCTGGCTGGGTTGATGGATGGCTCGATGGATGGCTGGCTGGACGGCTGGATGGATGGATGGCTGGATGGATGGCTGGATGGATGGCTGGATGGAGGGATGGCTGGATGGTTGGCTGGCTGCAGGGATGGATGGATGGCTGGATTGATGGCTGGATGGTGGGGTGGCTGGATGGATGGCTCGCTGGAGGGATGGATGGATGGATTATTGGCTGGATGGATGGCTGGATGGAGGGATGGCTGTATGGGTGGCTGGCTGGAGGGATGGATGGATGGCTGGATGGACGGCTGGATGGAGGGATGGCTGTCTGGATGGATGACTGGATGGATGGCTGGAAGAATGGATGGCTGAATGTATGGCTGGCTGGAGAGATGGATGAATGGTTGGATGGCTGGATGGATGGTTGGATGGAGGGATGGCTGGATGGATGACTGGCTGGAGGGATGGATGGATGGATGGATGGCTGGATGGGTGGCTGTATGGATGAATGGCTGGATGGATGGCTGGCTGGAGGGAAGCATGGATGGATGGATGGCTGGCTGGAGGGATGGAAGGATGGATGGAAGGCTGGATGGACGGCTGGATGGATGGCTGGATGTCTGGATGGCTCGCTGGATGGATGGAAGGCTGGTTGGCTGGATGGATGCATGGAAGGCTGGATGGATGGATGGATGGACGGATGGATGGAGGGATGGATGGATGGATGGATGGCTGGATGGATGGCTGGATGGCTGGATGGATTGATGGCTGGATGGATGGCCTGCTGGAGGGATGGATGGATGGATGGATGCATGGATGAATGGCTGGCAGGATGGATGCATGGATGGCTGGATGGATGGCTGGATGGATGGCTGGATGGATGGATGGACGGATGGATGGATGGCTGGATGGATGGCGGGATGGATGGATGGCTGGATGGATGGCTGGCTCGAGGGATGGATGGATGGATGGATGACTGGATGGATGGCTGGAAGAATGGATGGCTGAATGTATGGCTGGCTGGAGAGATGGATGAATGGTTGGATGGCTGGATGGATGGTTGGATGGAGGGATGGCTGGATGGATGACTGGCTGGAGGGATGAATGGATGGATGGATGGCTGGATGGGTGGCTGTATGGATGGATGGCTGGATGGATGGCTGGCTGGAGGTAAGGATGGATGGATGGATTGCTGGATCGATGGCTGGATGGATGGTTGGCTGGATGGATGGCTGGCTGGAGGGACGGATGGATGGCTGGATGGATGGTTGGATGGATGGATGGCTGGATGGATGGCTGGCAGGAGGGATGGATGGATGGATGGATGGCTGGATGGATGGCTGGATGAATGGATGGCTGGATGGATGGCTGGCTGGAGGGATGGATGGCTGGATGGATGGCTGGAGTGATGGATGGGTGGATGGTTCGATGGATGGCTGGTTGAATGGATGGCTGGATGGATGGCTGGCTGGAGGGATTGAAGGATGGATGGGTGGCTGGATGGATGGCTGGATGGATGGCTGGATGGACGGATGGATGGATGGATGGCTGGATGGATGGCTGGATGGATGGATGGATGGATGGATGGCTGGCTGGAGGGATAGATGGATGGATGGCTGGCTGGAGGGATGGCTGGATGAATGGCTGGCTGGATGGCTGGATAGATGGATGGCTGGATGGCTGGCTGGCTGGAGAGATGGATGGATGGATGGGTGGCTGGGTGGATGGCTGGATGGATGGATGTCCGGATGGTTGGCTGGCTGGAGGGATGGATGGATGGCTGGATGGATGTCTGGATGGATGGATGGCTGGATGGATGGCTGGCTGGAGGGATGGATGGATGGCTGGATGGATGGCTGGATGGATGGATGGCTGGATGGATGGCTGGCTGGAGGGATGGATGGATGGATGGATGGCTGGATGGATGGCTGGATGGATGGCTGGATGGTTTGTTTGCTGGAGGAATGGATGGATTAATGAATGGCTGGACGGATGGCTGGATGGATGGAAGGCTGGATGGATGGCTGGCTGGAGGGATGGATGGATGGATGGCTGAATGGATGGCTAGATCGATGGATGGTTGGATGGATGGCTGGCTGGAGGAATGGAGTCATGGATGGATGGCCGGATGGACGGCTGGATGGAAGGATGGCTGGATGCATGGCTGGCTGGAGGGATGGATTGATGGATGGATGGCTGGATGGCTGGCTGGGTTGATGGATGGCTCGATGGATGGCTGGCTGGACGGATGGATGGAGGGATGGCTGGATGGATGGCTGGATGTAGGGATGGCTGGATGGTTGGCTGGCTGGAGGGATGGATGGATGGCTGTATTGATGGCTGGATGGTGGGGTGGCTGGATGGATGGCTCGCTGGAGGGATGGATGGATGGATTATTGGCTGGATGGATGGCTGGATGGAGGGATGGCTGTATGGGTGGCTGGCTGGAGGGATGGATGGATGGCTGGATGGACTGCTGGATGGAGGGATGGCTGGCTGGATGGATGACTGGATGGATGGCTGGAAGAATGGATGGCTGAATGTATGGCTGGCTGGAGAGATGGATGAATGGTTGGATGGCTGGATGGATGGTTGGATGGAGGGATGGCTGGATGGATGACTGGCTGGAGGGAAGGATGGATGGATGGATGGCTGGATGGGTGGCTGTATGGATGAATGGCTGGATGGATGGCTGGTTGGAGGGAAGCATGGATGGATGGATGGCTGGCTGGAGGGATGGAAGGATGGATGGAAGGCTGGATGGACGGCTGGATGGATGGCTGGATGTCTGGATGGCTGGCTGGATGGATGGATGGCTGGTTGGCTGGATGGATGGATGGAAGGCTGGATGGATGGATGGATGGACGGATGGATGGAGGGATGGATGGATGGATGGATGGATGGCTGGATGGATGGCTGGATGGCTGGATGGATGGATGGCTGGATGGATGGCTGGCTGGAGGGATGGATGGATGGATGGCTGGATGGATGGCTGGATGGATGGCTGGATGGATTGTTTGCTGGAGGAATGGATGGATTAATGAATGGCTGGACGGATGGCTGGATGGATGGAAGGCTGGATGGATGGCTGGCTGGAGGGATGGATGGATGGATGGCTGAATGGATGGCTAGATCGATGGATGGTTGGATGGATGGCTGGCTGGAGGAATGGAGTCATGGATGGATGGACGGCTGGATGGAAGGATGGCTGGATGCATGGCTGGCTGGAGGGATGGATTGATGGATGGATGGCTGGATGGATGGCTGGATGGCTGGCTGGGTTGATGGATGGCTCGATGGATGGCTGGCTGGACGGCTGGATGGATGGATGGCTGGATGGATGGCTGGATGGATGGCTGGATGGAGGGATGGCTGGATGGTTGGCTGGCTGCAGGGATGGATGGATGGCTGGATTGATGGCTGGATGGTGGGGTGGCTGGATGGATGGCTCGCTGGAGGGATGGATGGATGGATTATTGGCTGGATGGATGGCTGGATGGAGGGATGGCTGTATGGGTGGCTGGCTGGAGGGATGGATGGATGGCTGGATGGACGGCTGGATGGAGGGATGGCTGTCTGGATGGATGACTGCATGGATGGCTGGAAGAATGGATGGCTGAATGTATGGCTGGCTGGAGAGATGGATGAATGGTTGGATGGCTGGATGGATGGTTGGATGGAGGAATGGCTGGATGGATGACTGGCTGGAGGGATGGATGGATGGATGGATGGCTGGATGGGTGGTTGTATGGATGAATGGCTGGATGGATGGCTGGCTGGAGGGAAGCATGGATGGATGGATGGCTGGCTGGAGGGATGGAAGGATGGATGGAAGGCTGGATGGACGGCTGGATGGATGGCTGGATGTCTGGATGGCTCGCTGGATGGATGGAAGGCTGGTTGGCTGGATGGATGCATGGAAGGCTGGATGGATGGATGGATGGACGGATGGATGGAGGGATGGATGGATGGATGGATGGCTGGATGGATGGCTGGATGGCTGGATGGATTGATGGCTGGATGGATGGCCTGCTGGAGGGATGGATGGATGGATGGATGCATGGATGAATGGCTGGCAGGATGGATGGATGGATGGCTGCATGGATGGCTGGATGGATGGCTGGATGGATGGATGGACGGATGGATGGATGGCTGGATGGATGGCGGGATGGATGGATGGCTGGATGGATGGCTGGCTCGAGGGATGGATGGATGGATGGATGACTGGATGGATGGCTGGAAGAATGGATGGCTGAATGTATGGCTGGCTGGAGAGATGGATGAATGGTTGGATGGCTGGATGGATGGTTGGATGGAGGGATGGCTGGATGGATGACTGGCTGGAGGGATGAATGGATGGATGGATGGCTGGATGGGTGGCTGTATGGATGGATGGCTGGATGGATGGCTGGCTGGAGGGAAGGATGGATGGATGGATTGCTGGATCGATGGCTGGATGGATGGTTGGCTGGATGGATGGCTGGCTGGAGGGACGGATGGATGGCTGGATGGATGGTTGGATGGATGGATGGCTGGATGGATGGCTGGCAGGAGGGATGGATGGATGGATGGATGGCTGGATGGATGGCTGGATGAATGGATGGCTGGATGGATGGCTGGCTGGAGGGATGGATGGCTGGATGGCTGGATGGATGGATGGCTGGAGTGATGGATGGGTGGATGGTTCGATGGATGGCTGGTTGAATGGATGGCTGGATGGATGGCTGGCTGGAGGGATTGAAGGATGGATGGGTGGCTGGATGGATGGCTGGATGGATGGCTGGATGGACGGATGGATGGATGGATGGCTGGATGGATGGCTGGATGGATGGATGGATGGATGGATGGCTGGCTGGAGGGATAGATGGATGGATGGCTGGCTGGAGGGATGTCTGGATGAATGGCTGGCTGGATGGCTGGATAGATGGATGGCTGGATGGCTGGCTGGCTGGAGAGATGGATGGATGGATGGGTGGCTGGGTGGATGGCTGGATGGATGGATGTCCGGATGGTTGGCTGGCTGGAGGGATGGATGGATGGCTGGATGGATGTCTGGATGGATGGATGGCTGGATGGATGGCTGGCTGGAGGGATGGATGGATGGATGGATGGCTGGATGGATGGCTGGATGGATGGATGGCTGGATGGATGGCTGGCTGGAGGGATGGATGGATGGATGGATGGCTGGATGGATGGCTGGATGGATGGCTGGATGGATTGTTTGCTGGAGGAATGGATGGATTAATGAATGGCTGGACGGATGGCTGGATGGATGGAAGGCTGGATGGATGGCTGGCTGGAGGGATGGATGGATGGATGGCTGAATGGATGGCTAGATCGATGGATGGTTGGATGGATGGCTGGCTGGAGGAATGGAGTCATGGATGGATGGCCGGATGGACGGCTGGATGGAAGGATGGCTGGATGCATGGCTGGCTGGAGGGATGGATTGATGGATGGATGGCTGGATAGCTGGCTGGGTTGATGGATGGCTCGATGGATGGCTGGCTGGACGGATGGATGGAGGGATGGCTGGATGGATGGCTGGATGTAGGGATGGCTGGATGGTTGGCTGGCTGGAGGGATGGATGGATGGCTGTATTGATGGCTGGATGGTGGGGTGGCTGGATGGATGGCTCGCTGGAGGGATGGATGGATGGATTATTGGCTGGATGGATGGCTGGATGGAGGGATGGCTGTATGGGTGGCTGGCTGGAGGGATGGATGGATGGCTGGATGGACTGCTGGATGGAGGGATGGCTGGCTGGATGGATGACTGGATGGATGGATGGCTGGCTGGAGGGAAGCATGGATGGATGGATGGCTGGCTGGAGGGATGGAAGGATGGATGGAAGGCTGGATGGACGGCTGGATGGATGGCTGGATGTCTGGATGGCTCGCTGGATGGGTGGAAGGCTGGTTGGCTGGATGGATGCATGGAAGGCTGGATGGATGGATGGATGGACGGATGGATGGAGGGATGGATGGATGGATGGATGGCTGGATGGATGGCTGGATGGCTGGATGGATTGATGGCTGGATGGATGGCCTGCTGGAGGGATGGATGGATGGATGGATGCATGGATGAATGGCTGGCAGGATGGATGGATGGATGACTGGATGGATGGCTGGATGGATGGCTGGATGGATGGATGGACGGATGGATGGATGGCTGGATGGATGGCGGGATGGATGGATGGCTGGATGGATGGCTGGCTCGAGGGATGGATGGATGGATGGATGACTGGATGGATGGCTGGAAGAATGGATGGCTGAATGTATGGCTGGCTGGAGAGATGGATGAATGGTTGGATGGCTGGATGGATGGTTGGATGGAGGGATGGCTGGATGGATGACTGGCTGGAGGGATGAATGGATGGATGGATGGCTGGATGGGTGGCTGTATGGATGGATGGCTGGATGGATGGCTGGCTGGAGGGAAGGATGGATGGATGGATTGCTGGATCGATGGCTGGATGGATGGTTGGCTGGATGGATGGCTGGCTGGAGGGACGGATGGATGGCTGGATGGATGGTTGGATGGATGGATGGCTGGATGGATGGCTGGCAGGAGGGATGGATGGATGGATGGATGGCTGGATGGATGGCTGGATGAATGGATGGCTGGATGGATGGCTGGCTGGAGGGATGGATGGCTGGATGGCTGGATGGATGGATGGCTGGAGTGATGGATGGGTGGATGGTTCGATTGATGGCTGGTTGAATGGATGGCTGGATGGATGGCTGGCTGGAGGGATTGAAGGATGGATGGGTGGCTGGATGGATGGCTGGATGGATGGCTGGATGGACGGATGGATGGATGGATGGCTGGATGGATGGCTGGATGGATGGATGGATGGATGGATGGCTGGCTGGAGGGATAGATGGATGGATGGCTGGCTGGAGGGATGGCTGGATGAATGGCTGGCTGGATGGCTGGATAGATGGATGGCTGGATGGCTGGCTGGCTGGAGAGATGGATGGATGGATGGGTGGCTGGGTGGATGGCTGGATGGATGGATGTCCGGATGGTTGGCTGGCTGGAGGGATGGATGGATGGCTGGATGGATGTCTGGATGGATGGATGGCTGGATGGATGGCTGGCTGGAGGGATGGATGGATGGATGGATGGCTGGATGGATGGCTGGATGGATGGATGGCTGGATGGATGGCTGGCTGGAGGGATGGATGGATGGATGGATGGCTGGATGGATGGCTGGATGGATGGCTGGATGGATTGTTTGCTGGAGGAATGGATGGATTAATGAATGGCTGGACGGATGGCTGGATGGATGGAAGGCTGGATGGATGGCTGGCTGGAGGGATGGATGGATGGATGGCTGAATGGATGGCTAGATCGATGGATGGTTGGATGGATGGCTGGCTGGAGGAATGGAGTCATGGATGGATGGCCGGATGGACGGCTGGATGGAAGGATGGCTGGATGCATGGCTGGCTGGAGGGATGGATTGATGGATGGATGGCTGGATAGCTGGCTGGGTTGATGGATGGCTCGATGGATGGCTGGCTGGACGGATGGATGGAGGGATGGCTGGATGGATGGCTGGATGTAGGGATGGCTGGATGGTTGGCTGGCTGGAGGGATGGATGGATGGCTGTATTGATGGCTGGATGGTGGGGTGGCTGGATGGATGGCTCGCTGGAGGGATGGATGGATGGATTATTGGCTGGATGGATGGCTGGATGGAGGGATGGCTGTATGGGTGGCTGGCTGGAGGGATGGATGGATGGCTGGATGGACTGCTGGATGGAGGGATGGCTGGCTGGATGGATGACTGGATGGATGGATGGCTGGCTGGAGGGAAGCATGGATGGATGGATGGCTGGCTGGAGGGATGGAAGGATGGATGGAAGGCTGGATGGACGGCTGGATGGATGGCTGGATGTCTGGATGGCTCGCTGGATGGATGGAAGGCTGGTTGGCTGGATGGATGCATGGAAGGCTGGATGGATGGATGGATGGACGGATGGATGGAGGGATGGATGGATGGATGGATGGCTGGATGGATGGCTGGATGGCTGGATGGATTGATGGCTGGATGGATGGCCTGCTGGAGGGATGGATGGATGGATGGATGCATGGATGAATGGCTGGCAGGATGGATGGATGGGTGGCTGGATGGATGGCTGGATGGATGGCTGGATGGATGGATGGACGGATGGATGGATGGCTGGATGGATGGCGGGATGGATGGATGGCTGGATGGATGGCTGGCTCGAGGGATGGATGGATGGATGGATGACTGGATGGATGGCTGGAAGAATGGATGGCTGAATGTATGGCTGGCTGGAGAGATGGATGAATGGTTGGATGGCTGGATGGATGGTTGGATGGAGGGATGGCTGGATGGATGACTGGCTGGAGGGATGAATGGATGGATGGATGGCTGGATGGGTGGCTGTATGGATGGATGGCTGGATGGATGGCTGGCTGGAGGGAAGGATGGATGGATGGATTGCTGGATCGATGGCTGGATGGATGGTTGGCTGGATGGATGGCTGGCTGGAGGGACGGATGGATGGCTGGATGGATGGTTGGATGGATGGATGGCTGGATGGATGGCTGGCAGGAGGGATGGATGGATGGATGGATGGCTGGATGGATGGCTGGATGAATGGATGGCTGGATGGATGGCTGGCTGGAGGGATGGATGGCTGGATGGATGGATGGCTGGAGTGATGGATGGGTGGATGGTTCGATGGATGGCTGGTTGAATGGATGGCTGGATGGATGGCTGGCTGGAGGGATTGAAGGATGGATGGGTGGCTGGATGGATGGCTGGATGGATGGCTGGATGGACGGATGGATGGATGGATGGCTGGATGGATGGCTGGATGGATGGATGGATGGATGGATGGCTGGCTGGAGGGATAGATGGATGGATGGCTGGCTGGAGGGATGGCTGGATGAATGGCTGGCTGGATGGCTGGATAGATGGATGGCTGGATGGCTGGCTGGCTGGAGAGATGGATGGATGGATGGGTGGCTGGGTGGATGGCTGGATGGATGGATGTCCGGATGGTTGGCTGGCTGGAGGGATGGATGGATGGCTGGATGGATGTCTGGATGGATGGATGGCTGGATGGATGGCTGGCTGGAGGGATGGATGGATGGATGGATGGCTGGATGGATGGCTGGATGGATGGATGGCTGGATGGATGGCTGGCTGGAGGGATGGATGGATGGATGGATGGCTGGATGGATGGCTGGATGGATGGCTGGATGGATTGTTTGCTGGAGGAATGGATGGATTAATGAATGGCTGGACGGATGGCTGGATGGATGGAAGGCTGGATGGATGGCTGGCTGGAGGGATGGATGGATGGATGGCTGAATGGATGGCTAGATCGATGGATGGTTGGATGGATGGCTGGCTGGAGGAATGGAGTCATGGATGGATGGCCGGATGGACGGCTGGATGGAAGGATGGCTGGATGCATGGCTGGCTGGAGGGATGGATTGATGGATGGATGGCTGGATGGCTGGCTGGGTTGATGGATGGCTCGATGGATGGCTGGCTGGACGGATGGATGGAGGGATGGCTGGATGGATGGCTGGATGTAGGGATGGCTGGATGGTTGGCTGGCTGGAGGGATGGATGGATGGCTGTATTGATGGCTGGATGGTGGGGTGGCTGGATGGATGGCTCGCTGGAGGGATGGATGGATGGATTATTGGCTGGATGGATGGCTGGATGGAGGGATGGCTGTATGGGTGGCTGGCTGGAGGGATGGATGGATGGCTGGATGGACTGCTGGATGGAGGGATGGCTGGCTGGATGGATGACTGGATGGATGGCTGGAAGAATGGATGGCTGAATGTATGGCTGGCTGGAGAGATGGATGAATGGTTGGATGGCTGGATGGATGGTTGGATGGAGGGATGGCTGGATGGATGACTGGCTGGAGGGAAGGATGGATGGATGGATGGCTGGATGGGTGGCTGTATGGATGAATGGCTGGATGGATGGCTGGTTGGAGGGAAGCATGGATGGATGGATGGCTGGCTGGAGGGATGGAAGGATGGATGGAAGGCTGGATGGACGGCTGGATGGATGGCTGGATGTCTGGATGGCTGGCTGGATGGATGGATGGCTGGTTGGCTGGATGGATGGATGGAAGGCTGGATGGATGGATGGATGGACGGATGGATGGAGGGATGGATGGATGGATGGATGGATGGATGGCTGGATGGATGGCTGGATGGCTGGATGGATGGATGGCTGGATGGATGGCTGGCTGGAGGGATGGATGAATGGATGGATGCATGGATGAATGGCTGGCTGGATGGATGGATGGATGGCTGGATGGATGGCTGGATGGATGGCTGGATGGATGGATGGACGGATGGATGGATGGCTGGATGGATGGCGGGATGGATGGATGGCTGGATGGATGGCTGGCTGGAGGGATGGATGGATGGATGGCTGGCTGGAGGGATGGATGGATGGATGGCTGGATGGATGGCTGGATAGATGGCTGGATGGCTGGATGGATGGATGGCTGGATGGATGGCTGGCTGGAGGGATGGATGAATGGATGGATGCATGGATGAATGGCTGGCTGGATGGATGGATGGATGGCTGGATAGATGGCTGGATGGATGGCTGGATGGATGGATGGACGGATGGATGGATGGCTGGATGGATGGCTGGCTGGAGGGATGGATGGATGGATTTCTGGCTGGAGGGATGGATGGATGGATGGCTGGATGGATGGCTGGATAGATGGATGGCTGGATGGATGGATGGATGGATGGCTGGCTGGAGGGATGGATGGATGGATGGCTGGATGGATGGCTGGAAAAATGGATGGCTGGATGGCTGGCTGGCTGGAGAGATGGAGGGATGGAGGGGTGGCTGGATGGATGTCTTGATGGATGGATGGCTGGATGGATGGCTGGCTGGAGGGATGGATGGATGGATGACTGGCTGGAGGGATGAATGGATGGATGGATGGATGTCTGGATGGATGGAAGGCTGGATGGATGGCTGGCTGGAGGGATGGATGGATGGATGGCTGAATGGATGGCTAGATCGATGGATGGTTGGATGGATGGCTGGCTGGAGGAATGGAGTCATGGATGGATGGCCGGATGGACGGCTGGATGGAAGGATGGCTGGATGCATGGCTGGCTGGAGGGATGGATTGATGGATGGATGGCTGGATGGTTGGCTGGGTTGATGGAAGGCTCGATGGATGGCTGGCTGGACGGATGGATGGATGGATGGCTGGATGGATGGCTGGATGTAGGGATGGCTGGATGGTTGGCTGGCTGGAGGGATGGATGGATGGCTGGATTGATGGCTGGATGGTGGGGTGGCTGGATGGATGGCTCGCTGGAGGGATGGATGGATGGATTATTGGCTGGATGGATGGCTGGATGGAGGGATGGCTGTATGGGTGGCTGGCTGGAGGGATGGATGGATGGCTGGATGGACGGCTGGATGAATGGATGGCTGGATGGATGGCTGGCTGGAGGGATGGATGGCTGGATGGATGGATGGCTGGAGTGATGGATGGGTGGATGGTTCGATGGATGGCTGGTTGAATGGATGGCTGGATGGATGGCTGGCTGGAGGGATTGAAGGATGGATGGGTGGCTGGATGGATGGCTGGATGGATGGCTGGATGGACGGATGGATGGATGGATGGCTGGATGGATGGCTGGATGGATGGATGGATGGATGGATGGCTGGCTGGAGGGATAGATGGATGGATTGCTGGCTGGAGGGATGGCTGGATGAATGGCTGGCTGGATGGCTGGATAGATGGATGGCTGGATGGCTGGCTGGCTGGAGAGATGGATGGATGGATGGGTGGCTGGGTGGATGGCTGGATGGATGGATGTCCGGATGGTTGGCTGGCTGGAGGGATGGATGGATGGCTGGATGGATGTCTGGATGGATGGATGGCTGGATGGATGGCTGGCTGGAGGGATGGATGGATGGATGGATGGCTGGATGGATGGCTGGATGGATGGATGGCTGGATGGATGGCTGGCTGGAGGGATGGATGGATGGATGGATGGCTGGATGGATGGCTGGATGGATGGCTGGATGGATTGTTTGCTGGAGGAATGGATGGATTAATGAATGGCTGGACGGATGGCTGGATGGATGGAAGGCTGGATGGATGGCTGGCTGGAGGGATGGATGGATGGATGGCTGAATGGATGGCTAGATCGATGGATGGTTGGATGGATGGCTGGCTGGAGGAATGTAGTCATGGATGGATGGCCGGATGGACGGCTGGATGGAAGGATGGCTGGATGCATGGCTGGCTGGAGGGATGGATTGATGGATGGATGGCTGGATGGCTGGCTGGGTTGATGGATGGCTCGATGGATGGCTGGCTGGACGGATGGATGGAGGGATGGCTGGATGGATGGCTGGATGTAGGGATGGCTGGATGGTTGGCTGGCTGGAGGGATGGATGGATGGCTGTATTGATGGCTGGATGGTGGGGTGGCTGGATGGATGGCTCGCTGGAGGGATGGATGGATGGATTATTGGCTGGATGGATGGCTGGATGGAGGGATGGCTGTATGGGTGGCTGGCTGGAGGGATGGATGGATGGCTGGATGGACTGCTGGATGGAGGGATGGCTGGCTGGATGGATGACTGGATGGATGGCTGGAAGAATGGATGGCTGAATGTATGGCTGGCTGGAGAGATGGATGAATGGTTGGATGGCTGGATGGATGGTTGGATGGAGGGATGGCTGGATGGATGACTGGCTGGAGGGAAGGATGGATGGATGGATGGCTGGATGGGTGGCTGTATGGATGAATGGCTGGATGGATGGCTGGTTGGAGGGAAGCATGGATGGATGGATGGCTGGCTGGAGGGATGGAAGGATGGATGGAAGGCTGGATGGACGGCTGGATGGATGGCTGGATGTCTGGATGGCTGGCTGGATGGATGGATGGCTGGTTGGCTGGATGGATGGATGGAAGGCTGGATGGATGGATGGATGGACGGATGGATGGAGGGATGGATGGATGGATGGATGGATGGCTGGATGGATGGCTGGATGGCTGGATGGATGGATGGCTGGATGGATGGCTGGCTGGAGGGATGGATGAATGGATGGATGCATGGATGAATGGCTGGCTGGATGGATGGATGGATGGCTGGATGGATGGCTGGATGGATGGCTGGATGGATGGATGGACGGATGGATGGATGGCTGGATGGATGGCGGGATGGATGGATGGCTGGATGGATGGCTGGCTGGAGGGATGGATGGATGGATGGCTGGCTGGAGGGATGGATGGATGGATGGCTGGATGGATGGCTGGATAGATGGCTGGATGGCTGGATGGATGGATGGCTGGATGGATGGCTGGCTGGAGGGATGGATGAATGGATGGATGCATGGATGAATGGCTGGCTGGATGGATGGATGGATGGCTGGATGGATGGCTGGATGGATGGCTGGATGGATGGATGGACGGATGGATGGATGGCTGGATGGATGGCTGGCTGGAGGGATGGATGGATGGATGGATGGCTGGAGGGATGGATGGATGGATGGCTGGATGGATGGCTGGATAGATGGATGGCTGGATGGATGGATGGGTGGATGGCTGGCTGGAGGGATGGATGGATGGATGGCTGGATGGATGGCTGGATAGATGGATGGCTGGATGGCTGGCTGGCTGGAGAGATGGAGGGGTGGCTGGATGGATGTCTTGATGGATGGATGGCTGGATGGATGGCTGGCTGGAGGGATGGATGGATGGATGACTGGCTGGAGGGATGAATGGATGGATGGATGGATGTCTGGATGGATGGAAGGCTGGATGGATGGCTGGCTGGAGGGATGGATGGATGGATGGCTGAATGGATGGCTAGATCGATGGATGGTTGGATGGATGGCTGGCTGGAGGAATGGAGTCATGGATGGATGGCCGGATGGACGGCTGGATGGAAGGATGGCTGGATGCATGGCTGGCTGGAGGGATGGATTGATGGATGGATGGCTGGATGGTTGGCTGGGTTGATGGATGGCTCGATGGATGGCTGGCTGGACGGATGGATGGATGGATGGCTGGATGGATGGCTGGATGTAGGGATGGCTGGATGGTTGGCTGGCTGGAGGGATGGATGGATGGCTGGATTGATGGCTGGATGGTGGGGTGGCTGGATGGATGGCTCGCTGGAGGGATGGATGGATGGATTATTGGCTGGATGGATGGCTGGATGGAGGGATGGCTGTATGGGTGGCTGGCTGGAGGGATGGATGGATGGCTGGATGGACGGCTGGATGGAGGGATGGCTGGCTGGATGGATGACTGGATGGATGGCTGGAAGAATGGATGGCTGAATGTATGGCTGGCTGGAGAGATGGATGAATGGTTGGATGGCTGGATGGATGGTTGGATGGAGGGATGGCTGGATGGATGACTGGCTGGAGGGAAGGATGGATGGATGGATGGCTGGATGGGTGGCTGTATGGATGAATGGCTGGATGGATGGCTGGCTGGAGGGAAGCATGGATGGATGGATGGCTGGCTGGAGTGATGGAAGGATGGATAGAAGGCTGGATGGACGGCTGGATGGATGGCTGGATGTCTGGATGGCTGGCTGGATGGATGGATGGCTGGTTGGCTGGATGGATGGATGGAAGGCTGGATGGATGGATGGATGGACGGATGGATGGAGGGATGGATGGATGGATGGATGGATGGCTGGATGGATGGCTGGATGGCTGGATGGATGGATGGCTGGATGGATGGCTGGCTGGAGGGATGGATGGATGGATGGATGCATGGATGAATGGCTGGCTGGATGGATGGATGGATGGCTGGATGGATGGCTGGATGGATGGCTGGATGGATGGATGGACGGATGGATGGATGGCTGGATGGATGGCGGGATGGATGGATGGCTGGATGGCTGGCTGGCTGGAGGGATGGATGGATGGCTGGCTGGAGGGATGGATGGATGGATGGCTGGATGGATGGCTGGATAGATGGATGGCTGGATGGCTGGCTGGCTGGAGAGATGGAGGGATGGAGGGGTGGCAGGATGGATGTCTTGATGGATGGATGGCTGGATGGATGGCTGGCTGGAGGGATGGATGGATGGATGGATGACTGGATGGATGGCTGGAAGAATGGATGGCTGAATGTATGGCTGGCTGGAGAGATGGATGAATGGTTGGATGGCTGGATGGATGGTTGGATGGAGGGATGGCTGGATGGATGACTGGCTGGAGGGATGAATGGATGGATGGATGGATGTCTGGATGGATGGCTTGATGGAGGAATGGCTGGATGGATGGCTGGCTGGAGGGATGGATGGCTGGATGGATGGCTGGCTGGAGGGAAGGATGGATGGATGGATGGCTGGATCGATGGCTGTATGGATGGTTGGCTGGATGGATGGCTGGCTGGAGGGAAGGATGGATGGATGGATGGCTGGATCGATGGCTGGATGGATGGTTGGCTGGATGGATGGCTGGCTGGAGGGATCGGATGGATGGCTGGATGGATGGTTGGATGGATGGATGGCTGGATGGATGGCTGGCAGGAGGGATGGATGGATGGATGGATGGCTGGATGGATGGCTGGATGGATGGATGGCTGGATGGATGGCTGGCTGGAGGGATGGATGAATGTATGTCTGGATGGATGGATGGCCGAATCGATGTCTGGCTGATGGGATGGATGGATGGTTGGATGGCTAAATGGATGGCTGGATGGATGGATGGCTGGATGGATGGTTCGCTGGAGGGATGGATGAATGGATAGATGGCTGGATGGATGGCGGGATGGCTGGTTGGCTGGATGGGTGGCTGGCTGGGCGGATGGATTGATGGATGAATGGCTGGATGGATGGCTGGATTGATGGATGAATGGATGGCTGGCCGGCTGGAGGTATGGATGGATGGATGAATGGCTGGATGGATGGCTGGATGGAGAGATGGATGAATGCATGGATGGCTGGATGGATGTCTGGATGGACGGATGGCTGGATTGATGGCTGGCGGGAGGGATGAATGGATGGATGGCTGGATGGATGGCTGGATGGATGGATGGCTGGATGAATGGCTTGCTGGAGGGATGGATGGATGGAGGGATGGATGGTTGGCTGGCTGGAGGAATGGATGGATGGCTGGATGGATGGCTGGATGGAGGGATGGCTGGATGGATGGCTGGCTGGAGGGATGGATGGATGGATTATTGGCTGGATGGATGGCTGGATGGAGGGATGGCTGGATGGGTGGCTGGCTGGAGGGATGGATGGATGGCTGGATGGATGGCTGGATGGAGGGATGACTGGCTGGAGTGACGGATGGATGGATGGCTGGATGGATGGCTGTATGGAGGGATGGCTGGATGGAAGGCTGGATGGATGGATGGCTGGATGGATGGATGGATGGACGGATGGATGGAGGGATGGCTGGATGGATATCTGGCTGGAGGGATGGATGGATGGATGGATGGCAGGATGGATGACTGGATGGAGGAATGGTTGGATGGATGGATTGCTGGAGGGATGGATGGCTGGATGGATGGCTGGATGGATGGCTGGATGGATGGGCGGCTGGATGGGCGATTGGCTGGAGGGATGGATGGATGGATGGCTGGATGGATGGCTGGCTGGAGGGATGGATGGATGGATGGATGGATGGATGGCTGGATGGATGGCTGGATGGATGGATGGCTGGATGGATGGATGGCTGGAGTGATGGATGGGTGGATGGTTCGATGGATGGCTGGTTGAATGGATGGCTGGTTGGATGATTGGCTGGAGGGATTGAAGGATGGATGGATGGCTGGATGGATGGCTGGATGGATGGCTGGATGGACGGATGGATGGATGGATGGCTGGATGGATGGCTGGATGGATGGATGGATGGCTGGCTGGAGGGATAGATGGATGGATGGCTGGCTGGAGGGATGGCTGGATGGATGGCTGGCTGGATGGCTGGATAGATGGATGGCTGGATGGCTGGCTGGCTGGAGAGATGGATGGATGGATGGGTGGCTGGGTGGATGGCTGGATGGATGGATGTCCTGATGGATGGCTGGCTGGAGGGATGGATGGATGGCTGGATGGATGTCTGGATGGATGGATGGCTGGATGGATGGCTGGCTGGAGGGATGGATAGATGGATGGATGGCTGGATGGATGGCTGGATGGATGGATGGCTGGATGGATGGCTGGCTGGAGGGATGGATGGATGAATGGCTGGCTGGATGGCTGGATGGATGGCTGGATGGATTGTTTGCTGGAGGAATGGATGGATTAATGAATGGCTGGACGGATGGCTGGATGGATGGAAGGCTGGATGGATGGCTGGCTGGATGGATGGATGGATGGATGGCTGAATGGATGGCTAGATCGATGGATGGTTGGATGGATGGCTGGCTGGAGGAATGGAGTCATGGATGGATGGCCGGATGGACGGCTGGATGGAAGGATGGCTGGATGCATGGCAGGCTGGAGGGATGGATTGATGGATGGATGGCTGGATGGCTGGCTGGGTTGATGGATGGCTCGATGGATGGCTGGCTGGACGGATGGATGGATGGATGGCTGGATGGATGGCTGGATGGAGGGATGGCTGGATGGTTGGCTGGCTGGAGGGATGGATGGATGGCTGGATTGATGGCTGGATGGTGGGGAGGCTGGATGGATGGCTGGCTGGAGGGATGGATGGATGGATTATTGGCTGGATGGATGGCTGGATGGAGGGATGGCTGTATGGGTGGCTGGCTGGAGGGATGGATGGATGGCTGGATGGACGGCTGGATGGAGGGATGGCTGGCTGGATGGATGCCTGGATGGATGGCTGGAAGAATGGATGGCTGAATGTATGGCTGACTGGAGAGATGGATGAATGGTTGGATGGCTGGATGGATGGTTGGATGGAGGGATGGCTGGATGGATGACTGGCTGGAGGGATGGATGGATGGATGGATGGCTGGATGGGTGGCTGTATGGATGAATTGCTGGATGGATGGCTGGCTGGAGGGAAGGATGGATGGATGGATGGCTGGCTGGAGGGATGGTAGGATGGATGAAAGGCTGGATGGACGGCTGGATGGATGGCTGGATGTCTGGATGGCTGGCTGGATGGATGGATGGCTGGTTGGCTGGATGGATGGATGGAAGGCTGGATGGATGGATGGATGGACGGATGGATGGAGGGATGGATGGATGGATGGATGGCTGGATGGATGGCTGGATGGATGGATGGCTGGATGGATGGATGGCTGGATGGATGGCTGGCTGGAGGGATGGATGGATGGATGGATGCATGGATGAATGGCTGGCTGGACGGATGGATGGATGGCTGGATGGATGGCTGGATGGATGGCTGGATGGATGGATGGACGGATGGAAGGATGGCTGGATGGATGGAGGGATGGATGGATGGCTGGATGGATGGCTGGCTGGAGGGATGGATGGATGGATGAATGGCTGGATGGATGGCGGGATGGCTGGTTGGCTGGATGGGTGGCTGGCTGGGCGGATGGATTGATGGATGAATGGCTGGATGGATGGCTGGATTGATGGATGAATGGATGGCTGGCCGGCTGGAGGTATGGATGGATGGATGAATGGCTGGATGGATGGCTGGATGGAGAGATGGATGAATGCATGGATGGCTGGATGGATGTCTGGATGGACGGATGGCTGGATTGATGGCTGGCGGGAGGGATGAATGGATGGATGGCTGGATGGATGGCTGGATGGATGGATGGCTGGATGAATGGCTTGCTGGAGGGATGGATGGATGGAGGGATGGATGGTTGGCTGGCTGGAGGAATGGATGGATGGCTGGATGGATGGCTGGATGGAGGGATGGCTGGATGGATGGCTGGCTGGAGGGATGGATGGATGGATTATTGGCTGGATGGATGGCTGGATGGAGGGATGGCTGGATGGGTGGCTGGCTGGAGGGATGGATGGATGGCTGGATGGATGGCTGGATGGAGGGATGACTGGCTGGAGTGACGGATGGATGGATGGCTGGATGGATGGCTGTATGGAGGGATGGCTGGATGGAAGGCTGGATGGATGGATGGCTGGATGGATGGATGGATGGACGGATGGATGGAGGGATGGCTGGATGGATATCTGGCTGGAGGGATGGATGGATGGATGGATGGCAGGATGGATGGCTGGATGGAGGAATGGTTGGATGGATGGATTGCTGGAGGGATGGATGGCTGGATGGATGGCTGGATGGATGGCTGGATGGATGGGCGGCTGGATGGGCGATTGGCTGGAGGGATGGATGGATGGATGGCTGGATGGATGGCTGGCTGGAGGGATGGATGGATGGATGGATGGATGGATGGCTGGATGGATGGCTGGATGGATGGATGGCTGGATGGATGGATGGCTGGAGTGATGGATGGGTGGATGGTTCGATGGATGGCTGGTTGAATGGATGGCTGGTTGGATGATTGGCTGGAGGGATTGAAGGATGGATGGATGGCTGGATGGATGGCTGGATGGAGGGATGGCTGGATGGGTGGCTGGCTGGAGGGATGGATGGATGGCTGGATGGATGGCTGGATGGAGGGATGACTGGCTGGAGTGACGGATGGATGGATGGCTGGATGGATGGCTGTATGGAGGGATGGCTGGATGGAAGGCTGGATGGATGGATGGCTGGATGGATGGATGGATGGACGGATGGATGGAGGGATGGCTGGATGGATATCTGGCTGGAGGGATGGATGGATGGATGGATGGCAGGATGGATGGCTGGATGGAGGAATGGTTGGATGGATGGATTGCTGGAGGGATGGATGGCTGGATGGATGGCTGGATGGATGGCTGGATGGATGCGCGGCTGGATGGGCGATTGGCTGGAGGGATGGATGGATGGATGGCTGGATGGATGGCTGGCTGGAGGGATGGATGGATGGATGGATGGATGGATGGATGGCTGGATGGATGGCTGGATGGATGGATGGCTGGATGGATGGATGGCTGGAGTGATGGATGGGTGGATGGTTCGATGGATGGCTGGTTGAATGGATGGCTGGTTGGATGATTGGCTGGAGGGATTGAAGGATGGATGGATGGCTGGATGGATGGCTGGATGGATGGCTGGATGGACGGATGGATGGATGGATGGCTGGATGGATGGCTGGATGGATGGATGGCTGGCTGGAGGGATAGATGGATGGATGGCTGGCTGGAGGGATGGCTGGATGGATGGCTGGCTGGGTGGCTGGATAGATGGATGGCTGGATGGCTGGCTGGCTGGAGAGATGGATGGATGGATGGGTGGCTGGGTGGATGGCTGGATGGATGGATGTCCTGATGGTTGGCTGGCTGGAGGGATGGATGGATGGCTGGATGGATGTCTGGATGGATGGATGGCTGGATGGATGGCTGGCTGGAGGGATGGATAGATGGATGGATGGCTGGATGGATGGCTGGATGGATGGATGGCTGGATGGATGGCTGGCTGGAGGGATGGATGGATGAATGGCTGGCTGGATGGCTGGATGGATGGCTGGATGGATTGTTTGCTGGAGGAATGGATGGATTAATGAATGGCTGGACGGATGGCTGGATGGATGGAAGGCTGGATGGATGGCTGGCTGGATGGATGGATGGATGGATGGCTGAATGGATGGCTAGATCGATGGATGGTTGGATGGATGGCTGGCTGGAGGAATGGAGTCATGGATGGATGGCCGGATGGACGGCTGGATGGAAGGATGGCTGGATGCATGGCAGGCTGGAGGGATGGATTGATGGATGGATGGCTGGATGGCTGGCTGGGTTGATGGATGGCTCGATGGATGGCTGGCTGGACGGATGGATGGATGGATGGCTGGATGGATGGCTGGATGGAGGGATGGCTGGATGGTTGGCTGGCTGGAGGGATGGATGGATGGATGGATTGATGGCTGGATGGTGGGGAGGCTGGATGGATGGCTGGCTGGAGGGATGGATGGATGGATTATTGGCTGGATGGATGGCTGGATGGAGGGATGGCTGTATGGGTGGCTGGCTGGAGGGATGGATGGATGGCTGGATGGACGGCTGGATGGAGGGATGGCTGGCTGGATGGATGCCTGGATGGATGGCTGGAAGAATGGATGGCTGAATGTATGGCTGACTGGAGAGATGGATGAATGGTTGGATGGCTGGATGGATGGTTGGATGGAGGGATGGCTGGATGGATGACTGGCTGGAGGGATGGATGGATGGATGGATGGCTGGATGGGTGGCTGTATGGATGAATTGCTGGATGGATGGCTGGCTGGAGGGAAGGATGGATGGATGGATGGCTGGCTGGAGGGATGGAAGGATGGATGAAAGGCTGGATGGACGGCTGGATGGATGGCTGGATGTCTGGATGGCTGGCTGGATGGATGGATGGCTGGTAGGCTGGATGGATGGATGGAAGGCTGGATGGATGGATGGATGGACGGATGGATGGAGGGATGGATGGATGGATGGATGGCTGGATGGATGGCTGGATGGATGGATGGCTGGATGGATGGATGGCTGGATGGATGGCTGGCTGGAGCGATGGATGGATGGATGGATGCATGGATGAATGGCTGGCTGGATGGATGGATGGATGGCTGGATGGATGGCTGGATGGATGGCTGGATGGATGGATGGACGGATGGAAGGATGGCTGGATGGATGGAGGGATGGATGGATGGCTGGATGGATGGCTGGCTGGAGGGATGGATGGATGGATGGCTGGCTGGAGGTAAGGATGGATGGATGGCTGGATGGATGGCTGGATAGATGGATGGCTGGATGGCTGGCTGGCTGGAGAGATGGAGGGATGGAGGGGTGGCTGGATGGATGTCTGGATGGATGGGTGGCTGGATGGATGGCTGGCTGGAGGGATGGATGAATGGATGGATGACTGGATGGATGGCTGGAAGAATGGATGGCTGGATGGATGACTGGCTGGAGGGATGAATGGATGGATGGATGGCTGGATGGGTGGCTGTATGGATGGATGGCTGGATGGATGGTTCGCTGGAGGGATGGATGAATGGATAGATGGCTGGATGGATGGCGGGATGGCTGGATGGCTGGATGGATGGCTGGATGGATGGATGAATGGATGGCTGGCCGGCTGGAGGTATGGATGGATGGATGAATGGCTGGATGGATGGCTGGATGGAGAGATGGATGAATGTATGGATGGCTGGATGGATGGCTGGATGGACGGATGGCTGGATTGATGGCTGACTGGAGTGATGAATGGATGGATGGCTGGATGGATGGCTGGATGGATGGCTGGATGAATGGCTTGCTGGAGGGAAGGATGGATGGATGTATGGCTGGATGGATGGCTGGATGGATGGATGGCTGGATGATTGGCTGGCTGGAGGGATGGATGGATGGATGGATGGGTGGATGGATGGCTGGATGGATGGATCGCTGGATGGGTGGCTGGATGGATGGATGGATGGATAGCTGGATGGGTGGATGGCTGGATGGATGGATGGCTGGATGGCTGGAAGGCTGGATGGATGGATTGCTGGATGGATGGCTGGATGGATGGATGGATGGATGGATGGCTGGATGGATGGCTGGATGGAGGGATGGCTGGATGGATGGCTGGCTGGAGTGACGGATGGATGGATGGCTGGATGGATGGCTATATGGAGGGATGGCTGGATGGAAGGCTGGCCGGATGGATGGATGGCTGGATGGATGGATGGATGGACGGATGGATGGAGGGATGGCTGGATGGATGGCTGGCTGGAGGGATGGATGGATGGATGGATGGCTGGATGGATGGCTGGATGAAGAAATGGCTGGATGGTTGGATTGCTGGAGGGATGGATGGCTGGATGGATGGCTGGATGGATGGCTGGATGGATGGATGGCTGGATGGGCGATTGGCTGGAGGGATGGATGGATGGATGGCTGGATGGATGGCTGGCTGGAGGGATGGATGGATGGTTGGATGGATGGCTGGATGGATGGCTGGATGGATGGATGGCTGGATGGATGGATGGCTGGAGTGATGGATGGGTGGATGGTTCGATGGATGGATGGTTGGATGGATGGCTGGATGGATGGCTGGCTGGAGGGATGGAAGGATGGATGGAAGGCTGGATGGACGGCTGGATGGATGGCTGGATGTCTAGATGGCTGGCTGGATGGATGGATGGCTGGTTGGCTGGATGGATGGATGGAAGGCTGGTTGGATGGATGGATGGACGGATGGATGGAGGGATGGATGGATGGATGGATGGCTGGATGGATGGCTGGATGGATGGATGGCTGGATGGATGGATGGCTGGATGGATGGCTGGCTGGAGGGATGGATGGATGGATGGATGCATGGATGAATGGCTGGCTGGATGGATGGATGGATGGCAGGATGGATGGCTGGATGGATGGCTGGATGGATGGATGGACGGATGGATGGATGGCTGGATGGATGGCGGGATGGATGGATGGCTGGATGGATGGCTGGCTGGAGGGATGGATGGATGTATGGCTGGCTGGAGGGATGGATGAATGGATGGCTGGATGGATGGCTGGATAGATGGATGGCTGGATGGGTGGCTGAATGGATGGCTGGATGGATGGATGTCCGGATGGTTGGCTGGCTGGAGGGATAGATGGTTGGATGGATGGCTGGATGGATGCCTGGATGGATGGATGGCTGGATGGATGGCTGGCTGGAGGGATGGATGGATGGATGGATGGCTGGATGGATGGCTGGCTGGAGGGATGGATGGATGGATGGCTGGATGGATGGCTGGATGGATGGCTGGATGGATTGCTGGCTGGAGGAATGGATGGATTAATGAATGGCTGGACGGATGGCTGGATGGATGGAAGGCTGGATGGATGGCTGGCTGGAGGGATGGATGGATGGCTGGCTGAATGGATGGCTAGATCGATGGATGGCTGGATGGATGGCTGGCTGGAGGAATGGACTCATGGATGGATGGCCGGATGGACGGCTGGAGGGATGGATGGATGGATGGATGGATGGCTGGATGGATGGCTGGATGGAGGGATGGCTGGATGGTTGGCTGGCTGGAGGGATCGATGGATGGCTGGATGGATGCCTGGATGGAGGGATGGCTGGGTGGATGGCTGGCTGGAGGGATGGATGGATGGATTATTGGCTGGATGGATGGCTGGATGGAGGGATGGCTGGATGGGTGGCTGGCTGGAGGGATGGATGGATGGCTGGATGGATGGCTGGATGGAGGGATGACTGGCTGGAGTGACGGATGGATGGATGGCTGGATGGATGGCTGTATGGAGGGATGGCTGGACGGAAGGCTGGCTGGATGGATGGATGGCTGGATGGATGGTTGGATGGACGGATGGATGGAGGGATGGCTGGATGGATGGCTGGCTGGAGGGATGGATGGATGGATGGATGGCTGGATGGATGGCTGGATGGAGGAATGGTTGGATGGATGGACTGCTGGAGGGATGGATGGCTGGATGGATGGCTGGATGGATGGCTGGATGGATGGACGGCTGGATGGGCGATTGGCTGGAGGGATGGATGGATGGGTGGCTGGATGTATGGCTGGCTGGAGGGATGGATGGATGGATGGATGGCTGGATGGATGGCTGGATGGATGGATGGCTGGATGGATGGATGGCTGGAGTGATGGATGGGTGGATGGTTCGATGGATGGATGGTTGGATGGATGGCTGGATGGATGGCTGGCTGGAGGGATTGAAGGATGGATGGATGGCTGGATGGATGGCTGGATGGATGGCTGGATGGACGGATGGATGGATGGATGGCTGGATGGATGGCTGGATGGATGGATGGATGGATGGATGGATGGCTGGATGGATGGCTGGATGGATGGATGGCTGGATGGATGGCTGGCTGGAGGGATAGATGGATGGATGGCTGGCTGGAGGGATGGCTGGATGGATGGCTGGATGGATGGCTGGATAGATGGATGGCTGGATGGCTGGCTGGCTTGAGAGATGGATGGATGGATGGGTGGCTGGGTGGATGGCTGGATGGATGGATGTCCGGATGGTTGGCTGGCTGGAGGGATGGATGGATGGATGGCTGGATGGATGTCTGGATGGATGGATGGCTGGATGGATGGCTGGCTGGAGGGATGGATGGATGGATGGATGGCTGGATGGATGGCTGGATGGATGGATGGCTGGATGGATGGCTGGCTGGAGGGTTGAATGGATGGATGGCTGGATGGATGGCTGGACGGATGGCTGGATGGATTGTTTGCTGGAGGAATGGATGGATTAATGAATGGCTGGACGGATGGCTGGATGGATGGCTGGCTGGAGGGATGGATGAATGGATGTCTGGATGGATGGATGGCCGAATGGATGTCTGGCTGATGGGATGGATGAATGGATGAATGGCTAAATGGATGGCTGGATGGATGGATGGCTGGATGGATGGTTCGCTGGAGGGATGGATGAATGGATAGATGGCTGGATGGATGGCGGGATGTCTGGTTGACTGGATGGGTGGCTGGCTGGGCGGATGGATTGATGGATGGATGGCTGGATGGATGGCTGGATGGATGGATGAATGGATGGCTGGCTGGCTGGAGGTATGGATGGATGGATGAATGGCTGGATGGATGGCTGGATGGAGAGATGGATGAATGCATGGATGGCTGGATGGATGGCTGGTTGGACGGATGGCTGGATTGATGGATGGGTGGATGGTTCGATGGATGGATGGTTGGATGGATGGCTGGATGGATGGCTGGCTGGAGGGATGGAAGGATGGATGGAAGGCTGGATGGACGGCTGGATGGATGGCTGGATGTCTAGATGGCTGGCTGGATGGATGGATGGCTGGTTGGCTGGATGGATGGATGGAAGGCTGGTTGGATGGATGGATGGACGGATGGATGGAGGGATGGATGGATGGATGGATGGCTGGATGGATGGCTGGATGGATGGATGGCTGGATGGATGGATGGCTGGATGGATGGCTGGCTGGAGGGATGGATGGATGGATGGATGCATGGATGAATGGCTGGCTGGATGGATGGATGGATGGCAGGATGGATGGCTGGATGGATGGCTGGATGGATGGATGGACGGATGGATGGATGGCTGGATGGATGGCGGGATGGATGGATGGCTGGATGGATGGCTGGCTGGAGGGATGGATGGATGTATGGCTGGCTGGAGGGATGGATGAATGGATGGCTGGATGGATGGCTGGATAGATGGATGGCTGGATGGGTGGCTGAATGGATGGCTGGATGGATGGATGTCCGGATGGATGGCTGGCTGGAGTGATAGATGGTTGGATGGATGGCTGGATGGATGCCTGGATGGATGGATGGCTGGATGGATGGCTGGCTGGAGGGATGGATGGATGGATGGATGGCTGGATGGATGGCTGGCTGGAGGGATGGATGGATGGATGGCTGGATGGATGGCTGGATGGATGGCTGGATGGATTGCTGGCTGGAGGAATGGATGGATTAATGAATGGCTGGACGGATGGCTGGATGGATGGAAGGCTGGATGGATGGCTGGCTGGAGGGATGGATGGATGGCTGGCTGAATGGATGGCTAGATCGATGGATGGCTGGATGGATGGCTGGCTGGAGGAATGGAGTCATGGATGGATGGCCGGATGGACGGCTGGAGGGATGGATGGATGGATGGATGGATGGCTGGATGGATGGCTGGATGGAGGGATGGCTGGATGGTTGGCTGGCTGGAGGGATCGATGGATGGCTGGATGGATGGCTGGATGGAGGGATGGCTGGGTGGATGGTTGGCTGGAGGGATGGATGGATGGATTATTGGCTGGATGGATGGCTGGATGGAGGGATGGCTGGATGGGTGGCTGGCTGGAGGGATGGATGGATGGCTGGATGGATGGCTGGATGGAGGGATGACTGGCTGGAGTGACGGATGGATGGATGGCTGGACGGAAGGCTGGCTGGATGGATGGATGGCTGGATGGATGGATGGATGGACGGATGGATGGAGGGATGGCTGGATGGATGGCTGGCTGGAGGGATGGATGGATGGATGGATGGCTGGATGGATGGCTGGATGGAGGAATGGTTGGATGGATGGACTGCTGGAGGGATGGATGGCTGGATGGATGGCTGGATGGATGGCTGGATGGATGGACGGCTGGATGGGCGATTGGCTGGAGGGATGGATGGATGGGTGGCTGGATGTCTGGCTGGCTGGAGGGATGGATGGATGGATGGATGGCTGGATGGATGGCTGGATGGATGGATGGCTGGATGGATGGATGGCTGGAGTGATGGATGGGTGGATGGTTCGATGGATGGATGGTTGGATGGATGGCTGGATGGATGGCTGGCTGGAGGGATTGAAGGATGGATGGATGGCTGGATGGATGGCTGGATGGATGGCTGGATGGACGGATGGATGGATGGATGGCTGGATGGATGGCTGGATGGATGGATGGATGGATGGATGGCTGGAGGGATAGATGGATGGATGGCTGGCTGGAGGGATGGCTGGATGGATGGCTGGATGGATGGCTGGATAGATGGATGGCTGGATGGCTGGCTGGCTTGAGAGATGGATGGATGGATGGGTGGCTGGGTGGATGGCTGGATGGATGGATGTCCGGATGGTTGGCTGGCTGGAGGGATGGATGGATGGATGGCTGGATGGATGTCTGGATGGATGGATGGCTGGATGGATGGCTGGCTGGAGGGATGGATGGATGGATGGATGGCTGGATGGATGGCTGGATGGATGGATGGCTGGATGGATGGCTGGCTGGAGGGTTGAATGGATGGATGGCTGGATGGATGGCTGGACGGATGGCTGGATGGATTGTTTGCTGGAGGAATGGATGGATTAATGAATGGCTGGACGGATGGCTGGATGGATGGCTGGCTGGAGGGATGGATGAATGGATGTCTGGATGGATGGATGGCCAAATGGATGTCTGGCTGATGGGATGGATGAATGGATGAATGGCTAAATGGATGGCTGGATGGATGGATGGCTGGATGGATGGTTCGCTGGAGGGATGGATGAATGGATAGATGGCTGGATGGATGGCGGGATGTCTGGTTGACTGGATGGGTGGCTGGCTGGGCGGATGGATTGATGGATGGATGGCTGGATGGATGGCTGGATGGATGGATGAATGGATGGCTGGCCGGCTGGAGGTATGGATGGATGGATGAATGGCTGGATGGATGGCTGGATGGAGAGATGGATGAATGCATGGATGGCTGGATGGATGGCTGGTTGGACGGATGGCTGGATTGATGGCTGGCTGGAGGGATGAATGGATGGACGGCTGGATGGATGGCTGGATGGATGGATGGCTGGATGAATGGCTTGCTGGAGGGATGGATGGATGGATGTATGGCTGGATGAATGGCTGGATGGATGGATGGCTGGATGATTGGATGGCTGGAGGGATGGATGGATGGATGGATGGCTGGATGGATGGCTGGATGGATGGATGGCGGGATGGATGGATGGATGGATGGATGGATGGATAGCTGGATGGATGGATGGCCGGATGGATGGATGGCTGGATGGCTGGAAGGCTGGATGGATGGATTGCTGGATGGATGGCTGGATGGATGGATGGATGGATGGATGGCTGGATGGATGGCTTGATGGAGGGATGGCTGGATGGAAGGCTAGCTGGAGTGACGGATGGATGGATGGCTGGATGGATGGCTATATGGAGGGATGGCTGGATGGAAGGCTGGCGGGATGGATGGATGGCTTGATGGATGGATGGATGGACGGATGGATGGAGGGATGGCTGGATGGATGGCTGGCTGGAGGGATGGATGGATGGATGGATGGCTGGATGGATGGCTGGTTAAAGGAATGGCTGGTTGGATGGATTGCTGGAGGGATGGATGGCTGGATGGATGGCTGGATGGATGGCTGGATGGATGGATGGCTGGATGGGCGATTGGCTGGAGGGATGGATGGATGGATGGCTGGATGGATGGCTGGCTGGAGGGATGGATGGATGGTTGGATGGATGGCTGGATGGATGGCTGGATGGATGGATGGCTGGATGTATGGATGGCTGGAGTGATGGATGGGTGGATGGTTCGATGGATGGATGGTTGGATGGATGGCTGGATGGATGGCTGGCTGGAGGGATGGAAGGATGGATGGTAGGCTGGATGGACGGCTGGATGGATGGCTGGATGTCTAGATGGCTGGCTGGATGGATGGATGGCTGGTTGGCTGGATGGATGGATGGAAGGCTGGATGGATGGATGGATGGACGGATGGATGGAGGGATGGATGGATGGATGGATGGCTGGATGGATGGCTGGATGGATGGATGGCTGGATGGATGGATGGCTGGATGGATGGCTGGCTGGAGGGATGGATGGATGGATGGATGGATGGCTGGATGGATGGCGGGATGGATGGATGGCTGGATGGATGGATGTCCGGATGGTTGGCTGGCTGGAGGGATGGATGGATGGATGGATGGCTGGATGGATGTCTGGATGGATGGATGGCTGGATGGATGGCTGGCTGGAGGGATGAATGGATGGATGGATGGCTGGATGGATGGCTGGATGGATGGATGGCTGGATGGATGGCTGGCTGGAGGGTTGAATGGATGGATCGCTGGATGGATGGCTGGATGGATGGCTGGATGGATGGCTGGATGGATTGTTTGCTGGAGGAATGGATGGATTAATGAATGGCTGGACGGATGGCTGGATGGATGGCTGGCTGGAGGGATGGATGAATGGATGTCTGGATGGATGGATGGCCGAATGGATGTCTGGCTGATGGGATGGATGAATGGATGAATGGCTAAATGGATGGCTGGATGGATGGATGGCTGGATGGATGGTTCGCTGGAGGGATGGATGAATGGATAGATGGCTGGATGGATGGCGGGATGTCTGGTTGACTGGATGGGTGGCTGGCTGGGCGGATGGATTGATGGATGGATGGCTGGATGGATGGCTGGATGGATGGATGAATGGATGGCTGGCCGGCTGGAGGTATGGATGGATGGATGAATGGCTGGATGGATGGCTGGATGGAGAGATGGATGAATGCATGGATGGCTGGATGGATGGCTGGATGGACGGATGGCTGGATTGATGGCTGGCAGGAGGGATTGAAGGATGGATGGATGGCTGGATGGATGGCTGGATGGATGGCTGGATGGACGGATGGATGGATGGATGGCTGGATGGATGGCTGGATGGATGGATGGATGGATGGATGGATGGCTGGATGGATGGCTGGATGGATGGATGGCTGGATGGATGGCTGGCTGGAGGGATAGATGGATGGATGGCTGGCTGGAGGGATGGCTGGATGGATGGCTGGATGGATGGCTGGATAGATGGATGGCTGGATGGCTGGCTGGCTTGAGAGATGGATGGATGGATGGGTGGCTGGGTGGATGGCTGGATGGATGGATGTCCGGATGGTTGGCTGGCTGGAGGGATGGATGGATGGATGGCTGGATGGATGTCTGGATGGATGGATGGCTGGATGGATGGCTGGCTGGAGGGATGGATGGATGGATGGATGGCTGGATGGATGGCTGGATGGATGGATGGCTGGATGGATGGCTGGCTGGAGGGTTGAATGGATGGATGGCTGGATGGATGGCTGGACGGATGGCTGGATGGATTGTTTGCTGGAGGAATGGATGGATTAATGAATGGCTGGACGGATGGCTGGATGGATGGCTGGCTGGAGGGATGGATGAATGGATGTCTGGATGGATGGATGGCCGAATGGATGTCTGGCTGATGGGATGGATGAATGGATGAATGGCTAAATGGATGGCTGGATGGATGGATGGCTGGATGGATGGTTCGCTGGAGGGATGGATGAATGGATAGATGGCTGGATGGATGGCGGGATGTCTGGTTGACTGGATGGGTGGCTGGCTGGGCGGATGGATTGATGGATGGATGGCTGGATGGATGGCTGGATGGATGGATGAATGGATGGCTGGCCGGCTGGAGGTATGGATGGATGGATGAATGGCTGGATGGATGGCTGGATGGAGAGATGGATGAATGCATGGATGGCTGGATGGATGGCTGGTTGGACGGATGGCTGGATTGATGGCTGGCTGGAGGGATGAATGGATGGATGGCTGGATGGATGGCTAGATGGATGGATGGCTGGATGAATGGCTTGCTGGAGGGATGGATGGATGGATGTATGGCTGGATGAATGGCTGGATGGATGGATGGCTGGATGATTGGATGGCTGGAGGGATGGATGGATGGATGGATGGCTGGATGGATGGCTGGATGGATGGATGGCGGGATGGATGGCTGGATGGATGGATGGATGGATAGCTGGATGGATGGATGGCCGGATGGATGGATGGCTGGATGGCTGGAAGGCTGGATGGATGGATTGCTGGATGGATGGCTGGATGGATGGATGGATGGATGGATGGCTGGATGGATGGCTTGATGGAGGGATGGCTGGATGGAAGGCTAGCTGGAGTGACGGATGGATGGATGGCTGGATGGATGGCTATATGGAGGGGTGGCTGGATGGAAGGCTGGCGGGATGGATGGATGGCTTGATGGATGGATGGATGGACGGCTGGATGGAGGGATGGCTGGATGGATGGCTGGCTGGAGGGATGGATGGATGGATGGATGGCTGGATGGATGGCTGGTTAAAGGAATGGCTGGTTGGATGGATTGCTGGAGGGATGGATGGCTGGATGGATGGCTGGATGGATGGCTGGATGGATGGATGGCTGGATGGGCGATTGGCTGGAGGGATGGATGGATGGATGGCTGGATGGATGGCTGGCTGGAGGGATGGATGGATGGTTGGATGGATGGCTGGATGGATGGCTGGATGGATGGATGGCTGGATGTATGGATGGCTGGAGTGATGGATGGGTGGATGGTTCGATGGATGGATGGTTGGATGGATGGCTGGATGGATGGCTGGCTGGAGGGATGGAAGGATGGATGGTAGGCTGGATGGACGGCTGGATGGATGGCTGGATGTCTAGATGGCTGGCTGGATGGATGGATGGCTGGTTGGCTGGATGGATGGATGGAAGGCTGGATGGATGGATGGATGGACGGATGGATGGAGGGATGGATGGATGGATGGATGGCTGGATGGATGGCTGGATGGATGGATGGCTGGATGGATGGATGGCTGGATGGATGGCTGGCTGGAGGGATGGATGGATGGATGGATGGATGGCTGGATGGATGGCGGGATGGATGGATGGCTGGATGGATGGATGTCCGGATGGTTGGCTGGCTGGAGGGATGGATGGATGGATGGATGGCTGGATGGATGTCTGGATGGATGGATGGCTGGATGGATGGCTGGCTGGAGGGATGGATGGATGGATGGATGGCTGGATGGATGGCTGGATGGATGGATGGCTGGATGGATGGCTGGCTGGAGGGTTGAATGGATGGATGGCTGGATGGATGGCTGGATGGATGGCTGGATGGATGGCTGGATGGATTGTTTGCTGGAGGAATGGATGGATTAATGAATGGCTGGACGGATGGCTGGATGGATGGCTGGCTGGAGGGATGGATGAATGGATGTCTGGATGGATGGATGGCCGAATGGATGTCTGGCTGATGGGATGGATGAATGGATGAATGGCTAAATGGATGGCTGGATGGATGGATGGCTGGATGGATGTTTCGCTGGAGGGATGGATGAATGGATAGATGGCTGGATGGATGGCGGGATGTCTGGTTGACTGGATGGGTGGCTGGCTGGGCGGATGGATTGATGGATGGATGGCTGGATGGATGGCTGGATGGATGGATGAATGGATGGCTGGCCGGCTGGAGGTATGGATGGATGGATGAATGGCTGGATGGATGGCTGGATGGAGAGATGGATGAATGCATGGATGGCTGGATGGATGGCTGGATGGACGGATGGCTGGATTGATGGCTGGCTGGAGGGATGAATGGATTGATGGCTGGATGGATGGCTGGATGGATGGATGGCTGGATGAATGGCTTGCTGGAGGGATGGATGGATGGATGTATGGCTGGATGGATGGCTGGATGGATGGATGGCTGGATGATTGGCTGGCTGGAGGGATGGATGGATGGATGGATGGCTGGATGGATGGCTGGATGGATGGATGGCTGGATGGATGGCTGGATGGATGGATGGATGGATAGCTGGATGGATGGATGGCCGGATGGATGGATGGCTGGATGGCTGGAAGGCTGGATGGATGGATTGCTGGATGGATGGCTGGATGGATGGATGGATGGATGGATGGCTGGATGGATGGCTTGATGGAGGGATGGCTGGATGGAAGGCTAGCTGGAGTGACGGATGGGTGGATGGCTGGATGGATGGCTATATGGAGGGATGGCTGGATGGAAGGCTGGCCGGATGGATGGATGGCTTGATGGATGGATGGATGGACGGATGGATGGAGGGATGGCTGGATGGATGGCTGGCTGGAGGGATGGATGGATGGATGGATGGCTGGATGGATGGCTGGATGAAGGAATGGCTGGATGGATGGATTGCTGGAGGGATGGATGGCTGGATGGATGGCTGGATGGATGGCTGGATGGATGGCTGGATGGATGGATGGCTGGATGGGCGATTGGCTGGAGGGATGGATGGATGGATGGCTGGATGTATGGCTGGCTGGAGGGATGGATGGATGGTTGGATGGATGGCTGGATGGATGGCTGGATGGATGGATGGCTGGATGTATGGATGGCTGGAGTGATGGATGGGTGGATGGTTCGATGGATGGATGGTTGGATGGATGGCTGGATGGATGGCTGGCTGGAGGGATGGAAGGATGTATGGAAGGCTGGATGGACGGCTGGATGGATGGCTGGATGTCTAGATGGCTGGCTGGATGGATGGATGGCTGGTTGGCTGGATGGATGGATGGAAGGCTGGATGGATGGATGGATGGACGGATGGATGGAGGGATGGATGGATGGATGGATGGCTGGATGGATGGCTGGATGGATGGATGGCTGGATGGATGGATGGCTGGATGGATGGCTGGCTGGAGGGATGGATGGATGGATGGATGCATGGATGAATGGCTGGCTGGATGGATGGATGGATGGATGGCTGGAATGCTGGCTGGATGGATGGATGGCTGGATGGATGGCGGGATGGATGTCTGGAAGGATGGCTGGCTGGAGGGATGGATGGATGGATGGCTGGCTGGAGGGATGGATGGATGGATGGCTGGATGGATGGCTGGATGGCTGGCTGGCTGGAGAGATGGATGGATGGATGGGTGGCTGAATGGATGGCTGGATGGATGGATGTCCGGATGGATGGCTGGCTGAAGGGATAGATGGTTGGATGGATGGCTGGATGGAAGTCTGGATGGATGGATGGCTGGATGGATGGCTGGCTGGAGGGATGGATGGATGGATGGATGGCTGGATGGATGGCTGGCTGGAGGGATGGATGGATGGATGGATAGCTGGATGGATGGCTGGATGGATGGATGGCTGGATGGATGGATGGATGGCTGGATGGATGGCTGCCTGGAGGGATGGATGGATGGATGGATGCATGGATGAATGGCTGGCTGGATGGATGGATGGATGGCTGGATGGCTGGCTGGATGGATGGCTGGATGGATGCATGGACGGATGGATGGATGGCTGGATGGATGGCGGGATGGATGGATGGCTCGATGGATGGCTGGCTGGAGGGATGGATTGATGGATGGTTGTCTGGATGGCTGGCTGGATGGATGGATGGCTCGATGGATGGCTGGCTGGAGGGATGGATGGATGGATGGATGGATGGCTGGATGGATGGCTGGATGGAGGGATGGCTGGATGGTTGGCTGGCTGGAGGGATCGATGGATGGCTGGATGGATGGCTGGATGGAGGGATGGCTGGATGGATGGCTGGCTGGAGGGATGGATGGATGGATTATTGGCTGGATGGATGGCTGGATGGAGGGATGGCTGGATGGGTGGCTGGCTGGAGGGATGGATGGATGGCTGGATGGATGGCTGGATGGAGGGATGACTGGCTGGAGTGACGGATGGATGGATGGCAGGATGGATGGCTGTATGGAGGGATGGCTGGATGGAAGGATGGCTGGATGGATGGATGGCTGGATGGATGGATGGATGGACGGATGGATGGAGGGATGGCTGGATGGCTGGCTGGCTGGAGGGATGGATGGATGGATGGATGGCTGGATGGATGGCTGGATGGAGGAATGGTTGGATGGATGGACTGCTGGAGGGATGGATGGCTGGATGGATGGCTGGATGGATGGCTGGATGGATGGACGGCTGGATGGGCGATTGGCTGGAGGGATGGATGGATGGATGGCTGGATGGTTGTCTGGCTGGAGGGATGGATGGATGGATGGATGGATGGCTGGATGGATGGCTGGATGGATGGATGGCTGGATGGATGGATGGCTGGAGTGATGCATGGGTGGATGGTTCGATGGATGGCTGGTTGGATGGATGGCTGGATGGATGGCTGGCTGGAGGGTTTGAAGGATGGATGGATGGCTGGATGGATGGCTGGATGGATGGCTGGATGGACGGATGGACGGATGGATGGATGGATGGCTGGATGGATGGCTGGATGGATGGATGGATGGCTGGATGGATGGCTGGATGGATGGCTGGATGGATGGATGGCTGGATGGATGGCTGGCTGGAGGGATAGATGGATGGATGGCTGGCTGGAGGGATGGCTGGATGGATGGCTGGATGGATGGCTGGATAGATGGATGGCTGGATGGCTGGCTGGCTTGAGAGATGGATGGATGGATGGGTGGCTGGGTGGATGGCTGGATGGATGGATGTCCGGATGGTTGGCTGGCTGGAGGGATGGATGGATGGATGGATGGCTGGATGGATGTCTGGATGGATGAATGGCTGGATGGATGGCTGGCTGGAGGGATGGATGGATGGATGGATGGCTGGATGGATGGCTGGATGGATGGATGGCTGGATAGATGGCTGGATGGAGGGATGGATGGATGGATGGCTGGATGGATGGCTGGAAGGATGTCTGGATGGATTGTTTGCTGGAGGAATGGATGGATTAATGAATGGCTGGACGGATGGCTGGATGGATGGAAGGCTGGATGGATGGCTGGCTGGAGGGATGGATGGATGGATGGCTGAATGGATGGCTACATCGAAGGATGGTTGGATGGATGGCTGGCTGGAGGAATGGAGTCATGGATGGATGGCCGGATGGACGGCTGGATGGAAGGATGGCTGGATGCATGGCTGGCTGGAGGGATGGATTGATGGATGGATCGCTGGATGGCTGGCTGGATGGATGGATGGCTCGATGGATGGCTGGCTGGAGGGATGGATGGATGGATGGCTGGATGGATGGCTGGATGGATGGATGGCTGGATGGATGGCTGGCTGGAGGGATGGATGGATGGATGGATGGATGGCTGGATGGATGGCTGGATGGATGGATGGCTGGATGGATGGCTGGCTGGAGGGTTGAATGGATGGATGGCTGGATGGATGGCTGGATGGATGGCTGGATGGATTGTTTGCTGGAGGAATGGATGGATTAATGAATTGCTGGACGGATGGCTGGATGGATGGCTGGCTGGAGGGATGGATGAATGGATGGCCGAATGGATGTCTGGCTGATGGGATGGATGGATGGATGGATGGCTAAATGGATGGCTGGATGGATGGATGGCTGGATGGATGGTTCGCTGGAGGGATGGATGAATGGATAGATGGCTGGATGGATGGCGGGATGTCTGGTTGGCTGGATGGCTGGCTGGCTGGGCGGATGGATTGATGGATGGATGGCTGGATGGATGGCTGGATGGATGGATGAATGGATGGCTGGCCGGCTGGAGGTATGGATGGATGGATGAATGGCTGGATGGATGGCTGGATGGAGAGATGGATGAATGCATGGATGGCTGGATGGATGGCTGGATGGACGGATGGCTGGATGAATGGCTTGCTAGAGGGATGGATGGATGAATGTATGGCTGGATGGATGGCTGGATGGATGGATGGCTGGATGATTGGCTGGCTGGAGGGATGGATGGATGGATGGATGGCTGGAGGGATGGATGAATGGATGTCTGGATGGATGGATGGCCGAATGGATGTTTGGCTGATGGGATGGATGGATGGATGGATGGCTAAATGGATGGCTGGATGGATGGATGGCTGGATGGATGGTTCGCTGGAGGGATGGATGAATGGATAGATGGCTGTATGGATGGCGGGATGTCTGGTTGGCTGGATGGGTGGCTGGCTGGGCGGATGGATTGATGGATGGATGGCTGGATGGATGGCTGGATGGATGGATGAATGGATGGCTGGCCGGCTGGAGGTATGGATGGATGGATCAATGGCTGGATGGATGGCTGGATGGATGGATGGCTGGATGGATGGCTGGCTGGAGGGTTGAATGGATGGATGGCTGGATGGATGGCTGGATGGATGGCTGGATGGATGGCTGGATGGATTGTTTGCTGGAGGAATGGATGGATTAATGAATGGCTGGACGGATGGCTGGATGGATGGCTGGCTGGAGGGATGGATGAATGGATGTCTGGATGGATGGATGGCCGAATGGATGTCTGGCTGATGGGATGGATGAATGGATGAATGGCTAAATGGATGGCTGGATGGATGGATGGCTGGATGGATGGTTCGCTGGAGGGATGGATGAATGGATAGATGGCTGGATGGATGGCGGGATGTCTGGTTGACTGGATGGGTGGCTGGCTGGGCGGATGGATTGATGGATGGATGGCTGGATGGATGGCTGGATGGATGGATGAATGGATGGCTGGCCGGCTGGAGGTATGGATGGATGGATGAATGGCTGGATGGATGGCTGGATGGAGAGATGGATGAATGCATGGATGGCTGGATGGATGGCTGGATGGACGGATGGCTGGATTGATGGCTGGCTGGAGGGATGAATGGATGGATGGCTGGATGGATGGCTGGATGGATGGATGGCTGGATGAATGGCTTGCTGGAGGGATGGATGGATGGATGTATGGCTGGATGGATGGCTGGATGGATGGATGGCTGGATGATTGGCTGGCTGGAGGGATGGATGGATGGATGGATGGCTGGATGGATGGCTGGATGGATGGATGGCTGGATGGATGGCTGGATGGATGGATGGATGGATAGCTGGATGGATGGATGGCCGGATGGATGGCTGGATGGCTGGAAGGCTGGATGGATGGATTGCTGGATGGATGGCTGGATGGATGGATGGATGGATGGATGGCTGGATGGATGGCTTGATGGAGGGATGGCTGGATGGAAGGCTAGCTGGAGTGACGGATGGGTGGATGGCTGGATGGATGGCTATATGGAGGGATGGCTGGATGGAAGGCTGGCCGGATGGATGGATGGCTTGATGGATGGATGGATGGACGGATGGATGGAGGGATGGCTGGATGGATGGCTGGCTGGAGGGATGGATGGATGGATGGATGGCTGGATGGATGGCTGGATGAAGGAATGGCTGGATGGATGGATTGCTGGAGGGATGGATGGCTGGATGGATGGCTGGATGGATGGCTGGATGGATGGCTGGATGGATGGATGGCTGGATGGGCGATTGGCTGGAGGGATGGATGGATGGATGGCTGGATGTATGGCTGGCTGGAGGGATGGATGGATGGTTGGATGGATGGCTGGATGGATGGCTGGATGGATGGATGGCTGGATGTATGGATGGCTGGAGTGATGGATGGGTGGATGGTTCGATGGATGGATGGTTGGATGGATGGCTGGATGGATGGCTGGCTGGAGGGATGGAAGGATGGATGGAAGGCTGGATGGACGGCTGGATGGATGGCTGGATGTCTAGATGGCTGGCTGGATGGATGGATGGCTGGTTGGCTGGATGGATGGATGGAAGGCTGGATGGATGGATGGATGGACGGATGGATGGAGGGATGGATGGATGGATGGATGGCTGGATGGATGGCTGGATGGATGGATGGCTGGATGGATGGATGGCTGGATGGATGGCTGGCTGGAGGGATGGATGGATGGATGGATGCATGGATGAATGGCTGGCTGGATGGATGGATGGATGGATGGCTGGAATGCTGGCTGGATGGATGGATGGCTGGATGGATGGCGGGATGGATGTCTGGAAGGATGGCTGGCTGGAGGGATGGATGGCTGGCTGGAGGGATGGATGGATGGATGGCTGGATGGATGGCTGGATGGCTGGCTGGCTGGAGAGATGGATGGATGGATGGGTGGCTGAATGGATGGCTGGATGGATGGATGTCCGGATGGATGGCTGGCTGAAGGGATAGATGGTTGGATGGATGGCTGGATGGATGTCTGGATGGATGGATGGCTGGATGGATGGCTGGCTGGAGGGATGGATGGATGGATGGATGGCTGGATGGATGGCTGGCTGGAGGGATGGATGGATGGATGGATAGCTGGATGGATGGCTGGATGGATGGATGGCTGGATGGATGGATGGATGGCTGGATGGATGGCTGCCTGGAGGGATGGATGGATGGATGGATGCATGGATGAATGGCTGGCTGGATGGATGGATGGATGGCTGGATGGCTGGCTGGATGGATGGCTGGATGGATGCATGGACGGATGGATGGATGGCTGGATGGATGGCGGGATGGATGGATGGCTCGATGGATGGCTGGCTGGAGGGATGGATTGATGGATGGTTGTCTGGATGGCTGGCTGGATGGATGGATGGCTCGATGGATGGCTGGCTGGAGGGATGGATGGATGGATGGATGGATGGCTGGATGGATGGCTGGATGGAGGGATGGCTGGATGGTTGGCTGGCTGGAGGGATCGATGGATGGCTGGATGGATGGCTGGATGGAGGGATGGCTGGATGGATGGCTGGCTGGAGGGATGGATGGATGGATTATTGGCTGGATGGATGGCTGGATGGAGGGATGGCTGGATGGGTGGCTGGCTGGAGGGATGGATGGATGGCTGGATGGATGGCTGGATGGAGGGATGACTGGCTGGAGTGACGGATGGATGGATGGCAGGATGGATGGCTGTATGGAGGGATGGCTGGATGGAAGGATGGCTGGATGGATGGATGGCTGGATGGATGGATGGATGGACGGATGGATGGAGGGATGGCTGGATGGCTGGCTGGCTGGAGGGATGGATGGATGGATGGATGGCTGGATGGATGGCTGGATGGAGGAATGGTTGGATGGATGGACTGCTGGAGGGATGGATGGCTGGATGGATGGCTGGATGGATGGCTGGATGGATGGACGGCTGGATGGGCGATTGGCTGGAGGGATGGATGGATGGATGGCTGGATGGTTGTCTGGCTGGAGGGATGGATGGATGGATGGATGGATGGCTGGATGGATGGCTGGATGGATGGATGGCTGGATGGATGGATGGCTGGAGTGATGCATGGGTGGATGGTTCGATGGATGGCTGGTTGGATGGATGGCTGGATGGATGGCTGGCTGGAGGGTTTGAAGGATGGATGGATGGCTGGATGGATGGCTGGATGGATGGCTGGATGGACGGATGGACGGATGGATGGATGGATGGCTGGATGGATGGCTGGATGGATGGATGGATGGCTGGATGGATGGCTGGATGGATGGCTGGATGGATGGATGGCTGGATGGATGGCTGGCTGGAGGGATAGATGGATGGATGGCTGGCTGGAGGGATGGCTGGATGGATGGCTGGATGGATGGCTGGATAGATGGATGGCTGGATGGCTGGCTGGCTTGAGAGATGGATGGATGGATGGGTGGCTGGGTGGATGGCTGGATGGATGGATGTCCGGATGGTTGGCTGGCTGGAGGGATGGATGGATGGATGGATGGCTGGATGGATGTCTGGATGGATGGATGGCTGGATGGATGGCTGGCTGGAGGGATGGATGGATGGATGGATGGCTGGATGGATGGCTGGATGGATGGATGGCTGGATAGATGGCTGGATGGAGGGATGGATGGATGGATGGCTGGATGGATGGCTGGAAGGATGTCTGGATGGATTGTTTGCTGGAGGAATGGATGGATTAATGAATGGCTGGACGGATGGCTGGATGGATGGAAGGCTGGATGGATGGCTGGCTGGAGGGATGGATGGATGGATGGCTGAATGGATGGCTACATCGAAGGATGGTTGGATGGATGGCTGGCTGGAGGAATGGAGTCATGGATGGATGGCCGGATGGACGGCTGGATGGAAGGATGGCTGGATGCATGGCTGGCTGGAGGGATGGATTGATGGATGGATCGCTGGATGGCTGGCTGGATGGATGGATGGCTCGATGGATGGCTGGCTGGAGGGATGGATGGATGGATGGCTGGATGGATGGCTGGATGGATGGATGGCTGGATGGATGGCTGGCTGGAGGGATGGATGGATGGATGGATGGATGGCTGGATGGATGGCTGGATGGATGGATGGCTGGATGGATGGCTGGCTGGAGGGTTGAATGGATGGATGGCTGGATGGATGGCTGGATGGATGGCTGGATGGATTGTTTGCTGGAGGAATGGATGGATTAATGAATTGCTGGACGGATGGCTGGATGGATGGCTGGCTGGAGGGATGGATGAATGGATGGCCGAATGGATGTCTGGCTGATGGGATGGATGGATGGATGGATGGCTAAATGGATGGCTGGATGGATGGATGGCTGGATGGATGGTTCGCTGGAGGGATGGATGAATGGATAGATGGCTGGATGGATGGCGGGATGTCTGGTTGGCTGGATGGGTGGCTGGCTGGGCGGATGGATTGATGGATGGATGGCTGGATGGATGGCTGGATGGATGGATGAATGGATGGCTGGCCGGCTGGAGGTATGGATGGATGGATGAATGGCTGGATGGATGGCTGGATGGAGAGATGGATGAATGCATGGATGGCTGGATGGATGGCTGGATGGACGGATGGCTGGATGAATGGCTTGCTAGAGGGATGGATGGATGGATGTATGGCTGGATGGATGGCTGGATGGATGGATGGCTGGATGATTGGCTGGCTGGAGGGATGGATGGATGGATGGATGGCTGGAGGGATGGATGAATGGATGTCTGGATGGATGGATGGCCGAATGGATGTTTGGCTGATGGGATGGATGGATGGATGGATGGCTAAATGGATGGCTGGATGGATGGATGGCTGGATGGATGGTTCGCTGGAGGGATGGATGAATGGATAGATGGCTGGATGGATGGCGGGATGTCTGGTTGGCTGGATGGGTGGCTGGCTGGGCGGATGGATTGATGGATGGATGGCTGGATGGATGGCTGGATGGATGGATGAATGGATGGCTGGCCGGCTGGAGGTATGGATGGATGGATCAATGGCTGGATGGATGGCTGGATGGATGGATGGCTGGATGGATGGCTGGCTGGAGGGTTGAATGGATGGATGGCTGGATGGATGGCTGGATGGATGGCTGGATGGATGGCTGGATGGATTGTTTGCTGGAGGAATGGATGGATTAATGAATGGCTGGACGGATGGCTGGATGGATGGCTGGCTGGAGGGATGGATGAATGGATGTCTGGATGGATGGATGGCCGAATGGATGTCTGGCTGATGGGATGGATGAATGGATGAATGGCTAAATGGATGGCTGGATGGATGGATGGCTGGATGGATGGTTCGCTGGAGGGATGGATGAATGGATAGATGGCTGGATGGATGGCGGGATGTCTGGTTGACTGGATGGGTGGCTGGCTGGGCGGATGGATTGATGGATGGATGGCTGGATGGATGGCTGGATGGATGGATGAATGGATGGCTGGCCGGCTGGAGGTATGGATGGATGGATGAATGGCTGGATGGATGGCTGGATGGAGAGATGGATGAATGCATGGATGGCTGGATGGATGGCTGGATGGACGGATGGCTGGATTGATGGCTGGCTGGAGGGATGAATGGATGGATGGCTGGATGGATGGCTGGATGGATGGATGGCTGGATGAATGGCTTGCTGGAGGGATGGATGGATGGATGTATGGCTGGATGGATGGCTGGATGGATGGATGGCTGGATGATTGGCTGGCTGGAGGGATGGATGGATGGATGGATGGCTGGATGGATGGCTGGATGGATGGATGGCTGGATGGATGGCTGGATGGATGGATGGATGGATAGCTGGATGGATGGATGGCCGGATGGATGGCTGGATGGCTGGAAGGCTGGATGGATGGATTGCTGGATGGATGGCTGGATGGATGGATGGATGGATGGATGGCTGGATGGATGGCTTGATGGAGGGATGGCTGGATGGAAGGCTAGCTGGAGTGACGGATGGGTGGATGGCTGGATGGATGGCTATATGGAGGGATGGCTGGATGGAAGGCTGGCCGGATGGATGGATGGCTTGATGGATGGATGGATGGACGGATGGATGGAGGGATGGCTGGATGGATGGCTGGCTGGAGGGATGGATGGATGGATGGATGGCTGGATGGATGGCTGGATGAAGGAATGGCTGGATGGATGGATTGCTGGAGGGATGGATGGCTGGATGGATGGCTGGATGGATGGCTGGATGGATGGCTGGATGGATGGATGGCTGGATGGGCGATTGGCTGGAGGGATGGATGGATGGATGGCTGGATGTATGGCTGGCTGGAGGGATGGATGGATGGTTGGATGGATGGCTGGATGGATGGCTGGATGGATGGATGGCTGGATGTATGGATGGCTGGAGTGATGGATGGGTGGATGGTTCGATGGATGGATGGTTGGATGGATGGCTGGATGGATGGCTGGCTGGAGGGATGGAAGGATGGATGGAAGGCTGGATGGACGGCTGGATGGATGGCTGGATGTCTAGATGGCTGGCTGGATGGATGGATGGCTGGTTGGCTGGATGGATGGATGGAAGGCTGGATGGATGGATGGATGGACGGATGGATGGAGGGATGGATGGATGGATGGATGGCTGGATGGATGGCTGGATGGATGGATGGCTGGATGGATGGATGGCTGGATGGATGGCTGGCTGGAGGGATGGATGGATGGATGGATGCATGGATGAATGGCTGGCTGGATGGATGGATGGATGGATGGCTGGAATGCTGGCTGGATGGATGGATGGCTGGATGGATGGCGGGATGGATGTCTGGAAGGATGGCTGGCTGGAGGGATGGATGGATGGATGGCTGGCTGGAGGGATGGATGGATGGATGGCTGGATGGATGGCTGGATGGCTGGCTGGCTGGAGAGATGGATGGATGGATGGGTGGCTGAATGGATGGCTGGATGGATGGATGTCCGGATGGATGGCTGGCTGAAGGGATAGATGGTTGGATGGATGGCTGGATGGATGTCTGGATGGATGGATGGCTGGATGGATGGCTGGCTGGAGGGATGGATGGATGGATGGATGGCTGGATGGATGGCTGGCTGGAGGGATGGATGGATGGATGGATAGCTGGATGGATGGCTGGATGGATGGATGGCTGGATGGATGGATGGATGGCTGGATGGATGGCTGCCTGGAGGGATGGATGGATGGATGGATGCATGGATGAATGGCTGGCTGGATGGATGGATGGATGGCTGGATGGCTGGCTGGATGGATGGCTGGATGGATGCATGGACGGATGGATGGATGGCTGGATGGATGGCGGGATGGATGGATGGCTCGATGGATGGCTGGCTGGAGGGATGGATTGATGGATGGTTGTCTGGATGGCTGGCTGGATGGATGGATGGCTCGATGGATGGCTGGCTGGAGGGATGGATGGATGGATGGATGGATGGCTGGATGGATGGCTGGATGGAGGGATGGCTGGATGGTTGGCTGGCTGGAGGGATCGATGGATGGCTGGATGGATGGCTGGATGGAGGGATGGCTGGATGGATGGCTGGCTGGAGGGATGGATGGATGGATTATTGGCTGGATGGATGGCTGGATGGAGGGATGGCTGGATGGGTGGCTGGCTGGAGGGATGGATGGATGGCTGGATGGATGGCTGGATGGAGGGATGACTGGCTGGAGTGACGGATGGATGGATGGCAGGATGGATGGCTGTATGGAGGGATGGCTGGATGGAAGGATGGCTGGATGGATGGATGGCTGGATGGATGGATGGATGGACGGATGGATGGAGGGATGGCTGGATGGCTGGCTGGCTGGAGGGATGGATGGATGGATGGATGGCTGGATGGATGGCTGGATGGAGGAATGGTTGGATGGATGGACTGCTGGAGGGATGGATGGCTGGATGGATGGCTGGATGGATGGCTGGATGGATGGACGGCTGGATGGGCGATTGGCTGGAGGGATGGATGGATGGATGGCTGGATGGTTGTCTGGCTGGAGGGATGGATGGATGGATGGATGGATGGCTGGATGGATGGCTGGATGGATGGATGGCTGGATGGATGGATGGCTGGAGTGATGCATGGGTGGATGGTTCGATGGATGGCTGGTTGGATGGATGGCTGGATGGATGGCTGGCTGGAGGGTTTGAAGGATGGATGGATGGCTGGATGGATGGCTGGATGGATGGCTGGATGGACGGATGGACGGATGGATGGATGGATGGCTGGATGGATGGCTGGATGGATGGATGGATGGCTGGATGGATGGCTGGATGGATGGCTGGATGGATGGATGGCTGGATGGATGGCTGGCTGGAGGGATAGATGGATGGATGGCTGGCTGGAGGGATGGCTGGATGGATGGCTGGATGGATGGCTGGATAGATGGATGGCTGGATGGCTGGCTGGCTTGAGAGATGGATGGATGGATGGGTGGCTGGGTGGATGGCTGGATGGATGGATGTCCGGATGGTTGGCTGGCTGGAGGGATGGATGGATGGATGGATGGCTGGATGGATGTCTGGATGGATGGATGGCTGGATGGATGGCTGGCTGGAGGGATGGATGGATGGATGGATGGCTGGATGGATGGCTGGATGGATGGATGGCTGGATAGATGGCTGGATGGAGGGATGGATGGATGGATGGCTGGATGGATGGCTGGAAGGATGTCTGGATGGATTGTTTGCTGGAGGAATGGATGGATTAATGAATGGCTGGACGGATGGCTGGATGGATGGAAGGCTGGATGGATGGCTGGCTGGAGGGATGGATGGATGGATGGCTGAATGGATGGCTACATCGAAGGATGGTTGGATGGATGGCTGGCTGGAGGAATGGAGTCATGGATGGATGGCCGGATGGACGGCTGGATGGAAGGATGGCTGGATGCATGGCTGGCTGGAGGGATGGATTGATGGATGGATCGCTGGATGGCTGGCTGGATGGATGGATGGCTCGATGGATGGCTGGCTGGAGGGATGGATGGATGGATGGCTGGATGGATGGCTGGATGGATGGATGGCTGGATGGATGGCTGACTGGAGGGATGGATGGATGGATGGATGGATGGCTGGATGGATGGCTGGATGGATGGATGGCTGGATGGATGGCTGGCTGGAGGGTTGAATGGATGGATGGCTGGATGGATGGCTGGATGGATGGCTGGATGGATTGTTTGCTGGAGGAATGGATGGATTAATGAATTGCTGGACGGATGGCTGGATGGATGGCTGGCTGGAGGGATGGATGAATGGATGGCCGAATGGATGTCTGGCTGATGGGATGGATGGATGGATGGATGGCTAAATGGATGGCTGGATGGATGGATGGCTGGATGGATGGTTCGCTGGAGGGATGGATGAATGGATAGATGGCTGGATGGATGGCGGGATGTCTGGTTGGCTGGATGGGTGGCTGGCTGGGCGGATGGATTGATGGATGGATGGCTGGATGGATGGCTGGATGGATGGATGAATGGATGGCTGGCCGGCTGGAGGTATGGATGGATGGATGAATGGCTGGATGGATGGCTGGATGGAGAGATGGATGAATGCATGGATGGCTGGATGGATGGCTGGATGGACGGATGGCTGGATGAATGGCTTGCTAGAGGGATGGATGGATGGATGTATGGCTGGATGGATGGCTGGATGGATGGATGGCTGGATGATTGGCTGGCTGGAGGGATGGATGGATGGATGGATGGCTGGAGGGATGGATGAATGGATGTCTGGATGGATGGATGGCCGAATGGATGTTTGGCTGATGGGATGGATGGATGGATGGATGGCTAAATGGATGGCTGGATGGATGGATGGCTGGATGGATGGTTCGCTGGAGGGATGGATGAATGGATAGATGGCTGGGTGGATGGCGGGATGTCTGGTTGGCTGGATGGGTGGCTGGCTGGGCGGATGGATTGATGGATGGATGGCTGGATGGATGGCTGGATGGATGGATGAATGGATGGCTGGCCGGCTGGAGGTATGGATGGATGGATCAATGGCTGGATGGATGGCTGGATGGAGAGATGGATGAATGCATGGATGGCTGGATGGATGGCTGGATGGACGGATGGCTGGATTGATGGCTGGCTGGAGGGATGAATGGATGGATGGCTGGATGGATGGCTGGATGGATGGATGGCTGGATGAATGGCTTGCTAGAGGGATGGATGGATGGATGTATGGCTGGATGGATGGCTGGATGGATGGATGGCTGGATGATTGGCTGGCTGGAGGGATGGATGGATGGATGGATGGCTGGATGGATGGCTGGATGGATGGATGGCTGGATGGATGGCTGGATGGATGGATGGATAGCTGGATGGATGGATGGCCGGATGGATGGATGGCTGGATGGCTGGAAGGCTGGATGGATGGATTGCTGGATGGATGGCTGGATGGATGGATGGATGGATGGATGGCTGGATGGATGGCTGGATGGAGGGATGGCTGGATGGAAGGCTGGCTGGAGTGACGGATGGATGGATGGCTGGATGGATGGCTATATGGAGGGATGGCTGGATGGAAGGCTGGCCGGATGGATGGATGGCTTGATGGATGGATGGATGGACGGATGGATGGAGGGATGGCTGGATGGATGGCTGGCTGGAGGGATGGATGGATGGATGGATGGCTGCATGGATGGCTGGATGAAGGAATGGCTGGATGGATGGATTGCTGGAGGGATGGATGGCTGGATGGATGGCTGGATGGATGGCTGGATGGATGGATGGCTGGATGGGCGATTGGCTGGAGGGATGGATGGATGGATGGCTGGATGGATGGCTGGCTGGAGGGATGGACGGATGGTTGGATGGATGGCTGGATGGATGGCTGGATGGATGGATGGCTGGATGGATGGATGGCTGGAGTGATGGATGGGTGGATGGTTCGATGGATGGATGGTTGGATGGATGGCTGGATGGATGGCTGGCTGGAGGGATGGAAGGATGGATGGAAGGCTGGATGGACGGCTGGATGGATAGCTGGATGTCTAGATGGCTGGCTGGATGGATGGATGGCTGGTTGGCTCGATGGAAGAATGGAAGGCTGGATGGATGGATGGATGGACGGATGGATGGAGGGATGGATGGATGGATGGATGGCTGGATGGATGGCTGGATGGATGGATGGCTGGATGGATGGATGGATGGCTGGATGGATGGGTGGCTGGAGGGATGGATGGATGGATGGATGCATGGATGAATGGATGGCTGGATGGATGGATGGATGGCTGGATGGCTGGCTGGATGGATGGCTGGATGGATGCATGGACGGATGGATGGATGGCTGGATGGATGGCGGGATGGATGGATGGCTCGATGGATGGCTGGCTGGAGGGATGGATGGATGGATGGCTGGCTGGAGGTATGGATGGATGGATTGCTGGATGGATGGCTGGATAGATGGATGGCTGGATGGCTGGCTGGCTGGAGAGATGGATGGATGGATGGGTGGCTGAATGGATGGCTGGATGGATGGATGTCCGGATGGATGGCTGGCTGAAGGGATAGATGGTTGGATGGATGGCTGGATGGATGTCTGGATGGATGGATGGCTGGATGGATGGCTGGCTGGAGGGATGGATGGATGGATGGATGGCTGGATGGATGGCTGGCTGGAGGGATGGATGGATGGATGGATAGCTGGATGGATGGCTGGATGGATGGCTGGATGGATTGCTGGCTGGAGGAATGGCTGGATTAATGAATGGCTGGACGGATGGCTGGATGGATGTAAGGCTGGATGGATGGCTGGCTGGAGGGATGGATGGATGGCTGGCTGAATGGATGGCTAGATCGATGGATGGCTGGATGGATGGCTGGCTGGAGGAATGGAGTCATGGATGGATGGCCGGATGGACGGCTGGATGGAAGGATGGCTGGACGCATGGCTGGCTGGAGGGGTGGATTGATGGATGGTTGTCTGGATGGCTGGATGGATGGATGGATGGCTCGATGGATGGCTGGCTGGAGGGATGGATGGATGGATGGATGGATGGCTGGATGGATGGCTGGATGGAGGGATGGCTGGATGGTTGGCTGGCTGGAGGGATCGATGGATGGCTGGATGGATGGCTGGATGGAGGGATGGTTGGATGGATGCCTGGCTGGAGGGATGGATGGATGGATTATTGGCTGGATGGATGGCTGGATGGAGGGATGGCTGGATGGGTGGCTGGCTGGAGGGATGGATGGATGGCTGGATGGATGTCTGGATAGAGGGATGACTGGCTGGAGTGACGGATGGATGGATGGCTGGATGGATGGCTGCATGGAGGGATGGCTGGATGGAAGGATGGCTGGATGGATGGATGGCTGGATGGATGGATGGATGGACGGATGGATGGAGGGATGGCTGGATGTATGGCTGGCTGGAGGGATGGATGGATGGATGGATGGCTGGATGGATGGCTGGATGGAGGAATGGTTGGATGCATGGACTGCTGGAGGGATGGATGGCTGGATGGATGACTGGATGGATGGCTGGATGGATGGACGGCTGGATGGGCGATTGGCTGGAGGGATGGATGGATGGATGGCTGGATGGATGGCTGGCTGGAGGGATGGATGGATGGATGGATGAATGGATGGTTGGATGGATGGCTGGATGGATGGATGGCTGGATGGATGGATGGCTGGAGTGATGGATGGGTGGATGGTTCGATGGATGGCTGGTTGGATGGATGGCTGGATGGATGGCTGGCTGGAGGGATTGAAGGATGGCTGGATGGATGGCTGGATGGATGGCTGGATGGATGGATGGACGGATGGATGGATGGATGGCTGGATGGATGGCTGGATGGATGGATGGATGGCTGGATGGATGGCTGGATGGATGGCTGGATGGATGGATGGCTGGATGGATGGCTGGCTGGAGGGATAGATGGATGGATGGCTGGCTGGAGGGATGGCTGGATGGATGGCTGGATGGATGGCTGGATGGATGGATGGCTGGATGGATGGATGGCTGGAGCGATGGATGGGTGGATGGTTCGATGGATGGCTGGTTGGATGGATGGCTGGATGGATGGCTGGCTGGAGGGATTGAAGGATGGCTGGATGGATGGCTGGATGGATGGCTGGATGGATGGATGGACGGATGGATGGATGGATGGCTGGATGGATGGCTGGATGGATGGATGGATGGCTGGATGGATGGCTGGATGGATGGCTGGATGGATGGATGGCTGGATGGATGGCTGGCTGGAGGGATAGATGGATGGATGGCTGGCTGGAGGGATGGCTGGATGGATGGCTGGATGGATGGCTGGATAGATGGATGGCTGGATGGCTGGCTGGCTTGAGAGATGGATGGGTGGCTGGGTGGATGGCTGGATGGATGGATGTCCGGATGGTTGGCTGGCTGGAGGGATGGATGGATGGATGGATGGCTGGATGGATGTCTGGATGGATGGATGGCTGGATGGATGGCTGGCTGGAGGGATGGATGGATGGATGGATGGCTGGATGGATGGCTGGATGGATGGATGGCTGGATGGATGGCTGGCTGGAGGGATGGATGGATGGATGGCTGGATGGATGGCTGGATGGATGGCTGGATGGATTGTTTGCTGGAGGAATGGATGGATTAATGAATGGCTGGACGGATGGCTGGATGGATGGAAGGCTGGATGGATGGCTGGCTGGAGTGATGGATGGATGGATGGCTGAATGGATGGCTAGATCGAAGGATGGTTGGATGGATGGCTGGCTGGACGAATGGAGTCATGGATGGATGGCCGGATGGACGGCTGGATGGAAGGATGGCTGGATGCATGGCTGGCTGGAGGGATGGATTGATGGATGGATCGCTGGATGGCTGGCTGGATGGATGGATGGCTCGATGGATGGCTGGCTGGAGGGATGGATGGATGGATGGCTGGATGGATGGCTGGATGGAGGGATGGCTGGATGGTTGGCTGGCTGGAGGGATGGATGGATGACTGGATTGATGGCTGGATGGTGGGGTGGCTGAATGGATGGCTGGCTGGAGGTATGGAATGAAGGATTATTGGCTGGATGGATGGCTGGATGGAGGGATGGCTGTATGGGTGGCTGGCTGGAGGGATGGATGGATGGCTGGATGGACGGCTGGATGGAGGGATGGCTGGCTGGATGGCTGGCTGGAGGGATGGATGGATGGATGGATGGCTGCATGGATGGCTGGATGGAGGGATGGCTGGATGGATGGCTGGCTGGAGGGATGGATGGATGGATGAATGGCCGAATGGATGGCTGGATGGATGGCTGGCTGGAGGTATGGAAGGATGGATGGAAGGCTGGATGGACGGCTGGATGGATGGCTGGATGTCTGGATGGCTGGCTGGATGGATGGATGGCTGGTTGGCTGGATGGATGGATGGAAGGCTGGATGGATGGATGGATGGACGGATGGATGGAGGGATGGATGGATGGATGGATGGCTGGATGGATGGCTGGATGGATGGATGGCTGGATGGATGGATGGCTGGATGGATGGCTGGCTGGAGTGATGGATGGATGGATGCATGCATGGATGAATGGCTGGCTGGATGGATGGATGGATGGCTGGATGAATGGCTGGATGGATGGCTGGATGGATGAATGGACGGATGGATGGATGGCTGGATGGATGGCGGGTTGGATGGATGGCTGGATGGATGGCTGGCTGGAGGGATGGATGGATGGATGGCTGGCTGGAGGGATGGATGGATGGCTGGCTGAATGGATGGCTAGATCGATGGATGGCTGGATGGATGGCTGGCTGGAGGAATGGAGTCATGGATGGATGGCCGGATGGACGGCTGGATGGAAGGATGGCTGGACGCATGGCTGGCTGGAGGGATGGATTGATGGATGGATGGCTGGATGGATGTCTGGATGGATGGATGGCTGGATGGATGGCTGGCTGGAGGGATGGATGGATGGATGGATGGCTGGATGGATGGCTGGCTGGAGGGATGGATGGATGGATGGATGGCTGGATGGATGGCTGGATGGATGGCTGGAGAGATTACTGGCTGGAGGAATGGCTGGATGGATGGCTGGCTGGAGGGATGGATGGATGGATTATTGGCTGGATGGATGGCTGGATGGAGGGATGGCTGGATGGGTGGCTGGCTGGAGGGATGGATGGATGGCTGGATGGATGGCTGGATGGAGGGATGACTGGCTGGAGTGACGGATGGATGGATGGCTGGCTGGATGGCTGTATGGAGGGATGGCTGGATGGAAGGCTGGCTGGATGGATGGATGGCTGGATGGATGAATGGATGGACGGATGGATGGAGGGATGGCTGGATGGATGGTTGGCTGGAGGGATGGATGGATTGATGGATGGCTGGATGGATGGCTGGATGGAGGAATGGTTGGATGGATGGACTGCTGGAGGGATGGATGCCTGGATGGATGGCTGGATGGATGGCTGGATGGATGGACGGCTGGATGGGCGATTGGCTGGAGGAATGGATGGATGGCTGGCTGGATGGATGGCTGGCTGGAGGGATGGATGGATGGACGGATGGATGGCTGGATGGATGGCTGGATGGATGGATGGCTGGATGGATGGATGGCTGGAGTGATGGATGGGTGGATGGTTCGATGGATGGCTGGTTGGATGGATGGCTGGATGGATGGCTGGCTGGAGGGATTGAAGGATGGATGGATGGCTCGATGGATGGCTGGATGGATGGCTGGATGGACGGATGGGCGGATGGATGGATGGATGGCTGGATGGATGGCTGGATGGATGAATGGATGGATGGATGGATGGCTGGATGGATGGCTGGATGGATGGATGGCTGGATGGATGGATGGCTGGAGGGATAGATGGATGGATGGCTGGCTGGAGGGATGGCTGGATGGATGGCTGGATGGATGGCTGGATAGATGGATGGCTGGATGGCTGGCTGGAGGAATGGAGTCATGGATGGATGGCCGGATGGACGGCTGGATGGATGGCTGGCTGGAGGGATAGATGGATGGATGGCTGGCTGGAGGGATGGCTGGATGGATGGCTGGATGGATGGCTGGATGGATGGATGGCTGGATGGATGGATGGCTGGAGTGATGGATGGGTGGATGGTTCGATGGATGGCTGGTTGGATGGATGGCTGGATGGATGGCTGGCTGGAGGGATTGAAGGATGGCTGGATGGATGGCTGGATGGATGGCTGGATGGATGGATGGACGGATGGATGGATGGATGGCTGGATGGATGGCTGGATGGATGGATGGATGGCTGGATGGATGGCTGGATGGATGGCTGGCTGGAGGGATAGATGGATGGATGGCTGGCTGGAGGGATGGCTGGATGGATGGCTGGATGGATGGCTGGATAGATGGATGGCTGGATGGCTGGCTGGCTTGAGTGATGGATGCGTGGATGGTTCGATGGATGGCTGGTTGGATGGATGGCTGGATGGATGGCTGGCTGGAGGGATTGAAGGATGGCTGGATGGATGGCTGGATGGATGGCTGGATGGATGGATGGACGGATGGATGGATGGACGGCTGGATGGAGGGATGGCTGGCTGGATGGCTGGCTGGAGGGATGGATGGATGGATGGATGGCTGGATGGATGGCTGGATGGAGGGATGGCTGGATGGATGGCTGGCTGGAGGGATGGATGGATGGATGAATGGCCGAATGGATGGCTGGATGGATGGCTGGCTGGAGGTATGGAAGGATGGATGGAAGGCTGGATGGACGGCTGGATGGATGGCTGGATGTCTGGATGGCTGGCTGGATGGATGGATGGCTGGTTGGCTGGATGGATGGATGGAAGGCTGGATGGATGGATGGATGGACGGATGGATGGAGGGATGGATGGATGGATGGATGGCTGGATGGATGGCTGGATGGATGGATGGCTGGATGGATGGATGGCTGGATGGATGGCTGGCTGGAGTGATGGATGGATGGATGCATGCATGGATGAATGGTTGGCTGGCTGGATGGATGGATGGCTGGATGGATGGCTGGATGGATGGCTGGATGGACGGATGGACGGATGGATGGATGGCTGGATGGATGGCGGGATGGATGGATGGCTGGATGGATGGCTGGCTGGAGGGATGGATGGATGGATGGCTGGCTGGAGGGATGGATGGATGTCTGGCTGAATGGATGGCTAGATCGATGGATGGCTGGATGGATGGCTGGCTGGAGGAATGGAGTCATGGATGGATGGCCGGGTGGACGGCTGGATGGAACGATGGCTGGACGCATGGCTGGCTGGAGGGATGGATTGATGGATGGATGGCTGGATGGATGTCTGGATGGATGGATGGCTGGATGGATGGCTGGCTGGAGGGATGGATGGATGGATGGATGGCTGGATGGATGGCTGGCTGGAGGGATGGATGGATGGATGGATGGCTGGATGGATGGCTGGATGGATGGCTGGATAGATTACTGGCTGGAGGAATGGCTGGATGGATGGCTGGCTGGAGGGATGGATGGATGGATTATTGGCTGGATGGATGGCTGGATGGAGGGATGGCTGGTTGGGTGGCTGGCTGGAGGGATGGATGGATGGCTGGATGGATGGCTGGATGGAGGGATGACTGGCTGGATTGACGGATGGATGGATGGCTGGCTGGATGGCTGTATGGAGGGATGGCTGGATGGAAGGCTGGCTGGATGGATGGATGGCTGGATGGATGAATGGATGGACGGATGATGGAGGGATGGCTGGATGGATGGTTGGCTGGAGGGATGGATGGATTGATGGATGGCTGGATGGATGGCTGGATGGAGGAATTGTTGGATGGATGGACTGCTGGAGGGATGGATGCCTGGATGGATGGCTGGATGGATGGCTGGATGGATGGACGGCTGGATGGGCGATTGGCTGGAGGAATGGATGGATGGATGGCTGGATGGATGGCTGGCTGGAGGGATGGATGGATGGATGGATGGATGGCTGGATGGATGCCTGGATGGATGGATGGCTGGATGGATGGATGGCTGGAGTGATGGATGGGTGGATGGTTCGATGGATGGCTGGTTGGATGGATGGCTGGATGGATGGCTGGCTGGAGGGATTGAAGGATGGATGGATGGTTCGATGGATGGATGGATGGATGGCTGGATGGACGGATGGGCGGATGGATGGATGGATGGCTGGATGGATGGCTGGATGGATGAATGGATGGATGGATGGATGGCTGGATGGATGGCTGGATGGATGGATGGCTGGATGGATGGATGGCTGGAGGGATAGATGGATGGATGGCTGGCTGGAGGGATGGCTGGATGGATGGCTGGATGGATGGCTGGATAGATGGATGGCTGGATGGCTGGCTGGAGGAATGGAGTCATGGATGGATGGCCGGATGGACGGCTGGATGGATGGCTGGCTGGAGGGATAGATGGATGGATGGCTGGCTGGAGGGATGGCTGGATGGATGGCTGGATGGATGGCTGGCTGGATGGATGGCTGGATGGATGGATGGCTGGAGTGATGGATGGGTGGATGGTTCGATGGATGGCTGGTTGGATGGATGGCTGGATGGATGGCTGGCTGGAGGGATTGAAGGATGGCTGGATGGATGGCTGGATTGATGGCTGGATGGATGGATGGACGGATGGATGGATGGATGGCTGGATGGATGGCTGGATGGATGGATGGATGGCTGGATGGATGGCTGGATGGATGGCTGGCTGGAGGGATAGATGGATGGATGGCTGGCTGGAGGGATGGCTGGATGGATGGCTGGATGGATGGCTGGATAGATGGATGGCTGGATGGCTGGCTGGCTTGAGAGATGGATGGATGGATGGGTGGCTGGGTGGATGGCTGGATGGATGGATGTCCGGATGGTTCGCTGGCTGGAGGGATGGATGGCTGGAGTGATGGATGGGTGGATGGTTCGATGGATGGCTGGTTGGATGGATGGCTGGATGGATGGCTGGCTGGAGGGATTGAAGGATGGATGGATGGTTCGATGGATGGATGGATGGATGGCTGGATGGACGGATGGGCGGATGGATGGATGGATGGCTGGATGGATGGCTGGATGGATGAATGGATGGATGGATGGATGGCTGGATGGATGGCTGGATGGATGGATGGCTGGATGGATGGATGGCTGGAGGGATAGATGGATGGATGGCTGGCTGGAGGGATGGCTGGATGGATGGCTGGATGGATGGCTGGATAGATGGATGGCTGGATGGCTGGCTGGAGGAATGGAGTCATGGATGGATGGCCGGATGGACGGCTGGATGGATGGCTGGCTGGAGGGATAGATGGATGGATGGCTGGCTGGAGGGATGGCTGGATGGATGGCTGGATGGATGGCTGGATGGATGGATGGCTGGATGGATGGATGGCTGGAGTGATGGATGGGTGGATGGTTCGATGGATGGCTGGTTGGATGGATGGCTGGATGGATGGCTGGCTGGAGGGATTGAAGGATGGCTGGATGGATGGCTGGATTGATGGCTGGATGGATGGATGGACGGATGGATGGATGGATGGCTGGATGGATGGCTGGATGGATGGATGGATGGCTGGATGGATGGCTGGATGGATGGCTGGCTGGAGGGATAGATGGATGGATGGCTGGCTGGAGGGATGGCTGGATGGATGGCTGGATGGATGGCTGGATAGATGGATGGCTGGATGGCTGGCTGGCTTGAGAGATGGATGGATGGATGGGTGGCTGGGTGGATGGCTGGATGGATGGATGTCCGGATGGTTCGCTGGCTGGAGGGATGGATGGATGGATGGATGGCTGGATGGATGTCTGGATGGATGGATGGCTGGATGGATGGCTGGCTGGAGGGATGGATGGATGGATGGATGGCTGGATGGATGGCTGGATGGATGGATGGCTGGATGGATAGCTGGCTGGAGGGATGGATGGATGGATGGCTGGATGGATGGCTGGATGGATGGCTGGATGGATTGTTTGCTGGAGGAATGGATGGATTAATGAATGGCTGGACGGATGGCTGGATGGATGGAAGGCTGGATGGATGGCTGGCTGGAGGGATGGATGGATGGATGGCTGAATGGATGGCTAGATCGAAGGATGGTTGGATGGATGGCTGGCTGGAGGAATGGAGTCATGGATGGATGGCCGGATGGACGGCTGGATGGAAGGATGGCTGGATGCATGGTTGGCTGGAGGGATGGATTGATGGATGGATCGCTGGATGGCTGGCTGGATGGATGGATGGCTCGATGGATGGCTGGCTGGAGGGATGGATGGATGGATGGCTGGATGGATGGCTGGATGGAGGGATGGCTGGATGGTTGGCTGGCTCGAGGGATGGATGGATGGCTGGATTGATGGCTGGATGGTGGGGTGGCTGAATGGATGGCTGGCTGGAGGTATGGAATGAAGGATTATTGGCTGGATGGATGGCTGGATGGAGGGATGGCTGTATGGGTGGCTGGCTGGAGGGATGGATGGATAGCTGGATGGACGGCTGGATGGAGGGATGGCTGGCTGGATGGCTGGCTGGAGGGATGGATGGATGGATGGATGGCTGGATGGATGGCTGGATGGAGGGATGGCTGGATGGATGGCTGGCTGGAGGGATGGATGGATGGATGAATGGCCGAATGGATGGCTGGATGGATGGCTGGCTGGAGGTATGGAAGGATGGATGGAAGGCTGGATGGACGGCTGGATGGATGGCTGGATGTCTGGATGGCTGGCTGGATGGATGGATGGCTGGTTGGCTGGATGGATGGATGGAAGGCTGGATGGATGGATGGATGGACGGATGGATGGAGGGATGGATGGATGGATGGATGGCTGGATGGATGGCTGGATGGATGGATGGCTGGATGGATGGATGGCTGGATGGATGGCTGGCTGGAGGGATGGATGGATGGATGCATGCATGGATGAATGGCGGGCTGGATGGATGGATGGATGGCTGGATGGATGGCTGGATGGATGGCTGGATGGATGGATGGACGGATGGATGGATGGCTGGATGGATGGCGGGATGGTTGGATGGCTGGATGGATGGCTGGCTGGAGGGATGGATGGATGGATGGCTGGCTGGAGGGATGGATGGATGGCTGGCTGAATGGATGGCTAGATCGATGGATGGCTGGATGGATGGCTGGCTGGAGGAATGGAGTCATGGATGGATGGCCGGATGGACGGCTGGATGGAATGATGGCTGGACGCATGGCTGGCTGGAGGGATGGATTGATGGATGGATGGCTGGATGGATGTCTGGATGGATGGATGGATGGATGGATGGCTGGCTGGAGGGATGGATGGATGGATGGATGGCTGGATGGATGGCTGGCTGGAGGGATGGATGGATGGATGGATGGCTGGATGGATGGCTGGATGGATGGCTGGATAGATTACTGGCTGGAGGAATGGCTGGATGGATGGCTGGCTGGAGGGATGGATGGATGGATTATTGGCTGGATGGATGGCTGGATGGAGGGATGGCTGGATGGGTGGCTGGCTGGAGGGATGGATGGATGGCTGGATGGATGGCTGGATGGAGGGATGACTGGCTGGAGTGACGGATGGATGGATGGCTGGCTGGATGGCTGTATGGAGGGATGGCTGGATGGAAGGCTGGCTGGATGGATGGATGGCTGGATGGATGAATGGATGGACGGATGGATGGAGGGCTGGCTGGATGGATGGTTGGCTGGAGGGATGGATGGATTGATGGATGGCTGGGTGGATGGCTGGATGGAGGAATGGTTGGATGGATGGACTGCTGGAGGGATGGATGCCTGGATGGATGGCTGGATGGATGGCTGGATGGATGGACGGCTGGATGGGCGATTGGCTGGAGGAATGGATGGATGGATGGCTGGATGGATGGCTGGCTGTAGGGATGAATGGATGGATGGAATGATGGCTGGATGGATGGCTGGATGGATGGATGGCTGGATGGATGGATGGCTGGAGTGATGGATGGGTGGATGGTTCGATGGATGGCTGGTTGGATGGATGGCTGGATGGATGGCTGGCTGGAGGGATTGAAGGATGGATGGATGGCTCGATGGATGGCTGGATGGATGGCTGGATGGACGGATGGGCGGATGGATGGATGGATGGCTGGATGGATGGCTGGATGGATGAATGGATGGATGGATGGATGGCTGGATGGATGGCTGGATGGATGGATGGCTGGATGGATGGATGGCTGGAGGGATAGATGGATGGATGGCTGGCTGGAGGGATGGCTGGATGGATGGCTGGATGGATGGCTGGATAGATGGATGGCTGGATGGCTGGCTGGAGGAATGGAGTCATGGATGGATGGCCGGATGGACGGCTGGATGGAAGGATGGCTGGACGCATGGCTGGCTGGAGGGGTGGATTGATGGATGGTTGTCTGGATGGCTGGCTGGATGGATGGATGGCTCGATGGATGGCTGGCTGGAGGGATGGATGGATGGGTGGATGGATGGCTGGATGGATGGCTGGATGGAGGGATGGCTGGATGGTTGGCTGGCTGGAGGGATCGATGGATGGCTGGATGGATGGCTGGATGGAGGGATGGTTGGATGGATGGCTGGCTGGAGGGATGGATGGATGGATTATTGGCTGGATGGATGGCTGGATGGAGGGATGGCTGGATGGGTGGCTGGCTGGAGGGATGGATGGATGGCTGGATGGATGTCTGGATGGAGGGATGACTGGCTGGAGTGACGGATGGATGGATGGCTGGATGGATGGCTGTATGGAGGGATGGCTGGATGGAAGGATGGCTGGATGGATGGATGGCTGGATGGATGGATGGATGGACGGATGGATGGAGGGATGGCTGGATGTATGGCTGGCTGGAGGGATGGATGGATGGATGGATGGCTGGATGGATGGCTGGATGGAGGAATGGTTGGATGGATGGACTGCTGGAGGGATGGATGGCTGGATGGATGACTGGATGGATGGCTGGATGGATGGACGGCTGGATGGGCGATTGGCTGGAGGGATGGATGGATGGATGGCTGGATGGATGGCTGGCTGGAGGGATGGATGGATGGATGGATGGATGGCTGGATGGATGGCTGGATGGATGGATGGCTGGATGGATGGATGGCTGGAGTGATGGATGGGTGGATGGTTCGATGGATGGCTGGTTGGATGGATGGCTGGATGGATGGCTGGCTGGAGGGATGAAGGATAGCTGGATGGATGGCTGGATGGATGGCTGGATGGACGGATGGACGGATGGATGGATGGATGGCTGGATGGATGGCTGGATGGATGGATGGATGGCTGGATGGATGGCTGGATGGATGGCTGGATGGATGGATGGCTGGATGGATGGCTGGCTGGAGGGATAGATGGATGGATGGCTGGCTGGAGGGATGGCTGGATGGATGGCTGGATGGATGGCTGGATAGATGGATGGCTGGATGGCTGGCTGGCTTGAGAGATGGATGGATGGATGGGTGGCTGGGTGGATGGTTGGATGGATGGTTGTCCGGATGGTTGGCTGGCTGGAGGGATGGATGGATGGATGGATGGCTGGTTGGATGTCTGGATGGATGGATGGCTGGATGATGGCTGGCTGGAGGGATGGATGGATGGATGGATGGCTGGATGGATGGTTGGATGGATGGATGGCTGGATGGATGGCTGGCTGGAGGGATGGATGGATGGATGGCTGAATGGATGGCTGGATGGATGGCTGGATGGATTGTTTGCTGGAGGAATGGATGGATTAATGAATGGCTGGACGGATGGCTGGATGGATGGAAGGCTGGATGGATGGCTGGCTGGAGGGATGGATGGATGGATGGCTGAATGGATGGCTAGATCGAAGGATGGTTGGATGGATGGCTGGCTGGAGTAATGGAGTCATGGATGGATGGCCGGATGGATGGCTGGATGGAGGAATGGTTGGATGGATGGACTGCTGGAGGGATGGATGGCTGGATGGATGACTGGATGGATGGCTGGATGGATGGACGGCTGGATGGGCGATTGGCTGGAGGGATGGATGGATGGATGGCTGGATGGATGGCTGGCTGGAGGGATGGATGGATGGATGGATGGATGGCTGGATGGATGGCTGGATGGATGGATGGCTGGATGGATGGATGGCTGGAGTGATGGATGAGTGGATGGTTCGATGGATGGCTGATTGGATGGATGGCTGGATGGATGGCTGGCTGGAGGGATGAAGGATAGCTGGATGGATGGCTGGATGGATGGCTGGATGGACGGATGGACGGATGGATGGATGGATGGCTGGATGGATGGCTGGATGGATGGATGGATGGCTGGATGGATGGCTGGATGGATGGCTGGATGGATGGATGGCTGGATGGATGGCTGGCTGGAGGGATAGATGGATGGATGGCTGGCTGGAGGGATGGCTGGATGGATGGCTGGATGGATGGCTGGATAGATGGATGGCTGGATGGCGGGCTGGCTTGAGAGATGGATGGATGGATGGGTGGCTGGGTGGATGGTTGGATGGATGGTTGTCCGGATGGTTGGCTGGCTGGAGGGATGGATGAATGGATGGATGGCTGGTTGGATGTCTGGATGGATGGATGGCTGGATGATGGCTGGCTGGAGGGATGGATGGATGGATGGATGGCTGGATGGATGGTTGGATGGATGGATGGCTGGATGGATGGCTGGCTGGAGGGATGGATGGATGGATGGCTGGATGGATGGCTGGATGGATGGCTGGATGGATTGTTTGCTGGAGGAATGGATGGATTAATGAATGGCTGGACGGATGGCTGGATGGATGGAAGGCTGGATGGATGGCTGGCTGGAGGGATGGATGGATGGATGGCTGAATGGATGGCTAGATCGAAGGATGGCTGGATGGATGGAAGGCTGGATGGATGGATGGCTGGCTGGAGGGATGGATGGATGGATGGATGCATGGATGAATGGCTGGCTGGATGGATGGATGGATGGCTGGATGGATGGCTGGATGGATGGCTGGATGGATGGATGGACGGATGGATGGATGGCTGGATGGATGGCGGGATGGATGGATGGCTGGATGGATGGCTGGCTGGAGGGATGGATGGATGGATGGCTGGCTGGAGGGATGGATGGATGGCTGGCTGAATGGATGGCTAGATCGATGGATGGCTGGATGGATGGCTGGCTGGAGGAATGGAGTCATGGATGGATGGCCGGATGGCCGGCTGGATGGAAGGATGGCTGGTCGCATGGCTGGCTGGAGGGATGGATTGATGGATAGATGGCTGGATGGATGTCTGGATGGATGGATGGCTGGATGGATGGCTGGCTGGAGGGATGGATGGATGGATGGATGGCTGGATGGATGGCTGGCTGGAGGGATGGATGGATGGATGGATGGCTGGATGGATGGCTGGATGGATGGCTGGATGGATTACAGGCTGGAGGAATGGCTGGCTGGATGGCTGGCTGGAGGGATGGATGGATGGATTATTGGCTGGATGGATGGCTGGATGGAGGGATGGCTGGATGGGTGGCTGGCTGGAGGGATGGATGGATGGCTGGATGGATGGCTGGATGGAGGGATGACTGGCTGGAGTGACGGATGGATGGATGGCTGGATGGATGGCTGTATGGAGGGATGGCTGGATGGAAGGCTGGCTGGATGGATGGATGGCTGGATGGATGGATGGATGGACGGATGGATGGAGGGATGGCTGGATGGATGGATGGCTGGATGGATGGCTGGATGGATGGAAGGCTGGATGGGCGATTGGCTGGAGGAATGGATGGATGGCTGGATGCATGGCTGGCTGGAGGGATGGATGGATGGATGGATGGATGGCTGGATGGATGGCTGGATGGATGGATGGCTGGATGGATGGATGGCTGGAGTGATGGATGGGTGGATGGTTCGATGGATGGCTGGTTGGATGGATGGCTGGATGGATGGCTGGCTGGAGGAATTGAAGGATGGATGGATGGCTGGATGGATGGCTGGATGGATGGCTGGATGGACGGATGGACGGATGGATGGATGGATGGCTGGATGGATGGCTGGATGGATGAATGGATGGATGGATGGATGGCTGGATGGATGGCTGGATGGATGGATGGCTGGATGGCTGGAGGGATAGATGGATGGATGGCTGGCTGGAGGGATGGCTGGATGGATGGCTGGATGGATGGCTGGATAGATGGATGGCTGGATGGCTGGCTGGTTTGAGAGATGGATGGATGGATGGGTGGCTGGGTGGATGGCTGGATGGATGGATGTCCGGATGGTTGGCTGGCTGGAGGGATGGATGGATGGGTGGATGGCTGGATGGATGTCTGGATGGATGGATGGCTGGATGGATGGCTGGCTGGAGGGATGGATGGATGGATGGATGGCTGGATGGATGGCTGGATGGATGGATGGCTGGATGGATGGCTGGCTGGAGGGATGGATGGATGGATGGCTGGATGGATGGCTGGATGGATGGCTGGATGGATTGTTTGCTGGAGGAATGGATGGATTAATGAATGGCTGGACGGATGGCTGGATGGATGGAAGGCTGGATGGATGGCTGGCTGGAGGGATGGATGGATGGATGGCTGAATGGATGGCTAGATCGAAGGATGGTTGGGTGGATGGCTGGCTGGAGGAATGGAGTCATGGATGGATGGCCGGATGGACGGCTGGATGGAAGGATGGCTGGATGCATGACTGGCTGGAGGGATGGATTGATGGATGGATCGCTGGATGGCTGGCTGGATGGATGGATGGCTCGCTGGATGGCTGGCTGGAGGGATGGACGGATGGATGGCTGGATGGATGGCTGGATGGAGGGATGGCTGGATGGTTGGCTGGCTGGAGTGATGGATGGATGGCTGGATTGATGGCTGGATGGTGGGGTGGCAAGATGGATGGCTGGCTGGAGGGATGGATGGATGGATTATTGGCTGGATGGATTGCTGGATGGAGGGATGGCTATATGGGTGGCTGGCTGGAGGGATGGATGGATGGCTGGATGCACGGCTGGATGGAGGGATGGCTGGCTGGATGGCTGGTTGGATGGCTGGCTGGAGGGATGGATGGATGGATGGATGGCTGGATGGAATGCTGGATGGAGGGATGGCTGGATTGATGGCTGGCTGGAGGGATGGATGGATGGATGAATGGCCGAATGGATGGCTGGATGGATGGCTGGCTGGAGGGATGGAAGGATGGATGGAAGGCTGGATGGACGGCTGGATGGATGGCTGGATGTCTGGATGGCTGGCTGGATGGATGGATGGCTGGTTGGCTGGATGGATGGATGCAAGGCTGGATGGATGGATGGATGGACGGATGGATGGGGGGATGGATGGATGGATGGATGGCTGGATGGATGGCTGGATGGATGGATGGCTGGATGGATGGATGGCTGGATGGATGGCTGGCTGGAGGGATGGATGGATGGATGGATGCATGGATGAATGGCTGGCTGGATGGATGGATGGATGGCTGGATGGATGGCTGGATGGATGGCTGGATGGCTGGATGGATGGCTGGCTGGAGGGATAGCTGGATGGATGGCTGGCTGGAGGGATGGATGGATGGATGGATGGATGGATGGCTGGATAGACGGATGGCTGGATGGCTGGCTGGCTGGAGAGATGGATGGATGGATGGGTGGCGGAATGGATGGCTGGATGGATGGATGTCCGGATGGATGGCTGGCTGGAGGGATAGATGGTTGGATGGATGGCTGGATGGATGTCTGGATGGATGGATGGCTGGATGGATGGCTGGCTGGAGGGATGGATGGATGGATGGATGGCTGGATGGATGGCTGGCTGGAGGGATGGATGGATGGCTGGCTGAATGGATGGCTAGATCAATGGATGGCTGGATGGATGGCTGGCTGGAGGAATTGAGTCATGGATGGATGGCCGGATGGACGGCTGGATGGAAGGATGGCTGGATGCATGGCTGGCTGGCGGGATGGATTGATGGATGGTTGTCTGGATGGCTGGCTGGATGGATGGATGGCTCGATGGATGGCTGGCTGGAGGGATGGATGGATGGATGGCTGGATGGATGGCTGGATGGAGGGATGGCTGGATGGTTGGCTGGCTGGAGGGATGGATGGATGGTTGGATGGATGGCTGGATGGAGGGATGGTTGGATGGATGGCTGGCTGGAGGGATGGATGGATGGATTATTGGCTGGATGGATGGCTGGATGGAGGGATGGCTGGATGGGTGGCTGGCTGGAGGGATGGATGGATGGCTGGATGGATGGCTGGATGGAGGGATGACTGGCTGGAGTGACGGATGGATGGATGGCTGGATGGATGGCTGTATGGAGGGATGGCTGGATGGAAGGTTGGCTGGATGGATGGATGGCTGGATGGATAGATGGATGGATGGATGGCTGGATGGATGGCTGGATGGAGGAATGGTTGGATGGATGGATTGCTGGAGGGATGGATGGCTTGATGGATGGCTGGATTGATGGCTGGATGGATGGACGGCTGGATGGGCGATTGGCTGGAGGGATGGATGGATGGATGGCTGGATGGATGGCTGGCTGGAGGGATGGATGGATGGATGGATGGATGGCTGGATGGATGGCTGGCTGGAGGGATGGATGGATGGATGGCTGAATGGATGGCTAGATCGAAGGATGGTTGGATGGATGGCTGGCTGGAGGAATGGAGTCATGGATGGATGGCCGGATGGACGGCTGGATGGAAGGATTGCTGGATGCATGGCTGGCTGGAGGGATGGATTGATGGATGGATGGCTGGATGGCTGGCTGCATGGATGGATGGCTCGATGGACGGCTGGCTGGAGGGATGGATGGATGGCTGGATGGATGGCTGGATGGAGGGATGGCTGGATGGTTGGCAGGCTGGAGGGATGGATGGATGGCTGGATTGATGGCTGGATGGTGGGGTGGCTGGATGGATGGCTGACTGGAGGGATGGATGGATGGCTGGATGGAGGGATGGCTGTATGGGTGGCTGGCTGGAGGGATGGATGGATGGCTGGATGGACGGCTGGATGGAGGGATGGCTGGCTGGATGGCTGGCTGGAGGGATGGATGGATGGATGGATGGCTGGATGGATGGCTGGATGGAGGGATGGCTGGATGGATGGCTGGCTGGAGGGATGGATGGATGGATGAATGGCCGAATGGATGGCTGGATGGATGGCTGGCTGGAGGGATGGAAGGATGGATGGAAGGCTGGATGGACGGCTGGATGGATGGCTGGATGTCTGGATGGCTGGCTGGATGGATGGATGGCTGGTTGGCTGGATGGATGGATGGAAGGCTGGATGGATGGATGGATGGACGGATGGATGGAGGGATGGATGGATGGATGGATGGCTGGATGGATGGCTGGATGGATGGATGGCTGGATGTTTGGATGGATGGATGGATGCATGGATATATGGCTGGCTGGATGGATGGATGGATGGCTGGATGGATGGCTGGATGGGTGGCTGGATGGATGGATGGACGGATGGATGGATGGCTGGATGGATGGCGGGATGGATGGATGGCTGGATGGATGGCTGGCTGGAGGGATGGATGGATGGATGGCTGGCTGGAGGGATGGATGGATGGATGGCTGGATGAATGGCTGGATAGATGGATGGCTGGATGGCTGGCTGGCTGGAGAGATGGATGAATGGATGGGTGGCTGAATGGATGGCTGAATGGATGGATGTCCGGAGGGATGGCTGGCTGGAGGGATAGATGGTTGGATGGATGGCTGGATGGATGTCTGAATGGATTGATGGCTGGATGGATGGCTGGCTGGAGGGATGGATGGATGGATGGATGGCTGGATGGATGGCTGGCTGGAGGGATGGATGGATGGATGGATGGCTGGATGGATGGCTGGATGGATGGCTGGATGGATGGCTGGATGGATTGCTGGCTGGAGGAATGGATGGATTAATGAATGGCTGGGCGGATGGCTGGATGGATGGAAGGCTGGATGGATGGCTGACTGGAGGGATGGATGGATGGCTGGCTGAATGGATGGCTAGATCGATGGATGGCTGGATGGATGGCTGGCTGGAGGAATGGAGTCATGGATGGATGGCCGGATGGACGGCTGGATGGAAGGATGGCTGGATGCATGGCTGGCTGGAGGGATGGATTGATGGATGGTTGTCTGGATGGCTGGCTGGATGGATGGATGGCTCGATGGATGGCTGGCTGGAGGGATGGATGGATGGATGGATGGATGGCTGGATGGATGGCTGGATGGAGGGATGGCTGGATGGTTGGCTGGCTGGAGGGATGGATGGATGGCTGGATGGATGGCTGGATGGAGGGATGGCTGGATGGATGGCTGGCTGGAGGGATGGATGGATGGATTATTGGCTGGATGGATGGCTGGATGGAGGGATGGCTGCATGGGTGGCTGGCTGGAGGGATGGATGGATGGCTGGATGGATGGCTGGATGGAGGGATGACTGGCTGGAGTGACGGATGGATGAATGGCTGGATGGATGGCTGTATGGAGGGATGGCTGGATGGAAGGCTGGCTGGATGGATGGATGGCTGGATGGATGGATGGATGGACGGATGGATGGAGGGATGGCTGGATGGATATCTGGCTGGAGGGATGGATGGAATGCTGGATGGCTGGATGGATGGCTGGATGGAGGAATGGTTGGATGGATGGATTGCTGGAGGGATGGATGGCTGGATGGATGGCTGGATGGATGGCTGGATGGATGGACGGCTGGATGGGCGATTGGCTGGAGGGTTGGATGGATGGAAGACTGGATGGATGGCTGGCTGGAGGGATGGATGGATGGATGGATGGATGGATGGATGGCTGGATGGATGGCTGGATGGATGGATGGCTGGATGGATGGATGGCTGGAGTGATGGATGGGTGGATGGTTCGATGGATGGCGGGTTGGATGGATGGCTGGATGGATGGCTGGCTGGAGGAATTGAAGGTTGGATGGATGGCTGGATGGATGGCTGGATGGATGGCTGGATGGACGGATGGATGGATGGGTGGCTGGATGGATGGCTGGATGGATGGATTGATGGATGGCTGGCTGGAGGGATAGATGGATGGATGGCTGGCTGGAGGGATGGCTGGATGGATGGCTGGATGGATGGCTGTATAGATGGATGGCTGGATGGCTGGCTGGCTGGAGAGATGGATGGATGGATGGGTGGCTGGGTGGATGGCTGGATGGATGGATGTCCGGATGGTTGGCTGGCTGGAGGGATGGATGGATGGATTGCTGGATTGGTGTCTGGATGGATGGATGGCTGGATGGATGGCTGGCTGGAGGGATGGATGGATGGATGGATGGCTGGATGGATGGCTGGATGGATGGATGGCTGGATGGATGGCTGGCTGGAGGGATGGATGGATGGATGGATGGATGGATGGCTGGATGGATGGCTTGCTGGAGGGATGGATGGATGGATGGATGGATGGCTGGATGGATGGCTGGATGGATGGATGGCAGGATGAATGGCTGGCTGGAGGGATGGATGGATGGCTGAATAGATGGCTGGATGGATGGATGGCTGGATGGATGACTCGCTGGATGGATGGCTTAATGGATGGATGGCTGGATGGATGGCTGGATGGTTGGATGGATGGATGGATGGATGGATGGATGGATGGATGGATGGCTGGATGGATGGATGGCTGGATGGCTGGAAGTCTGGATGGATGGATGGCTGGATGGATGGCTGTATGGATGGTCGGATGGATGGAGGGATGGCTGGATGGATGGCTGGCTGGAGGGATGGATGGATGGCTGGATGGATGTCTGGATGGAGGAATGGCTGGATGGATGGCTAGCTGGAGAGATGGATCGATGGATGGATGGCTGGATGGATGGCTGGATGGATGGCTGGCTGGCTGGACGATTGGCTGGAGGGATGTATGGATGGATGGCTGGATGGATGGCTGGCTGGAGGGAAGGATGGATGGATGGATGGATGGCTGTATGGATGACTGGATGGATGGATGGCTGGATGGATGACTCGCTGGATGGATGGCTTAAAGGGTGGATGGCTGGATGGATGGCTGGATGGTTGGATGGATGGATGGATGGATGGATGGATGGATGGATGGATGGCTGGATGTATGGATGGCTGGATGGCTGGAAGTCTGGATGGATGGATGGCTGGATGGATGGATGGCTGGATGGACGGCTGGATGGATGGATGGCTGGATGGATGGCTGGATGGAGGGATGGATTGATGGATGGATGGCTGGATGGATGGCTGGATGGATGGATGGCTGGATGGATGGCTGGCTGGAGGGATGGATGGATGGATGGCTGGATGGAGGGATGTCTGGATGGTTGGCTGGCTAGAGGGAGGGATGGATGAATGACTGGCTGGATGGATGGCTGGCTGGAGGGATGCATGGATGGATGGATGGCTGGATGGACGGCTGGTTTGGATGGATGGCTGGATGGATGGCTGGCTGGAGGGATGGATTGATGGATGGATGAATGGTTGGATGGCTGGATGGATGGATTGCTGGATGGATAGCTGGCTGGAGGGATGGATGGATGGGTGGATGGCTGGATGGAGGGATGGCTGGATGGTTGGCTGGCTGGATGGATGGATGGCTGGATGGATGGCTGGATGGAGGGATTGCTGGATGGATGGCTGGCTGGAGCGATGGATGGATGGCTGGATGGATGGCTGGATGGATGGATGGCTTGATGGCTGGCTGGCTGGAGGGATGGATGGCTGGATGGATGGCTGGATGGATGGATGGATGGCTGGCTAAAGCTATGGATGGATGGATGATTGGCTGGATGGATGGCTGGATGGAGAGATGGATGAATGCATGGATGGCTGGATGGATGGCTGGATGGAGGGATGGCTGGATGGATGGCTGGCTGGAGGGATGGATGTATGGATGGCTGGATGGAGGGATGTCTGGATGGTTGGCTGGCTAGAGGGAGGGATGGATGAATGGATGGCTGGATGGATGGCTGGCTGGAGGGATGCATGGATGGATGGATGGCTGGATGGACGGCTGGTTTGGATGGATGGCTGGATGGATGGCTGGCTGGAGGGATGGATTGATGGATGGATGAATGGTTGGATGGCTGGATGGATGGATTGCTGGATGGATAGCTGGCTGGAGGGATGGATGGATGGGTGGATGGCTGGATGGAGGGATGGCTGGATGGTTGGCTGGCTGGATGGATGGATGGCTGGATGGATGGCTGGATGGAGGGATTGCTGGATGGATGGCTGGCTGGAGCGATGGATGGATGGCTGGATGGATGGCTGGATGGATGGATGGCTTAATGGCTGGCTGGCTGGAGGGATGGATGGCTGGATGGATGGCTGGATGGATGGATGGATGGCTGGCTAAAGCTATGGATGGATGGATGATTGGCTGGATGGATGGCTGGATGGAGAGATGGATGAATGCATGGATGGCTGGATGGATGGCTGGATGGAGGGATGGCTGGATGGATGGCTTGCTGGAGGGATGGATGGATGGATGGTTGGCTGGATTGATGGCTGGATGGCTGGATGGCTGGATGGATGGCTTGCTGGAGGGATGGATGGATGGATGGATGGATGGCTGGATGGATGGCTGGATGGATGGATGGCTGGATGAATGGCTGGCTGGAGGGATGGATGGATGGCTGAATGGATGGCTGGATGGATGGATGGCTGGATGGATGACTCGCTGGATGGATGGCTTAATGGATGGATGGCTGGATGGATGGATGGATGGGTGGCTGGGTGGATGGCTGGATGGATGGATGTCCGGATGGTTCGCTGGCTGGAGGGATGGATGGATGGATTGCTGGATTGGTGTCTGGATGGATGGATGGCTGGATGGATGGCTGGCTGGAGGGATGGATGGATGGATGGATGGCTGGATGGATGGCTGGATGGATGGATGGCTGGATGGATGGCTGGCTGGAGGGATGGATGGATGGATGGATGGATGGATGGCTGGATGGATGGCTTGCTGGAGGGATGGATGGATGGATGGATGGATGGCTGGATGGATGGCTGGATGGATGGATGGCAGGATGAATGGCTGGCTGGAGGGATGGATGGATGGCTGAATAGATGGCTGGATGGATGGATGGCTGGATGGATGACTCGCTGGATGGATGGCTTAATGGATGGATGGCTGGATGGATGGCTGGATGGTTGGATGGATGGATGGATGGATGGATGGATGGATGGATGGCTGGATGGATGGATGGCTGGATGGCTGGAAGTCTGGATGGATGGATGGCTGGATGGATGGCTGTATGGATGGTCGGATGGATGGAGGGATGGCTGGATGGATGGCTGGCTGGAGGGATGGATGGATGGCTGGATGGATGTCTGGATGGATGAATGGCTGGATGGATGGCTGGCTGGAGAGATGGATCGATGGATGGATGGCTGGATGGATGGCTGGATGGATGGCTGGCTGGCTGGACGATTGGCTGGAGGGATGTATGGATGGATGGCTGGATGGATGGCTGGCTGGAGGGAAGGATGGATGGATGGATGGATGGCTGTATGGATGACTGGATGGATGGATGGCTGGATGGATGACTCGCTGGATGGATGGCTTAAAGGGTGGATGGCTGGATGGATGGCTGGATGGTTGGATGGATGGATGGATGGATGGATGGATGGATGGATGGATGGCTGGATGTATGGATGGCTGGATGGCTGGAAGTCTGGATGGATGGATGGCTGGATGGATGGATGGCTGGATGGACGGCTGGATGGATGGATGGCTGGATGGATGGCTGGATGGAGGGATGGATTGATGGATGGATGGCTGGATGGATGGCTGGATGGATGGATGGCTGGATGGATGGCTGGCTGGAGGGATGGATGGATGGATGTCTGGATGGAGGGATGTCTGGATGGTTGGCTGGCTAGAGGGAGGGATGGATGAATGACTGGCTGGATGGATGGCTGGCTGGAGGGATGCATGGATGGATGGATGGCTGGATGGACGGCTGGTTTGGATGGATGGCTGGATGGATGGCTGGCTGGAGGGATGGATTGATGGATGGATGAATGGTTGGATGGCTGGATGGATGGATTGCTGGATGGATAGCTGGCTGGAGGGATGGATGGATGGGTGGATGGCTGGATGGAGGGATGGCTGGATGGTTGGCTGGCTGGATGGATGGATGGCTGGATGGATGGCTGGATGGAGGGATTGCTGGATGGATGGCTGGCTGGAGCGATGGATGGATGGCTGGATGGATGGCTGGATGGATGGATGGCTTAATGGCTGGCTGGCTGGAGGGATGGATGGCTGGATGGATGGCTGGATGGATGGATGGATGGCTGGCTAAAGCTATGGATGGATGGATGATTGGCTGGATGGATGGCTGGATGGAGAGATGGATGAATGCATGGATGGCTGGATGGATGGCTGGATGGAGGGATGGCTGGATGGATGGCTGGCTGGAGGGATGGATGTATGGATGGCTGGATGGAGGGATGTCTGGATGGTTGGCTGGCTAGAGGGAGGGATGGATGAATGGATGGCTGGATGGATGGCTGGCTGGAGGGATGCATGGATGGATGGATGGCTGGATGGACGGATGGTTTGGATGGATGGCTGGATGGATGGCTGGCTGGAGGGATGGATTGATGGATGGATGAATGGTTGGATGGCTGGATGGATGGATTGCTGGATGGATAGCTGGCTGGAGGGATGGATGGATGGGTGGATGGCTGGATGGAGGGATGGCTGGATGGTTGGCTGGCTGAATGGATGGATGGCTGGATGGATGGCTGGATGGAGGGATTGCTGGATGGATGGCTGGCTGGAGCGATGGATGGATGGCTGGATGGATGGCTGGATGGATGGATGGCTTAATGGCTGGCTGGCTGGAGGGATGGATGGCTGGATGGATGGCTGGATGGATGGATGGATGGCTGGCTAAAGCTATGGATGGATGGATGATTGGCTGGATGGATGGCTGGATGGAGAGATGGATGAATGCATGGATGGCTGGATGGATGGCTGGATGGAGGGATGGCTGGATGGATGGCTTGCTGGAGGGATGGATGGATGGATGGTTGGCTGGATTGATGGCTGGATGGCTGGATGGCTGGATGGATGGCTTGCTGGAGGGATGGATGGATGGATGGATGGATGGCTGGATGGATGGCTGGATGGATGGATGGCTGGATGAATGGCTGGCTGGAGGGATGGATGGATGGCTGAATGGATGGCTGGATGGATGGATGGCTGGATGGATGACTCGCTGGATGGATGGCTTAATGGATGGATGGCTGGATGGATGGCTGGATGGTTGGATGGATGGATGGATGGATGGATGGCTGGATGGATGGATGGCTGGATGGCTGGAAGTCTGGATGGATGGATGGCTGGATGGATGGCTGGATAGATGGACGGATGGATGGAGGGATGGCTGGATGGATGGCTGGCTGGAGGGATGGATGGATGGCTGGATGGATGTCTGGATGGAGGAATGGCTGGATGGATGGCTGGCTGGAGAGATGGATCGATGGATGGATGGCTGGATGGATGGCTGGATGGATGGATGGCTGGATGGACGATTGGCTGGAGGGATGTATGGATGGATGGCTGGATGGATGGCTGGCTGGAGGGAAGGATGGATGGATGGATGGATGGCTGTATGGATGGATGGATGGATAGATGGCTGGATGGATGGCTGGCTGGAGTGATGGATGCGTGTATGGTTGGATGGATGGCTAGTTGGATTGATGGCTGGATGGATGGCTGGCTGGAGGGATGGAAGGATGGATGGATGGCTGGATGGATGGCTGGATGGATGGCTGGATGTCTTGATGGCTGGCTGGATGGCTGGCTGGAGGGATGGATGGATGGATGGATGGATGGCTGGATGGATGGCTGGATGGAGGGATGGCTGGATGGTTGGCTGGCTGGAGGGATGGATGGATGGATGGATGGATGGCTGGATGGAGGGATGGCTGGATGGATGGCTGGCTGGAGGGATGGATGGATGGATTATTGGCTGGATGGATGGCTGGATGGAGGGATGGCTGGATGGGTGGCTGGCTGGAGGGATGGATGGATGGCTGGATGGATGGCTGGATGGAGGGATGACTGGCTGGAGTGACGGATGGATGAATGGCTGGATGGATGGCTGAATGGAGGGATGGCTGGATGGAAGGCTGGCTGGATGGATGGATGGCTAGATGGATGGATGGATGGACGGATGGATGGAGGGATGGCTGGATGGATATCTGGCTGGAGGGATGGATGGAATGCTGGATGGCTGGATGGATGGCTGGATGGAGGAATGGTTGGATGGATGGATTGCTGGAGGGATGGATGGCTGGATGGATGGCTGGATGGATGGCTGGATGGATGGACGGCTGGATGGGCGATTGGTTGGAGGGTTGGATGGATGGAAGACTGGATGGATGGCTGGCTGGAGGGATGGATGGATGGATGGATGGATGGATGGCTGGATGGATGGCTGGATGGATGGATGGCTGGATGGATGGATGGCTGGAGTGATGGATGGGTGGATGGTTCGATGGATGGCGGGTTGGATGGATGGCTGGATGGATGGCTGGCTGGAGGAATTGAAGGTTGGATGGATGGCTGGATGGATGGCTGGATGGATGGCTGGATGGACGGATGGATGGATGGGTGGCTGGATGGATGGCTGGATGGATGGATTGATGGATGGCTGGCTGGAGGGATAGATGGATGGATGGCTGGCTGGAGGGATGGCTGGATGGATGGCTGGATGGATGGCTGGATAGATGGATGGCTGGATGGCTGGCTGGCTGGAGAGATGGATGGATGGATGGGTGGCTGGGTGGATGGCTGGATGGATGGATGTCCGGATGGTTGGCTGGCTGGAGGGATGGATGGATGGATTGCTGGATTGGTGTCTGGATGGATGGATGTCTGGATGGATGGCTGGCTGGAGGGATGGATGAATGGATGGATGGCTGGATGGATGGCTGGATGAATGGATGGCTGGATGGATGGCTGGCTGGAGGGATGGATGGATGGATGGATGGATGGCTGGATGGATGGCTTGCTGGAGGGATGGATGGATGGATGGATGGATGGCTGGATGGATGGCTGGATGGATGGATGGCAGGATGAATGGCTGGCTGGAGGGATGGATGGATGGCTGAATAGATGGCTGGATGGATGGATGGCTGGATGGATGACTCGCTGGATGGATGGCTTAATGGATGGATGGCTGGATGGATGGCTGGATGGTTGGATGGATGGATGGATGGATGGATGGATGGATGGCTGGATGGATGGATGGCTGGATGGCTGGAAGTCTGGATGGATGGATGGCTGGATGGATGGCTGTATGGATGGACGGATGGATGGAGGGATGGCTGGATGGATGGCTGGCTGGAGGGATGGATGGATGGCTGGATGGATGTCTGGATGGAGGAATGGCTGGATGGATGGCTGGCTGGAGAGATGGATCGATGGATGGATGGCTGGATGGATGGCTGGATGGATGGCTGGCTGGCTGGACGATTGGCTGGAGGGATGTATGGATGGATGGCTGGATGGATGGCTGGCTGGAGGGAAGGATGGATGGATGGGTGGATGGCTGTATGGATGACTGGATGGATGGATGGCTGGATGGATGACTCGCTGGATGGATGGCTTAAAGGGTGGATGGCTGGATGGATGGCTGGATGGTTGGATGGATGGATGGATGGATGGATGCATGGCTGGATGTATGGATGGCTGGATGGCTGGAAGTCTGGATGGATGGATGGCTGGATGGATGGATGGCTGAATGGACGGCTGGATGGATGGATGGCTGGATGGATGGCTGGATGGAGGGATGGATTGATGGATGGATGGCTGGATGGATGGCTGGATGGCTGGATGGCTGGATGGATGGCTGGCTGGAGGGATGGATGGATGGATGGCTGGATGGAGGGATGTCTGGATGGTTGGCTGGCTAGAGGGAGGGATGGATGAATGGATGGCTGGATGGATGGCTGGCTGGAGGGATGCATGGATGGATGGATGGCTGGATGGACGGCTGGTTTGGATGGATGGCTGGATGGATGAATGGTTGGATGGCTGGATGGATGGATTGCTGGATGGATAGCTGGCTGGAGGGATGGATGGATGGGTGGATGGCTGGATGGAGGGATGGCTGGATGGTTGGCTGGCTGGATGGATGGATGGCTGGATGGATGGCTGGATGGATGGCTGGATGGAGGGATTGCTGGATGGATGGCTGGCTGGAGCGATGGATGGATGGCTGGATGGATGGCTGGATGGATGGATGGCTTAATGGCTGGCTGGCTGGAGGGATGGATGGCTGGATGGATGGCTGGATGGATGGATGGATCGCTGGATGGATGGCTGGCTGGAGGGATGGATGTAGCGACGGATGTCTGGATGTATGGCTGGACGGATGGATTGCTGGATGGATGGCTGGCTGGAAGGATGGATGGATGGCTGGCTGTATGGATGGCTGGATGGATGGATGGCTGGATGGATGGCTGGCTGGATGGATGGCTGGATGGATGGATGGCTGGATGGATGGCTGGCTGGAGGGATGGATGGATGGATGGATGGCTGAATGGATGGCTGGATGGATGGATGGCTGGATGGATGGCTGGCTGGAGGGATGGATGGATGGATGGCTGGATGGACGGCGGGATGGATGGAAGGCTGGATGGCAGGCTGGATGGAGGGATGGATTGATGGATGGATGGCTGGAAGGATGGCTGGATGGATGGATGTCTGGATGGATGGCTGGATGGAGGGATGGCTGGATGGTTGGCTGGCTGGATGGAGGTCTGGATGGAGGGATGGCTGGATGGATGGCTGGCTGGAGGGATGGGTGGATGGATGCATGGCTGGATGGATGGCTGGATGGATGTATGGCTTAATGACTGGCTGGCTGGAGGGATGGATGGATGGATGGATGGCTGGATGGATGGATGGCTGGATGGAAGGCTGGCTGGATGGCTGGATGGATGGCTGGCTGGTGGGATGGATGGATGAATGGATGGCTGAATGGATGGCTGGATGGATGGCTGGATGGATTGCTGGCTGGAGGAATGGATGGATTAATGGATGGCTGGACGGATGGCTGGATGGATGGAAGGCTGGATGGATGGCTGGCTGCAGGGATGGATGTATGGCTGAATGGATGGCTAGATCGATGGATGGATGGGTGGATGGCTGGAGGGATGGAGTCATGGATGGATGGCTGGATGGATGGCTGGATAGAAGGATGGCTGGATGCATGGCTGGCTGGAGGGATGGATTGATGGATGGATGGCTGGATGGCTGGCTGGATGGATGGCTGGGAGGATGGATGGCTGGATGGATTGCTGGCTGGAGGGATGGATGGATGGATGGATGGCTGGATGGATGGCTGGACGGATGGATGGCTGGATGGATGGCTGGCTGGAGGGATGGATGGATGGATGGCTGGATGGATGGCTGGATGGATGGAAGGCTGGATGGATGGCTGGCTGAAAGAATGGATGGATGGATGGATGGCTGGATGGATGGCTGGATGGATGGATGGCTGGATGGATGGCTGAATGGATGGCTGGATGGATGGATGGCTGGATGGATATCTGGCTGGAGGGATGGATGGATGGATGGATGGCTGGATGGATGGCCGAATGGATGGATGGATGGATGGCTGGCTGGAGGGATGGATTGATGGATGGATGGCTGGATGGGTGGCTGGAGGGATGGATGGATGGATGGCTGGATGGAGGGATGGCTGGATGGGTGGCTCGCTGGAGTGATGGATGGATGGATGGATGACTGGATGGATGGCTGGCTGGAGGGATGCATGGATGAATGGATGGCTGGCTGGACGGCTGGTTTTGATGGATGGCTGGATGGATGGCTGGCTGGAGTAATGGATTGATTGATGGATGGCTGGATGGATGGCTGGATGGATAGATGGCTGAATGGATGGCTGGCTGGAGGGATGGACGGATGGATGGATGGCTGGATGGAGGGATGGCTGGATGGTTGGCTGGATGGCTGGATGGATGGATGGATGGATGGCTGGATGGATGGCTGGATGGAGGGATCGCTGGATGGATGGCTGGCTGGAGGGAAGGATGGATGGCTTGATGGATGGCTGGATGGATGGATGGCTTAATGGCTGGCTGGCTGGAGGGATGGATGGATGGATGGCTGGATGAATGGCTGAATGGATGGATGGCTGGATGTATGGCTGGCTGGAGAGATGGATGGATGGATGGATGGCTGGATCGATGGTTGGATGGAGGAATGGCTGGATGGATGGCCGGCTGGAGGGATGGATGGATGGCTGGATGGATGGCTGGATGGATGGATGGCTGGATGGATGGCTGACTGGAGGGTTGGATGGATGGATGGATGGCTGGACGGATGGCTGGATGGATGGCTGGATGGATGGCTGGCTGGTGGGATGGATGGATAGCTGGATGGAGGGATGGCTGGATGGTTGGCTGGCTGGAGGGATGGATGGATGGATGGATGGCTGGATGGATGGCTGGATGGAGGGATGGCTGGATGGCTGGCTGGCTGGAGGGATGGATGGCTGGATGGATGGATGGCTTAATGACTGGCTGGAAATAGGGATGGATGGATGGATGGATGGCTGGTTGGATGGATGGATGGCTGGATGTATGGCTGGCTGGAGAGATGGATGAATGGTTGGATGGCTGGATGGATGGCTGGATGGATGGCTGGCGGGAGAGATGGATGGATGGATGGATGGCTGGATGGATGGCTGGATGGATGGATGGCTGGATGGATGGCTGGCTGGAGGGATGGATGGATGGATGGATGGCTGAATGGATGGCTGGATGGATGGATGGCTGGATGGATGGCTGGCTGGAGGGATGGATGGATGGATGGATGGCTGGATTGACGGCGGGATGGATGGATGGCTGGATGGCAGGCTGGCTGGAGGGATGGATTGATGGATGGATGGCTGGAATGATGGCTGGATGGATGGATGTCTGGATGGATGGCTGGATGGAGGGATGGCTGGATGGTTGGCTGGCTGGATGGATGTCTGGATGGAGGGATGGCTGGATGGATGGCTGGCTGGAGGGATGGATGGATGGATGCATGGCTGGATGGATGGCTGGATGGATGGATGGCTTAATGACTGGCTGGCTGGAGGGATGGATGGATGGATGGATGGCTGGATGGATGGATGGCTGGATGGATGGCTGGCTGGATGGCTGGATGGATGGCTGGCTGGTGGGATGGATGGATGGCTGGATGGATTGCTGGCTGGAGGAATGGATGGATTAATGGATGGCTGGACGGGTGGCTGGATGGATGGAAGGCTGGATGGATGGCTGGCTGCAGGGATGGATGGATGGCTGAATGGATGGCTAGATCGATGGATGGATGGGTGGATGGCTGGAGGGATGGAGTCATGGATGGATGGCTGGATGGATGGCTGGATAGAAGGATGGCTGGATGCATGGCTGGCTGGAGGGATGGATTGATGGATGGATGGCTGGATGGCTGCCTGGATGGATGGCTGGGAGGATGGATGGCTGGATGGATGGCTGGCTGGAGGGATGGATGGATGGATGGATGGCTGGATGGATGGCTGGACGGATGGATGGCTGGATGGATGGCTGGCTGGAGGGATGGATGGATGGATGGCTGGATGGATGGCTGGATGGATGGAAGGCTGGATGGATGGCTGGCTGAAGGAATGGATGGATGGATGGATGGCTGGATGGATGGCTGGATGGATGGATGGCTGGATGGATGGCTGAATGGATGGCTGGATGGATGGATGGCTGGATGGATATCTGGCTGGAGGGATGGATGGATGGATGAATGGCTGGATGGATGGCCGAATGGATGGATGGATGGATGGCTGGCTGGAGGGATGGATTGATGGATGGATGGCTGGATGGGTGGCTGGAGGGATGGATGGATGGATGGCTGGATGGAGGGATGGCTGGATGGTTGGCTCGCTGGAGTGATGGATGGATGGATGGATGACTGGATGGATGGCTGGCTGGAGGGATGCATGGATGAATGGATGGCTGGCTGGACGGCTGGTTTTGATGGATGGCTGGATGGATGGCTGGCTGGAGGGATGGATTGATGGATGGATGGCTGGATGGATGGCTGGATGGATAAATGGCTGAATGGATGGCTGGCTGGAGGGATGGACGGATGGATGGATGGCTGGATGGAGGGATGGCTGGATGGTTGGCTGGATGGCTGGATGGATGGATGGATGGATGGCTGGATGGATGGCTGGATGGAGGGATCGCTGGATGGATGGCTGGCTGGAGGGAAGGATGGATGGCTTGATGGATGGCTGGATGGATGGATGGCTTAATGGCTGGCTGGCTGGAGGGATGGATGGATGGATGGCTGGATGAATGGCTGAATGGATGGGTGGCTGGATGTATGGCTGGCTGGAGAGATGGATGGATTGATGGATGGCTGGCTCGATGGTTGGATGGAGGAATGGCTGGATGGATGGCCGGCTGGAGGGATGGATGGATGGCTGGATGGATGGCTGGATGGATGGATGGCTGGATGGATGGCTGACTGGAGGGTTGGATGGATGGATGGATGGCTGGACGGATGGCTGGATGGATGGCTGGATGGATGGCTGGCTGGTGGGATGGATGGATCGATGGATAGCTGGATGGAGGGATGGCTGGATGGTTGGCTGGCTGGAGGGATGGATGGATGGATGGATGGCTGGATGGATGGCTGGATGGAGGGATGGCTGGATGGCTGGCAGGCTGGAGGGATGGATGGCTGGATGGATGGCTGGATGGATGGATGGCTTAATGAATGGCTGGAAGGAGGGATGGATGGATGGATGGATGGCTGGTTGGATGGATGGATGGCTGGATGTATGGCTGGCTGGAGAGATGGATGAATGGTTGGATGGCTGGATGGATGGCTGGATGGATGGCTGGCGGGAGGGATGGATGGATGGATGGATGGCTCGACGGATGGCTGGATGGATGGATGGCTGGATGGATGGCTGGCTGGAGGGATGGATGGATGGATGGCTGGGTGGATGGATGGCCGAATGGATGGCTGGCTGAAGGGATGGATGGATGGATGGATTGCTGAATGGATGGCTGGATGGATGGATGGCTGGATGGATGGCTGGCTGGAGGGATGGATTAATGGGTGGATGGATGGCTGGATGGATGGCTGGCTGGGCGGATGGATTGATGGATGGATGGCTGGATGGATGGCTGGATGGATGGATGGATGGATGGCTGTCTGGCTGGAGGTATGGATGGCTGGATGGATGGCTGGATGGATGGATGGCTTAATGACTGGCTGGAAGGAGGGATGGATGGATGGATGGATGGCTGGATGGATGGATGGATGGCTGGATGTATGGCTGGCTGGAGAGATGGATGAATGGTGGATGGCTGGAATGATGGCTGAATGAATGGATGGCTGGATGGATGGCTTGCTGGAGGGATGGATGGTTGGGTGGCTGGATGGATGGCTGAATGGATGGCTGGCTGGATGAATGGCTGGCTGGAGGGATGGATGTATGGACGGATGGCTGGATGGATGGCTGGATGGATGGATGGCTGGTTGGATGACTGGCTGGAGGGATGGATGGATGGATGGATGGCTGGATGGAAGGCTGGATGGATGGATGTCTGGATGGATGGCTGGCTGGAGGGACGGATGGATTGAAGGATGGCTGGATGGATGGCTGGATGGATGGATGGCTGAATGAATGGCTGGCGGGAGGGATGGATGGATGGATGGATGGCTGGATGGATGGATGGCTGGATGGATGGATGGCTGGATGGATGGCTGGCTGGAGGGATGGATGGATGGATGGCTGAATGGATGGATGGCCGAATGAATGGCTGGCTGAAGGGATGAATGGATGGCTGGATTGCTGAATGGATGGCTGGATGGACGGATGGCTGGATGGATGGCTGGCTGGAGGGATGGATTAATGGATGGATGGATGGATGGATGGCTGGATGGCTGGATGGATGGCTGGCTGGGCGGATGGATTGATGGATGGATGGCTGGATGGATGGCATGATGGATGGATGGATGGCTGGCTGGCTGGAGGTATGGATGGATGGATGAATGGCTGGATGGATGGCTTGATGGAGAGATGGCTCAATGCATGGATGGCTGGATGGATGGCTGGATGGAGGGATGGCTGGATGGATGGCTGGCTGGAGGGATGGATGGCTGGATGGATGGATGTCCGGGTGGATGGCTGGCTGGAGGGATGGATGGATGGCTGGATGGATGGATGGCTGGATGGATGGCTGGCTGGAGGGATGGTTGGATGAATGGATGGCTCGATGGATGGCTGGATGGATGGATGGCTGGATGAATGGCTGGCTGGAGGGATGGATGGATGGATGGATGGATGGATGGCTGGATGGATGGATGGCTGGTTGGTTGACTGGCTGGAGGGATGGATGGATGTATGGATGGCTGGATGGGCGGCTGGATGGATGGATGGCTGGATGGATGGCTGGCTGGAGGGAAGGATGGATGGATGGATGGCTGGATGCAAGGCTGGATGGATGGATGGCTGGATGGATGGCTGGATGGATGGCTGGCTGGAGGGACGGATGGATGGATGGCTGGATGGATGGCTGGATGGATGGATGGCTGAATGGATGGCTGGCGGGAGGGATGGATGGATGGATGGATGGCTGGATGGATGGCTGGATGGATGGATGGATGGCTGGATGGATGGCTGGCTGGAGGGATGGATGGATGGATGGCTGGATGGATGGATGGCCGAATGGATGGCTGGCTGAATGGATGGATGGATGGATGGATTGCTGAATGGATGGCTGGATGGATGGATGGCTGGATGGATGGCTGGCTGGATGGATTGCTGGATGGATGGACGATTGGCTGGAGGGATGGATGGATGGATGGATGGCTGGATGGACGATTGGCTGGAGGGATGGATGGATGAATGGCTGGATGGATGGCAGGCTGGAGGGATGGATGGATGGATGGGTGGCTGGATGGATGGCTGGCTGGACGGATGGCTGGATGGATGGCTGGCTGGAGTGATGGATGGGTGGATGGTTGGATGGAAGGCTGGTTGGATGGATGGCTGGATGGATGGCTGGCTGGAGGGATGGAAGGATGGTGGATGGCTGGATGGATGGCTGGATGGATGGCTAGATGTCTGGATGGCTGGCTGGCTGGATGGATGGATGGATGGCTGGTTGGCTGGATGGATGGATGGGTGGCTGGTAGAATGGCTGGATGGATGGATGGATTGATAGATGGCTGGATGGATGGATGAATGAATGGCTGAATGGATGGCTGAATGGATGGCTGGATGGATGGCTGGATGGATGGATTGATGGATGGATGGCTGGATGGATTGCTGGATGGATGGATGGCTCGATGGCTGGCTGGAGGGATGGTTGGTTGGATGGCTGGCTGGAGGGATGGATGGATGGTTGGCGGTTTGAACGCTGGATAGATGGAAGGCTGGATGGATGGCTGGCTGGAGGGATGGATGGATGGATGGGTGGCTGGATGGATGGCTGGATGGATGGATGTCCGGATGGATGGCTGGCTGGAGGGATGGATGGATGGGTGGATGGATGGGTGGCTGGATGGATGGATGGATGGCTGGATGGATGGCTGGATGAAGTGATGGATGGATGGATGGATGGCTGGATGGATGGCTGGATGGATGGCTGGATGGATTGCTGGCTGGAGGAATGGATGGATTAATGGATGGCTGGACGGATGGCTGGATGGATGGAAGGCTGGATGGATGGCTGGCTGCAGGGATGGATGGATGGATGGATGGCTGAATGGATGGCTAGATCGATGGATGGATGGATGGCTGGCTGGAGGGATGGAGTCATGGATGGATGTCTGGATGGATGGCTTGATGGAAGGATGGCTGGATGCATGGCTGGCTGGAGGGATGGATTGATGGATGGATGGATGGATGGCTGGCTGGCTGGATGGGTGGCTGGCTGGAGGGATGGATGGATGGATGGATGGCTGGATGGATGGCTGGAAGGATGGATGGCTGGATGGATGGCTGGCTGGAGGGATGGATGGATGGATGGATGGCTGGATGGATGGCTGGACGGATGGATGGCTGGATGGATGGCTGGCTGGAGGGATGGATGGATGGATGGATGGCTGGATGGATGGCTGGATGGATGGATGGCTGGATGGATGGCTGGCTGAAGGAATGGATGGATGGTTGGCTGGCTGGAGTGATGGATGGATGGATGGATGACTGGATGGATGGCTGGCTGGAGGGATGCATGGATGGATGGATGGCTGGATGGACGGCTGGTTTGGATGGATGGCTTGATGGATGGCTGGTTGGAGGGATGGATTGATGGATGGATGGCTGGATGGATGGCTGGATGGATAGATGGCAGGATGGATGAATGGCTGGAGGGATGGATGGATGGATGGATGGCTGTATGGGGGGATGGCTTGATGGTTGGCTGGCTGGATGGATGGATGGATGGATGGATCGCTGGATGGATGGCTGGATGGAGGGATGGCTGGATGGATGGCTGGCTGGAGTGATGGATGGATGGCTGGATGGATGGCTGAATGGATGGATGGCTTAATGGCTGGCTGGCTGGAGGGATGGATGGATGGATGGATGGCTGGATGAATGGCTGAAGGGATGGATGGCTGTATGTATGGCTGGCTGGAGAGATGGATGAATGGATGGATGGCTGGATGGATGGCTGGATGGAGGAATGGATGGATGGATGGCTGGCTAGAAGGGTGGATGGATGGATGGATGATGGATGGATGGCTGGATGGATGGACGGCTGGATGGATGGCTGGCTGAAAGGTTGGATGGATGGATGGATGGCTGGATGGATGGCTGGATGGATGGAAGGCTGGATGGATGGCTGGCTGAAGGAATGGATGGATGGATGGATGGATGGCTGGATGGATGGCTGGATGGATGGATGTCTGGATGGGTGGCTGAATGGATGGCTGGATGGATGGATGGCTGGAATGATATCTGGCTGGAGGGATGGATGGATGGATCGATGGCTGGATGGATGGCTGGATGGATGGATGGCTGGAGGGATGGGTGGATGGATGGATGGCTGGATGGAGCGATGACTGAATGGTTGGCTGGCTGGATGGCTGGACGGATGGATGGCTGGATGGATGGCTGGCTGGAGGGATGGATGGATGGATGGCTGGATGGATGGCTGGATAGATGGATGGCTGGATGGATGGCTGGCTGGACGAATGGATGGATGGATGGATGGCTGGATTGATGGCTGGATGGATGGATGGCTGGATGGATGGCTGAATGGATGGCTGGATGGATGGATGGTTGGATGGATAGCTGGCTGGAGGGATGGATGGATGGATGGATGGTTGGATGGACGGCAGGATGGATGGATGGCTGGATGGATGGCTGGCTGGAGGGTTGGATGGATGGATGGCTGGATGGATGGCTGTCTGGAGGAATGGATGGATGGATGGATGGCTGGATTGATGGATGGATGGATGGATGGCTGGATGGATGGCTGAAAGGATGGCTGGATGGATGGATGGCTGGATGGATAGCTGGCTGGAGGGATGGATGGATGGATGGATGGTTGGATGGACGGCTGGATGGATGGGTGGCTGGGTGGATGGCTGGCTGGAGGGATGGATTGATGAATGGATGGCTGGTTGGATGGCTGGATGGATGGATAGCTGGATGGATGGCTGGCTGGAGGGATGGATGGATGGATGGATGGCTGGTTGGACGGATGGCTGGATGGAGGGTTGGCTGGATGGTTGGCTGGCTGGAGGGATGGATGGATGGATGGCTGGATGGATGGCTGGCTGGAGGGATGGATGGATGGCTGGATGGACTGCTGGATGGATGGATGGCTGGATGGATGGCAGGCTGGAGGGATGGATTGATGGATGGATGGCTGGATCGATGGCTGGATGGATCTATGGCTGGATGGATGGCTGGCTGGAGGGATGGATGGATGGATGGCTGGATGGAGGGATGGCTGGATGGTTGGCTGGCTGGAGTGATCGATGGATGGATGGATGACTGGATGGATGGCTGGCTGGAGGGATGCATGGATGGATGGATGGCTGGATGGACGGCTGGTTTGGATGGATGGCTTGATGGATGGCTGGCTGGAGGGATGGATTGATGGATGGATGGCTGGATGGATGGCTGGATATATAGATGGCTGGATGGATGAATGGCTGGAGGGATGGATGGATGGATGGATGGCTGTATGGGGGGATGGCTGGATGGTTGGCTGGCTGGATGGATGGATGGATGGCTGGACGATGGATTGCTGGATGGATGGCTGTCTGGAGGGATGGATGTGACGAATGTGATATAAAATAGTTACTTTAGAGTTACTAGTTAATGTAATGTAGAAATAAGCCACTTTGATTTTTGCAGTTAGGGACAAAGGAATTTGAGACCGCATGGAAAAAGCAGGAAGAGGTGTGTCTATGAGAGTGAGACTGCATTGATAGGGGCCAGAGAAAGGGATTGGAAGTGAGCCAATCAGAATAGATCGAACAGGTCAGGAGGGACATAGGCTGACCTATGTCCGTCGAGTATGTGAAACTTGATACCATTTGAATTGATTTTGCAGAGATCCCTTTGTCTTTTAGTTCAGTCGTTTTCTGGAGTGTAAGAGGCAGGATGTCCTGTTACATTTCTGTAAGATGATTCAAGCTTGCAAGCTAAATAAATAACTTCTGTTTACGTGCGAATCCGTCTCAACTTTTATTGAGGCCAGACTGACAGAGAAAGAAATATGGAGATCAACATTTGGTGCCGAAACCCGGTATTTCTCTGGGCGATCCTGATCCAACTGCGAAGTCAGAATTAGACTGATTATGAACAGGAGGACGGGAACAAAGGGCCCTCAATGTAGAAATGGAAAACGACCAGCATTGATTGTTCCCCTCTTCTTATCGTCTGATTAGTCTGGTCACTCGCGGTTGGCACAGAAAGACCGCCTCGACGAAATCACAGGTCAGTCTGGGGATTAGCACTTTAATTGATGGGATTTCATATTGTTGTTTCGGCTTGGGTTAGGGTTTTGGGCTGATGGGACTTTAAATAATAAAGGTTCAGTCTATTATTAGGGTTCAGAGGCTGATGGGACTTTAAATAATAAAGGTTCAGTCTATTATTAGGGTTCAGAGGCTGATGTGACTTAAATAATAAAGGTTCAGTCTATTATATGGGTTCAGGGGCTGATGGGACTTCAATAGATGGGTGTTCAGTCCAGTATAACTGTTTTTAAATCTGAAGATGGTTCAACTCTATGTGTGAGTGTTTTAAATATATAGTTGATTAAGCTAAAATTGTCTCCTTGGACTGTAAAGTTCCGAGGTCTAGTTGAGATTGTGAGGTTGAAGCAGAAGTCTCTCAAAGGGTTAACAGCAGCAGGCGGAGTTGAAAACAGACAGTGCTTCTCACTCAGGCCTTGAGATAACAGCACCAGTCTGCAGTGTAATCGGATACCTTTCCTTTGAGTCAGTGAACACCAGCAAAGTTACGTTTTGAATTAATTAAAGGAAACCAGTGGGTTTCTCCACCTCTTTGATAAAAGTTATTATTTTCGAAAGCAATTGATTGAAATTGCCAGAATCTTAAATTTTACTTGCTTGAAATAAGGTTTATCTCATTTTATCTGGAGATTAATAGAAACTTAAAGAAGATCATGGACACCATTTTTAAAAGTGTCAATCTGGAGATGATAATTGATTTTGCTAATACTGATGATAGTTGATTTTGCTAATACTTATGTGTATGTAACAGAAAAAAAACTTGTTAAAAGAAAAAATTGTTAAGATAAAGAAATAATTAAGTTGTAAATGTTATACAAGTTTGTGTTAAGCAAATTGTAAATTTAGTTCTGAGTTGAGATCAGAGCTAAGCTTGCAAGTTGCAGTAATTCAATTTGAATTTTCAAACATTTTTAAGTTTCAAAAAAGAAGAGAGCAAATAGAGAAAAGAAGGACACAGATCTTGAATGCGTTGAATAGCACATTTCAAAGGCCCATAAATCTTTCTGTTATCTTAGACCTAAAACCTAGGAAGATTGATGAGCCATAGGAATGTCTGGGGCGTTTTAATGAAATCTACCGGGGGCAGTCAGGCTATTTGCTGTATCAAAATGGTCAGAATTCCCCTCAATACTGTGCTATGTTAATGCATTGCCTACCACCTTCTGTGGTTACTGCTGTGAAATGTAATAACATGAATTGGACGGAGAACGACCCTTCCCAGATGGCAAGGGCAGTCAGATTTTACTGGAAGGAGGGTGTAGGCCAAGAAGGAGGCTCAGTTACAAAGGTTAAGACTGAGTATGTAATGAAAAAGGATGATCTGCGATCCCAACAAGCGGCAGAAATGGTAGTTTACCAGCAGGAGCTCCAATATAGTGACTTTGGGTGGGTGGATCAGCGAAGAGGAGGATGAGACAACAGTGCTATATTTCTATCACCCCCCAGTGGTGGACGTTAGACATTGAACAGCCACTATCACTGCATCACGTTACCCTGGCCTATGACAGAACTGGACGAATCAGGGAGTTGGAGGACAAATACCGGCCATTACTTGAGACCGAATGGCCAGTCAAGGTTACAGCCACAGTCACGGGAAAAGAAGGTACAGCCGATTTTGTTACAATTTCACCACATTTATGGCCACAGTCAGCTTCGGTAAGCCCTCATATTACACGTCAGGTCCATGACCAGTACCATGCCAGGGACATGGGGCGAATGGTCAGCATCTTACCGCAGCTCGTCAGAATAGGTATGAGATATACCTTTTGAACAATCCACGTCTGACATTTAAACACTGTACCACTATCAATCCAGCCTGTTTTCTTAGTGGTCCCCCTGTCCATGAAGACGCACCTGGCCACGACTGTTTAGCCTTGATTCAGGAAACTACCACAATAAGGGGCGATTTGAGTGACATTTCGTCAGAACAACCTGACATGATTATGTGTGGTCAAATATCCCACCGGGGTTTAGTTAATGACCTACTGCAGGCCCTCCTTCTGCCAGCGCAGATTTCCGTTATTAAATGCGCTGCCCACACGAATGGTACAACCCCAGTTGACGTTGGTAATGAACGAGCAGATTGTGCAGCGCGCACAGCCGCACAAATTCAGCAAGTGATGGTGCCTAAAATGTTAAGTCAGACTAAACGATCTACTATGAATGTGTCTGCTTCTGACAAGCCAATGCCAGACGTCATAAGGTTACAGGAGGACGCTCCTGAGAGTGATAAACAAATGTGGAAACGGTTAGGTTGTACATATGATTCTGTTTCCTCTTTATGGACCACGCCTGCACATCAGACTTGTATGTCTGATGTACTGGCTTTATGGGTCATCGAATGTGTACACTTTGCAACTCATTGTGGGGCTCGGGGGACTAGTGATTTGTTGCTGGACACTTGGTGGCACCCTAAAATGCAGGGGTTGGCCCAAAGTATCAGTAATCGGTGTTTGATTTGTCAGCAATATAACACCGGAAAAGGTATCCCTTGTGGGAAGGGGCAAACCCCGTTGCCCAGTGGTCCCTTTGAGACGCTCCAAATGGATTACATTGAGTTGGAAAGGTGTCAATGTTATAAATATGTTTTGGTCATTGTGGATGTGTTCAGCAGATGGGTTGAGGCGTATCCGACTATCTATAGTAAAGCTGTTACTGTGGTTAAAGTCTTGATGAGGGAAATCATTCCCCGGTACGGTATACCAGCTCAGTTAAGTTCTGATAATGGGCCTCATTTTATTGGACAAATTAACAAGGAGTTTTGCTCCCAGTTGGGCATACGCCAGCAGTTACACTGTGCTTACAGACCGCAGGCAGCCGGGGTGGTTGAGAGACACAATCAGACCCTCAAAACTAAATTGGCTAAATTAAGAGCAGACACGGGACTGACATGGCTTAAGTTGCTCCCCGTTGCCCTCTTCCAGCAGCGGGTTACACCTGCGGGACCAGCCCGGCTCTCTCCCGCCGAGATTCTTTATGGCAGGCCTCTTAGAACTCCTTGGAGCCTGCAGGTTCCCAGACGGGTTCAGTTTCATCAGATGACTGAAGAAATGACCACCTATGTTCTAGCCCTTACGCAAGTGCTCAAGGAACTCCATGGCCCAGTCCGTGCGGCTCACCAGCCATTGCCCAGTACCTAGCTCACTTTCAGTCCAGCCCGGTAGTTATGTAATGGTCAAAAATTGGACTAGGAAGGGGTCGGAGCCGCGATGGGACGGGCCCTTCCAAGTTCTCCTTACCACCCCCACAGCAGTTAAAGTGGAGGGGCGAAGTGCTTGGGTCCACCTACATCACTGTAAATTGAGTCCATCTCCACTACTGTAACAGGTCGGATACTAACCTGCCTCCCTTCTCCAGTGCTATTTTACAGGTGTGGAGCATGATGGAGTGGCTACGCATCGTCTGTCAGATATTTGGCCTCACTTCGCTTGGCGTGTTATTGGCGATGGACATGGAAAAGGGGAATATTATGTATCTGTGTAGCCCCAACCAATCTACAAGGATACATCACCTATGCACAGGTGATGTTCTTCACTGCCCCCATATACGAGGACATGGTATCGACGCATGGAAGGTCATCAAAGTTAAGGAGAGTGCGGGAGTCATGAAGCAGCTGCACCGGCCCCGGCGATGGGAAGGGAACATTATATGGACATTGCCTTGTTTTTGGAATACATGTAAATTTGATTTTGGATGTGTTAAAAGTGGTACAATAAAGGTAACATCAGGCTGTCAGAAGAATGTAGGAAGAGACCATGAGAAAGAGAAAGGGACTAGAGAGAGGACGGGGCGTGTGAGAAGGGAAGTACAGCTAGAACGTAGGTTACCGGGAGATGCACTTAAGTTAATTAAAGGCCAAACTGAGGAAAACCCGGGTAGTATGAATCTCTTCTACCAGATTTACCACCGTCTGTATGGCCAGGGACGGGTTGTCTGCTACCCAAACCCCGCAGCGGTGTCTAGGTTATTTTCTGTTTCACCGCTTTGGGGCACTCCCCAAACGGTGGTTCATTGTCAGCGTTCCGAGCCATTGCCCGAGCAAGTCACTCTTCCTTACGATCCGGATTCAGCACCACCGGCTATTTGCCTTCCCCTTCCTCGGGATAATTCCCATTCACAGTACGATAGGCTGCGACGGTGGAGGGCGTACATACCTAGCCACTTCACTCCCAATAGGGATTCCCGGTCGTACGAGAATTGCTTCAGCAGTGAAGGATATGGCTGTTTGCTGGTAGAGGTGGACACAAATATAACATGTCTGTTCCCCACCTGTACGGACAGGAGGTGCCATATCACCCAGGCGTCTGGCCAATGCGTTTGTTATAGCACCACTTGCGTTCCATTGAACGCTGGCCTCCAGCTCCTTTGTGGCTGGGCGAATGTCTCTCATATCACTGTCGGGAATAGGGCTTTCCGCATTGCTGGGCGGCCCGAATGGGCATTTCAAAATTGGATAAACTGGGCTACTGGGAGGTCCTTACGCAACCGATATGCTGATTGTGATGCTAGTCTCCACACGGAACAAGGATACTACTTTTTATTTAATGGTACGGCGACCAACGTTTTGTCACCCCATTTCCCCGCCGAATTGCTATAGGGACTCTAGTCCCTACCACAGTCCCCTGCCCTTCGGCGTGGAACCTGCATAATCAGTTAGCACGCCGGGCAGTCTCTGCTGAATTTTGCGAGAACTGGAAAAAACCTCAGGTTCTTGCACCCAACCGGGGCCACTCAGCCGGGTGGGGCATTCTGAGCGTATTGACACTGGGAGGTGTGGGGGGTTCCTTGGCTGTTAGTGATCGGAATTATTTTATTTGCGGCCTTACCATCTTGGGAAATGAAACCTTGGGAGCCCTCGGGGCAATAACCAAGGAGTTGTCTCAGCTGCGGTTGTTTGCAATGCAGAACCGGTATGCTCTTGACTATCTTCTGGCCCGTGAGGGTGGGGTGTGCGCCATAGTGCAGGGCAAGTGTATCATGGGAGTTCAAGACTTGACCGCTAACATTACTAAATTTATGGATCGCATACGGGATCACTTGGACGGGATGCAGGATCCTGACTCTTGGGGTAACTGGGGATCTGGAGGATGGAAGGACTGGTTGATAAATATGGCCATGTATCTAGTGGTAGCTATCGGCTGCATCTTTGTGGGCCTGGCCATCCTTAAATGTGTGATGGGTAGAATGCTGGGTGCACTGGATCAGATCACCGCCCCAATCACCGAGAAAAAAAATTTAACTGTTAAAATCCATGAGGGTGAAGCAGATGAAGGGGGGCTAAGACAGGAATTGGAAATGCAGCGACGAATCTTTTTAGATGAGGAACCGTAGCTATAGATTGGATAGTTCGGTTATCATGGAATGATAAAAGGAGGGAATGACGAATGTGATATAAAATAGTTACTTTAGAGTTACTAGTTAATGTAATGTAGAAATAAGCCACTTTGATTTTTGCAGTTAGGGACAAAGGAATTTGAGACCGCATGGAAAAAGCAGGAAGAGGTGTGTCTATGAGAGTGAGACTGCATTGATAGGGGCCAGAGAAAGGGATTGGAAGTGAGCCAATCAGAATAGATCGAACAGGTCAGGAGGGACATAGGCTGACCTATGTCCGTCGAGTATGTGAAACTTGATACCATTTGAATTGATTTTGCAGAGATCTCTTTGTCTTTTAGTCAGTCGTTTTCTGGAGTGTAAGAGGCAGGATGTCCTGTTACATTTCTGTAAGATGATTCAAGCTTGCAAGCTAAATAAATAACTTCTGTTTACGTGCGAATCCGTCTCAACTTTTATTGAGGCCAGACTGACAGAGAAAGAAATTTGGAGATCAACAGATGGATGGCTGGATGGATGGCTGGATGGATGGATGGCTGGATGGATGGATGGCTGGATGGATGGATGGCTGGATGGATGGCTGGCTGGAGGGATGGAAGGATGGATGGATGGCTGGATGGAGGGATGTCTGGATGTAGGGTTGGCTGGATGGTTGGCTGGCTGGCGGGATGGGTGGATGGATGGATGGCTGGATGGATGGCTGGCTGGAGCGATGGATGGATGGCTGGATGGACGGCTGGATGGATGGATGGCTGGATGGATGGCTGGCTGGAGGGATGGATTGATGGATGGATGGCTGGATGGATGGCTGGATGGATGGATGGCTGGATGGATGGCTGGCTGGAGGGATGGGTGGATGGATGGCTGGATGGAGGGATGGCTGGATGGTTGGCTGGCTGGAGGGATGGATGGATGGATGGATGGCTGGATGGATGGGTGGCTGGAAGGATGCATGGATGGATGGATGGCTGGATGGAGGGATGGCTGGATGGTTGGTTGCCTGGATGGATGGATGGATGGATGGATGGATGGATGGATGGCTGGATGGAGGGATGGCTGGATGGATGGCTGGCTGGAGGGATGGATGGATGGCTGGATGGATTGCTGGATGGATGGATGGCTTAATGGCTGGCTGGGGGGATGGATGGATGGATGGATGGCTGGATGAATGGCTGAATGGATGGATGGCTGGATGTATGGCTGGCTGGAGAGATGGATGGATGGATGGATGGCTGGATGGATGGCTGGATGGAGGAATGGCTGGATGGCTGGCTGGCTAGAGGGATGGATGGATGGATGGATGGCTGGATGGATGGCTGGATGGATGGATGGCTGGCTGGAGGGTTGGATGGATGGATGGATGGCTGGATGGGTGGCTTAATTGATGGATGGCTGGATAAATGGCTGGCTGGAGGAATGAATGGATGGATGGCTGGATGGATGGTTGGATGGATGGATGGCTGGATGGATGACTGGCTGGAGGGATGGATGGATGGATCGGTGGCTGTATGGATTTCTGGATGGATGGATGGATGGACGGATGGCTGGATGGAATTGCTGGCTGGAGGGATGGATGGATGGCTGAATGGCTGGCTGGATGGATGGATGGCTGGATGGATGGCTGGCTTGAGGGATGGATGGATGGCTGGATGGCTGGCTGGACGGATGGATTGCTGGTTGGATGGCTTGCTGGAGGAATGGATGGATGGCTGGATTGATGGCTGGATGAATGGATGGCTGGATGGATGGCTGGCTGGAGGAATGGATGGATGGATGGCTGGATGGATGGCTGGATGGATGGATGGCTGGATGGATGGATGGCTGGAGGGATGGATGGATGGATGGATGGCTGAATGGATGGCTGGATGGATGGATGACTGGATGGATGGCTGGCTGGAGTGTTGTATGGATGGATGGATGGCTGGATGGACGGCTGGATGGATGGCTGGATGGATGGATGGCTGGATGGATGGATGGTGGATGGATGGCTGGCTGGAGGGATGGATGGATGGCTGAATGGAAGGATGGCTGGAGGGATGGATGGATGGATGGATGGCTGAATGGATGGCTGGATGGATGGATGGCTGGATGGATGGCTGGGTGGAGGGATGGATGGATGGATGGATGGCTGGATGGACGGATGGATGGATGGATGGCTGGATGGATGGCTGGCTGGAGGGATGGATTGATGGATGGATGGCTGGATGGATGGCTGGATGGATGGATGGCTGAATGGATGGCTGGCTGCAGGGATGTTGGATGAATGGATGGCTGGATGGAGGGATGGCTGGATGGTTGGCTGGCTGGATGGATGTCTGGATGGAGGGATGGCTGGATGGATGGATGGCTGGAGGGATGGATGGATGGATGGATGGCTGGATGGATGGCTGGATGGATGGATGGCTTAATGACTGGCTGGCTGAATGGATGGATGGATGGATGGATGGCTGAATGGATGGCTGGATGGATGGATGTCTGCATGTATGGCTGGCTGGAGGGATGGATGGATGGATGGATGGCTGGTTGGATGGCTGGCTAGAGGGATGGCTGGATGGATGTCTGGCTGGAGGGATGGATGGATGAATGGATGGCTGGATGGATGGCTGAATGGATGGATGGCTGGATGGATGGCTGGCTGGTGGGATGGATGGATGGATGGATGGATGGATGGATGGATGGATGGCTGAATGGATGGCTAGATCGATGGATGGATGGGTGGATGGCTGGAGGGATGGAGTCATGGATGGATGGCTGGATGGATGGCTGGATAGAAGGATGGCTGGATGCATGGCTGGCTGGAGGGATGGATTGATGGATGGATGGCTGGATGGCTGCCTGGATGGATGGCTGGGAGGATGGATGGCTGGATGGATGGCTGGCTGGAGGGATGGATGGATGGATGGATGGCTGGATGGATGGCTGGACGGATGGATGGCTGGATGGATGGCTGGCTGGAGGGATGGATGGATGGATGGCTGGATGGATGGCTGGATGGATGGAAGGCTGGATGGATGGCTGGCTGAAGGAATGGATGGATGGATGGATGGCTGGATGGATGGCTGGATGGATGGATGGCTGGATGGATGGCTGAATGGATGGCTGGATGGATGGATGGCTGGATGGATATCTGGCTGGAGGGATGGATGGATGGATGAATGGCTGGATGGATGGCCGAATGGATGGATGGATGGATGGCTGGCTGGAGGGATGGATTGATGGATGGATGGCTGGATGGGTGGCTGGAGGGATGGATGGATGGATGGCTGGATGGAGGGATGGCTGGATGGTTGGCTCGCTGGAGTGATGGATGGATGGATGGATGACTGGATGGATGGCTGGCTGGAGGGATGCATGGATGAATGGATGGCTGGCTGGACGGCTGGTTTTGATGGATGGCTGGATGGATGGCTGGCTGGAGGGATGGATTGATGGATGGATGGCTGGATGGATGGCTGGATGGATAGATGGCTGAATGGATGGCTGGCTGGAGGGATGGACGGATGGATGGATGGCTGGATGGAGGGATGGCTGGATGGTTGGCTGGATGGCTGGATGGATGGATGGATGGCTGGATGGATGGCTGGATGGAGGGATCGCTGGATGGATGGCTGGCTGGAGGGAAGGATGGATGGCTTGATGGATGGCTGGATGGATGGATGGCTTAATGGCTGGCTGGCTGGAGGGATGGATGGATGGATGGCTGGATGAATGGCTGAATGGATGGGTGGCTGGATGTATGGCTGGCTGGAGAGATGGATGGATTGATGGATGGCTGGCTCGATGGTTGGATGGAGGAATGGCTGGATGGATGGCCGGCTGGAGGGATGGATGGATGGCTGGATGGATGGCTGGATGGATGGATGGCTGGATGGATGGCTGACTGGAGGGTTGGATGGATGGATGGATGGCTGGACGGATGGCTGGATGGATGGCTGGATGGATGGCTGGCTGGTGGGATGGATGGATCGATGGATAGCTGGATGGAGGGATGGCTGGATGGTTGGCTGGCTGGAGGGATGGATGGATGGATGGATGGCTGGATGGATGGCTGGATGGAGGGATGGCTGGATGGCTGGCAGGCTGGAGGGATGGATGGCTGGATGGATGGCTGGATGGATGGATGGCTTAATGAATGGCTGGAAGGAGGGATGGATGGATGGATGGATGGCTGGTTGGATGGATGGATGGCTGGATGTATGGCTGGCTGGAGAGATGGATGAATGGTTGGATGGCTGGATGGATGGCTGGATGGATGGCTGGCGGGAGGGATGGATGGATGGATGGATGGCTCGACGGATGGCTGGATGGATGGATGGCTGGATGGATGGCTGGCTGGAGGGATGGATGGATGGATGGCTGGGTGGATGGATGGCCGAATGGATGGCTGGCTGAAGGGATGGATGGATGGATGGATTGCTGAATGGATGGCTGGATGGATGGATGGCTGGATGGATGGCTGGCTGGAGGGATGGATTAATGGGTGGATGGATGGCTGGATGGATGGCTGGCTGGGCGGATGGATTGATGGATGGATGGCTGGATGGATGGCTGGATGGATGGATGGATGGATGGCTGTCTGGCTGGAGGTATGGATGGCTGGATGGATGGCTGGATGGATGGATGGCTTAATGACTGGCTGGAAGGAGGGATGGATGGATGGATGGATGGCTGGATGGATGGATGGATGGCTGGATGTATGGCTGGCTGGAGAGATGGATGAATGGTGGATGGCTGGAATGATGGCTGAATGAATGGATGGCTGGATGGATGGCTTGCTGGAGGGATGGATGGTTGGGTGGCTGGATGGATGGCTGAATGGATGGCTGGCTGGATGAATGGCTGGCTGGAGGGATGGATGGATGGACGGATGGCTGGATGGATGGCTGGATGGATGGATGGCTGGTTGGATGACTGGCTGGAGGGATGGATGGATGGATGGATGGCTGGATGGAAGGCTGGATGGATGGATGTCTGGATGGATGGCTGGCTGGAGGGACGGATGGATTGAAGGATGGCTGGATGGATGGCTGGATGGATGGATGGCTGAATGAATGGCTGGCGGGAGGGATGGATGGATGGATGGATGGCTGGATGGATGGATGGCTGGATGGATGGATGGCTGGATGGATGGCTGGCTGGAGGGATGGATGGATGGATGGCTGAATGGATGGATGGCCGAATGAATGGCTGGCTGAAGGGATGAATGGATGGCTGGATTGCTGAATGGATGGCTGGATGGACGGATGGCTGGATGGATGGCTGGCTGGAGGGATGGATTAATGGATGGATGGATGGATGGATGGCTGGATGGCTGGATGGATGGCTGGCTGGGCGGATGGATTGATGGATGGATGGCTGGATGGATGGCATGATGGATGGATGGATGGCTGGCTGGCTGGAGGTATGGATGGATGGATGAATGGCTGGATGGATGGCTTGATGGAGAGATGGCTCAATGCATGGATGGCTGGATGGATGGCTGGATGGAGGGATGGCTGGATGGATGGCTGGCTGGAGGGATGGATGGCTGGATGGATGGATGTCCGGGTGGATGGCTGGCTGGAGGGATGGATGGATGGCTGGATGGATGGATGGCTGGATGGATGGCTGGCTGGAGGGATGGTTGGATGAATGGATGGCTCGATGGATGGCTGGATGGATGGATGGCTGGATGAATGGCTGGCTGGAGGGATGGATGGATGGATGGATGGATGGATGGCTGGATGGATGGATGGCTGGTTGGTTGACTGGCTGGAGGGATGGATGGATGTATGGATGGCTGGATGGGCGGCTGGATGGATGGATGGCTGGATGGATGGCTGGCTGGAGGGAAGGATGGATGGATGGATGGCTGGATGCAAGGCTGGATGGATGGATGGCTGGATGGATGGCTGGATGGATGGCTGGCTGGAGGGACGGATGGATGGATGGCTGGATGGATGGCTGGATGGATGGATGGCTGAATGGATGGCTGGCGGGAGGGATGGATGGATGGATGGATGGCTGGATGGATGGCTGGATGGATGGATGGATGGCTGGATGGATGGCTGGCTGGAGGGATGGATGGATGGATGGCTGGATGGATGGATGGCCGAATGGATGGCTGGCTGAATGGATGGATGGATGGATGGATTGCTGAATGGATGGCTGGATGGATGGATGGCTGGATGGATGGCTGGCTGGATGGATTGCTGGATGGATGGACGATTGGCTGGAGGGATGGATGGATGGATGGATGGCTGGATGGACGATTGGTTGGAGGGATGGATGGATGAATGGCTGGATGGATGGCAGGCTGGAGGGATGGATGGATGGATGGGTGGCTGGATGGATGGCTGGCTGGACGGATGGCTGGATGGATGGCTGGCTGGAGTGATGGATGGGTGGATGGTTGGATGGAAGGCTGGTTGGATGGATGGCTGGATGGATGGCTGGCTGGAGGGATGGAAGGATGGTGGATGGCTGGATGGATGGCTGGATGGATGGCTAGATGTCTGGATGGCTGGCTGGCTGGATGGATGGATGGATGGCTGGTTGGCTGGATGGATGGATGGGTGGCTGGTAGAATGGCTGGATGGATGGATGGATTGATAGATGGCTGGATGGATGGATGAATGAATGGCTGAATGGATGGCTGAATGGATGGCTGGATGGATGGCTGGATGGATGGATTGATGGATGGATGGCTGGATGGATTGCTGGATGGATGGATGGCTCGATGGCTGGCTGGAGGGATGGTTGGTTGGATGGCTGGCTGGAGGGATGGTGGATGGTTGGCGGTTTGAACGCTGGATAGATGGAAGGCTGGATGGATGGCTGGCTGGAGGGATGGATGGATGGATGGGTGGCTGGATGGATGGCTGGATGGATGGATGTCCGGATGGATGGCTGGCTGGAGGGATGGATGGATGGGTGGATGGATGGGTGGCTGGATGGATGGATGGATGGCTGGATGGATGGCTGGATGAAGTGATGGATGGATGGATGGATGGCTGGATGGATGGCTGGATGGATGGCTGGATGGATTGCTGGCTGGAGGAATGGATGGATTAATGGATGGCTGGACGGATGGCTGGATGGATGGAAGGCTGGATGGATGGCTGGCTGCAGGGATGGATGGATGGATGGATGGCTGAATGGATGGCTAGATCGATGGATGGATGGATGGCTGGCTGGAGGGATGGAGTCATGGATGGATGTCTGGATGGATGGCTTGATGGAAGGATGGCTGGATGCATGGCTGGCTGGAGGGATGGATTGATGGATGGATGGCTGGATGGCTGGCTGGATGGGTGGCTGGCTGGAGGGATGGATGGATGGATGGATGGCCGGATGGATGGCTGGAAGGATGGATGGCTGGATGGATGGCTGGCTGGAGGGATGGATGGATGGATGGATGGCTGGATGGATGGCTGGACGGATGGATGGCTGGATGGATGGCTGGCTGGAGGGATGGATGGATGGATGGATGGCTGGATGGATGGCTGGATGGATGGATGGCTGGATGGATGGCTGGCTGAAGGAATGGATGAATGGTTGGCTGGCTGGAGTGATGGATGGATGGATGGATGACTGGATGGATGGCTGGCTGGAGGGATGCATGGATGGATGGATGGCTGGATGGACGGCTGGTTTGGATGGATGGCTTGATGGATGGCTGGTTGGAGGGATGGATTGATGGATGGATGGCTGGATGGATGGCTGGATGGATAGATGGCAGGATGGATGAATGGCTGGAGGGATGGATGGATGGATGGATGGCTGTATGGGGGGATGGCTTGATGGTTGGCTGGCTGGATGGATGGATGGATGGATGGATCGCTGGATGGATGGCTGGATGGAGGGATGGCTGGATGGATGGCTGGCTGGAGTGATGGATGGATGGCTGGATGGATGGCTGAATGGATGGATGGCTTAATGGCTGGCTGGCTGGAGGGATGGATGGATGGATGGATGGCTGGATGAATGGCTGAAGGGATGGATGGCTGTATGTATGGCTGGCTGGAGAGATGGATGAATGGATGGATGGCTGGATGGATGGCTGGATGGAGGAATGGATGGATGGATGGCTGGCTAGAAGGGTGGATGGATGATGGATGGATGGCTGGATGGATGGACGGCTGGATGGATGGCTGGCTGAAAGGTTGGATGGATGGATGGATGGCTGGATGGATGGCTGGATGGATGGAAGGCTGGATGGATGGCTGGCTGAAGGAATGGATGGATGGATGGATGGATGGCTGGATGGATGGCTGGATGGATGGATGTCTGGATGGGTGGCTGAATGGATGGCTGGATGGATGGATGGCTGGAATGATATCTGGCTGGAGGGATGGATGGATGGATCGATGGCTGGATGGATGGCTGGATGGATGGATGGCTGGAGGGATGGGTGGATGGATGGATGGCTGGATGGAGCGATGACTGAATGGTTGGCTGGCTGGATGGCTGGACGGATGGATGGCTGGATGGATGGCTGGCTGGAGGGATGGATGGATGGATGGCTGGATGGATGGCTGGATAGATGGATGGCTGGATGGATGGCTGGCTGGACGAATGGATGGATGGATGGATGGCTGGATTGATGGCTGGATGGATGGATGGCTGGATGGATGGCTGAATGGATGGCTGGATGGATGGATGGTTGGATGGATAGCTGGCTGGAGGGATGGATGGATGGATGGATGGTTGGATGGACGGCAGGATGGATGGATGGCTGGATGGATGGCTGGCTGGAGGGTTGGATGGATGGATGGCTGGATGGATGGCTGTCTGGAGGAATGGATGGATGGATGGATGGCTGGATTGATGGCTGGATGGATGGATGGCTGGATGGATGGCTGAAAGGATGGCTGGATGGATGGATGGCTGGATGGATAGCTGGCTGGAGGGATGGATGGATGGATGGATGGTTGGATGGACGGCTGGATGGATGGGTGGCTGGGTGGATGGCTGGCTGGAGGGATGGATTGATGAATGGATGGCTGGTTGGATGGCTGGATGGATGGATAGCTGGATGGATGGCTGGCTGGAGGGATGGATGGATGGATGGATGGCTGGTTGGACGGATGGCTGGATGGAGGGTTGGCTGGATGGTTGGCTGGCTGGAGGGATGGATGGATGGATGGCTGGATGGATGGCTGGCTGGAGGGATGGATGGATGGCTGGATGGACTGCTGGATGGATGGATGGCTGGATGGATGGCAGGCTGGAGGGATGGATTGATGGATGGATGGCTGGATCGATGGCTGGATGGATCTATGGCTGGATGGATGGCTGGCTGGAGGGATGGATGGATGGATGGCTGGATGGAGGGATGGCTGGATGGTTGGCTGGCTGGAGTGATCGATGGATGGATGGATGACTGGATGGATGGCTGGCTGGAGGGATGCATGGATGGATGGATGGCTGGATGGACGGCTGGTTTGGATGGATGGCTTGATGGATGGCTGGCTGGAGGGATGGATTGATGGATGGATGGCTGGATGGATGGCTGGATATATAGATGGCTGGATGGATGAATGGCTGGAGGGATGGATGGATGGATGGATGGCTGTATGGGGGGATGGCTGGATGGTTGGCTGGCTGGATGGATGGATGGATGGCTGGACGATGGATTGCTGGATGGATGGCTGTCTGGAGGGATGGATGTGACGAATGTGATATAAAATAGTTACTTTAGAGTTACTAGTTAATGTAATGTAGAAATAAGCCACTTTGATTTTTGCAGTTAGGGACAAAGGAATTTGAGACCGCATGGAAAAAGCAGGAAGAGGTGTGTCTATGAGAGTGAGACTGCATTGATAGGGGCCAGAGAAAGGGATTGGAAGTGAGCCAATCAGAATAGATCGAACAGGTCAGGAGGGACATAGGCTGACCTATGTCCGTCGAGTATGTGAAACTTGATACCATTTGAATTGATTTTGCAGAGATCCCTTTGTCTTTTAGTTCAGTCGTTTTCTGGAGTGTAAGAGGCAGGATGTCCTGTTACATTTCTGTAAGATGATTCAAGCTTGCAAGCTAAATAAATAACTTCTGTTTTCGTGCGAATCCGTCTCAACTTTTATTGAGGCCAGACTGACAGAGAAAGAAATATGGAGATCAACATTTGGTGCCGAAACCCGGTATTTCTCTGGGCGATCCTGATCCAACTGCGAAGTCAGAATTAGACTGATTATGAACAGGAGGACGGGAACAAAGGGCCCTCAATGTAGAAATGGAAAACGACCAGCATTGATTGTTCCCCTCTTCTTATCGTCTGATTAGTCTGGTCACTCGCGGTTGGCACAGAAAGACCGCCTCGACGAAATCACAGGTCAGTCTGGGGATTAGCACTTTAATTGATGGGATTTCATATTGTTGTTTCGGCTTGGGTTAGGGTTTTGGGCTGATGGGACTTTAAATAATAAAGGTTCAGTCTATTATTAGGGTTCAGAGGCTGATGGGACTTTAAATAATAAAGGTTCAGTCTATTATTAGGGTTCAGAGGCTGATGTGACTTAAATAATAAAGGTTCAGTCTATTATATGGGTTCAGGGGCTGATGGGACTTCAATAGATGGGGGTTCAGTCCAGTATAACTGTTTTTAAATCTGAAGATGGTTCAACTCTATGTGTGAGTGTTTTAAATATATAGTTGATTAAGCTAAAATTGTCTCCTTGGACTGTAAAGTTCCGAGGTCTAGTTGAGATTGTGAGGTTGAAGCAGAAGTCTCTCAAAGGGTTAACAGCAGCAGGCGGAGTTGAAAACAGACAGTGCTTCTCACTCAGGCCTTGAGATAACAGCACCAGTCTGCAGTGTAATCGGATACCTTTCCTTTGAGTCAGTGAACACCAGCAAAGTTACGTTTTGAATTAATTAAAGGAAACCAGTGGGTTTCTCCACCTCTTTGATAAAAGTTATTATTTTCGAAAGCAATTGATTGAAATTGCCAGAATCTTAAATTTTACTTGCTTGAAATAAGGTTTATCTCATTTTATCTGGAGATTAATAGAAACTTAAAGAAGATCATGGACACCATTTTAAAAAGTGTCAATCTGGAGATGATAATTGATTTTGCTAATACTGATGATAGTTGATTTTGCTAATACTTATGTGTATGTAACAGAAAAAAAACTTGTTAAAAGAAAAAATTGTTAAGATAAAGAAATAATTAAGTTGTAAATGTTATACAAGTTTGTGTTAAGCAAATTGTAAATTTAGTTCTGAGTTGAGATCAGAGCTAAGCTTGCAAGTTGCAGTAATTCAATTTGAATTTTCAAACATTTTTAAGTTTCAAAAAAGAAGAGAGCAAATAGAGAAAAGAAGGACACAGATCTTGAATGCGTTGAATAGCACATTTCAAAGGCCCATAAATCTTTCTGTTATCTTAGACCTAAAACCTAGGAAGATTGATGAGCCATAGGAATGTCTGGGGCGTTTTAATGAAATCTACCGGGGGCAGTCAGGCTATTTGCTGTATCAAAATGGTCAGAATTCCCCTCAATACTGTGCTATGTTAATGCATTGCCTACCACCTTCTGTGGTTACTGCTGTGAAATGTAATAACATGAATTGGACGGAGAACGACCCTTCCCAGATGGCAAGGGCAGTCAGATTTTACTGGAAGGAGGGTGTAGGCCAAGAAGGAGGCTCAGTTACAAAGGTTAAGACTGAGTATGTAATGAAAAAGGATGATCTGCGATCCCAACAAGCGGCAGAAATGGTAGTTTACCAGCAGGAGCTCCAATATAGTGACTTTGGGTGGGTGGATCAGCGAAGAGGAGGATGAGACAACAGTGCTATATTTCTATCACCCCCCAGTGGTGGACGTTAGACATTGAACAGCCACTATCACTGCATCACGTTACCCTGGCCTATGACAGAACTGGACGAATCAGGGAGTTGGAGGACAAATACCGGCCATTACTTGAGACCGAATGGCCAGTCAAGGTTACAGCCACAGTCACGGGAAAAGAAGGTACAGCCGATTTTGTTACAATTTCACCACATTTATGGCCACAGTCAGCTTCGGTAAGCCCTCATATTACACGTCAGGTCCATGACCAGTACCATGCCAGGGACATGGGGCGAATGGTCAGCATCTTACCGCAGCTCGTCAGAATAGGTATGAGATATACCTTTTGAACAATCCACGTCTGACATTTAAACACTGTACCACTATCAATCCAGCCTGTTTTCTTAGTGGTCCCCCTGTCCATGAAGACGCACCTGGCCACGACTGTTTAGCCTTGATTCAGGAAACTACCACAATAAGGGGCGATTTGAGTGACATTTCGTCAGAACAACCTGACATGATTATGTGTGGTCAAATATCCCACCGGGGTTTAGTTAATGACCTACTGCAGGCCCTCCTTCTGCCAGCGCAGATTTCCGTTATTAAATGCGCTGCCCACACGAATGGTACAACCCCAGTTGACGTTGGTAATGAACGAGCAGATTGTGCAGCGCGCACAGCCGCACAAATTCAGCAAGTGATGGTGCCTAAAATGTTAAGTCAGACTAAACGATCTACTATGAATGTGTCTGCTTCTGACAAGCCAATGCCAGACGTCATAAGGTTACAGGAGGACGCTCCTGAGAGTGATAAACAAATGTGGAAACGGTTAGGTTGTACATATGATTCTGTTTCCTCTTTATGGACCACGCCTGCACATCAGACTTGTATGTCTGATGTACTGGCTTTATGGGTCATCGAATGTGTACACTTTGCAACTCATTGTGGGGCTCGGGGGACTAGTGATTTGTTGCTGGACACTTGGTGGCACCCTAAAATGCAGGGGTTGGCCCAAAGTATCAGTAATCGGTGTTTGATTTGTCAGCAATATAACACCGGAAAAGGTATCCCTTGTGGGAAGGGGCAAACCCCGTTGCCCAGTGGTCCCTTTGAGACGCTCCAAATGGATTACATTGAGTTGGAAAGGTGTCAATGTTATAAATATGTTTTGGTCATTGTGGATGTGTTCAGCAGATGGGTTGAGGCGTATCCGACTATCTATAGTAAAGCTGTTACTGTGGTTAAAGTCTTGATGAGGGAAATCATTCCCCGGTACGGTATACCAGCTCAGTTAAGTTCTGATAATGGGCCTCATTTTATTGGACAAATTAACAAGGAGTTTTGCTCCCAGTTGGGCATACGCCAGCAGTTACACTGTGCTTACAGACCGCAGGCAGCCGGGGTGGTTGAGAGACACAATCAGACCCTCAAAACTAAATTGGCTAAATTAAGAGCAGACACGGGACTGACATGGCTTAAGTTGCTCCCCGTTGCCCTCTTCCAGCAGCGGGTTACACCTGCGGGACCAGCCCGGCTCTCTCCCGCCGAGATTCTTTATGGCAGGCCTCTTAGAACTCCTTGGAGCCTGCAGGTTCCCAGACGGGTTCAGTTTCATCAGATGACTGAAGAAATGACCACCTATGTTCTAGCCCTTACGCAAGTGCTCAAGGAACTCCATGGCCCAGTCCGTGCGGCTCACCAGCCATTGCCCAGTACCTAGCTCACTTTCAGTCCAGCCCGGTAGTTATGTAATGGTCAAAAATTGGACTAGGAAGGGGTCGGAGCCGCGATGGGACGGGCCCTTCCAAGTTCTCCTTACCACCCCCACAGCAGTTAAAGTGGAGGGGCGAAGTGCTTGGGTCCACCTACATCACTGTAAATTGAGTCCATCTCCACTACTGTAACAGGTCGGATACTAACCTGCCTCCCTTCTCCAGTGCTATTTTACAGGTGTGGAGCATGATGGAGTGGCTACGCATCGTCTGTCAGATATTTGGCCTCACTTCGCTTGGCGTGTTATTGGCGATGGACATGGAAAAGGGGAATATTATGTATCTGTGTAGCCCCAACCAATCTACAAGGATACATCACCTATGCACAGGTGATGTTCTTCACTGCCCCCATATACGAGGACATGGTATCGACTCATGGAAGGTCATCAAAGTTAAGGAGAATGCGGGAGTCATGAAGCAGCTGCACCGGCCCCGGCGATGGGAAGGGAACATTATATGGACATTGCCTTGTTTTTGGAATACATGTAAATTTGATTTTGGATGTGTTAAAAGTGGTACAATAAAGGTAACATCAGGCTGTCAGAAGAATGTAGGAAGAGACCATGAGAAAGAGAAAGGGACTAGAGAGAGGACGGGGCGTGTGAGAAGGGAAGTACAGCTAGAACGTAGGTTACCGGGAGATGCACTTAAGTTAATTAAAGGCCAAACTGAGGAAAACCCGGGTAGTATGAATCTCTTCTACCAGATTTACCACCGTCTGTATGGCCAGGGACGGGTTGTCTGCTACCCAAACCCCGCAGCGGTGTCTAGGTTATTTTCTGTTTCACCGCTTTGGGGCACTCCCCAAACGGTGGTTCATTGTCAGCGTTCCGAGCCATTGCCCGAGCAAGTCACTCTTCCTTACGATCCGGATTCAGCACCACCGGCTATTTGCCTTCCCCTTCCTCGGGATAATTCCCATTCACAGTACGATAGGCTGCGACGGTGGAGGGCGTACATACCTAGCCACTTCACTCCCAATAGGGATTCCCGGTCGTACGAGAATTGCTTCAGCAGTGAAGGATATGGCTGTTTGCTGGTAGAGGTGGACACAAATATAACATGTCTGTTCCCCACCTGTACGGACAGGAGGTGCCATATCACCCAGGCGTCTGGCCAATGCGTTTGTTATAGCACCACTTGCGTTCCATTGAACGCTGGCCTCCAGCTCCTTTGTGGCTGGGCGAATGTCTCTCATATCACTGTCGGGAATAGGGCTTTCCGCATTGCTGGGCGGCCCGAATGGGCATTTCAAAATTGGATAAACTGGGCTACTGGGAGGTCCTTACGCAACCGATATGCTGATTGTGATGCTAGTCTCCACACGGAACAAGGATACTACTTTTTATTTAATGGTACGGCGACCAACGTTTTGTCACCCCATTTCCCCGCCGAATTGCTATAGGGACTCTAGTCCCTACCACAGTCCCCTGCCCTTCGGCGTGGAACCTGCATAATCAGTTAGCACGCCGGGCAGTCTCTGCTGAATTTTGCGAGAACTGGAAAAAACCTCAGGTTCTTGCACCCAACCGGGGCCACTCAGCCGGGTGGGGCATTCTGAGCGTATTGACACTGGGAGGTGTGGGGGGTTCCTTGGCTGTTAGTGATCGGAATTATTTTATTTGCGGCCTTACCATCTTGGGAAATGAAACCTTGGGAGCCCTCGGGGCAATAACCAAGGAGTTGTCTCAGCTGCGGTTGTTTGCAATGCAGAACCGGTATGCTCTTGACTATCTTCTGGCCCGTGAGGGTGGGGTGTGCGCCATAGTGCAGGGCAAGTGTATCATGGGAGTTCAAGACTTGACCGCTAACATTACTAAATTTATGGATCGCATACGGGATCACTTGGATGGGATGCAGGATCCTGACTCTTGGGGTAACTGGGGATCTGGAGGATGGAAGGACTGGTTGATAAATATGGCCATGTATCTAGTGGTAGCTATCGGCTGCATCTTTGTGGGCCTGGCCATCCTTAAATGTGTGATGGGTAGAATGCTGGGTGCACTGGATCAGATCACCGCCCCAATCACCGAGAAAAAAAATTTAACTGTTAAAATCCATGAGGGTGAAGCAGATGAAGGGGGGCTAAGACAGGAATTGGAAATGCAGCGACGAATCTTTTTAGATGAGGAACCGTAGCTATAGATTGGATAGTTCGGTTATCATGGAATGATAAAAGGAGGGAATGACGAATGTGATATAAAATAGTTACTTTAGAGTTACTAGTTAATGTAATGTAGAAATAAGCCACTTTGATTTTTGCAGTTAGGGACAAAGGAATTTGAGACCGCATGGAAAAAGCAGGAAGAGGTGTGTCTATGAGAGTGAGACTGCATTGATAGGGGCCAGAGAAAGGGATTGGAAGTGAGCCAATCAGAATAGATCGAACAGGTCAGGAGGGACATAGGCTGACCTATGTCCGTCGAGTATGTGAAACTTGATACCATTTGAATTGATTTTGCAGAGATCTCTTTGTCTTTTAGTCAGTCGTTTTCTGGAGTGTAAGAGGCAGGATGTCCTGTTACATTTCTGTAAGATGATTCAAGCTTGCAAGCTAAATAAATAACTTCTGTTTACGTGCGAATCCGTCTCAACTTTTATTGAGGCCAGACTGACAGAGAAAGAAATTTGGAGATCAACAGATGGATGGCTGGATGGATGGCTGGATGGATGGATGGCTGGATGGATGGATGGTGGATGGATGGCTGGCTGGAGGGATGGATGGATGGATGGATGGCTGAATGGATGGCTGGCTGGAGGGATGGATGGATGGCTGAATGGATGGCTGGATGGATGGATGGCTGGATGGATGGCTGGGTGGAGGGATGGATGGATGGATGGATGGCTGGATGGACGGATGGATGGATGGATGGCTGGGTGGATGGCTGGCTGGAGGGATGGATTGATGGATGGATGGCTGGATGGATGGCTGGATGGATGGATGGCTGAATGGATGGCTGGCTGGAGGGATGGATGGATGAATGGATGGCTGAATGGAGGGATGGCTGGATGGTTGGCTGGCTGGATGGATGTCTGGATGGAGGGATGGCTGGATGGATGGATGGCTGGAGGGATGGATGGATGGAAGGATGGCTGGATGGATGGCTGGATGGATGGATGGCTTAATGACTGGCTGGCTGAATGGATGGATGGATGGATGGCTGAATGGATGGCTGGAAGGATGGATGTCTGCATGTTTGGCTGGCTGGAGGGATGGATGGATGGATGGATGGCTGGTTGGATGGCTGGATAGAGGGATGGCTGGATGGATGTCTGGCTGGAGGGATGGATGGATGAATGGATGGCTGGATGGCTGGCTGAATGGATGGATGGCTGGATGGATGGCTGGCTGGTGGGATGGATGGATGGATGGATGGATGGATGGATGGATGGATGGATGGCTGAATGGATGGATGGCTGGATGAATGGCTGGCTGGAGGGATGGATGGATGGATGGATGGCTGGATGGATGGCTGGATGGATGGATGGCTGGAAGGATGACTGGCTGGAGGGATGGATGGATGGATGGATGGCAGGATGGATGGCTGGATGGATGGATGGCTCGATGGATGGCTGGCTGGAGGGATGGATGGATGGATGGATGGCTGGATGGATGGCTGGATGGATGGATGGCTGGATGGATGGCTGGATGGATGGTTGGCTGGAGGGATGGATGAATGGATGGCTGGATGGATGGATGACCGAATGGTTGGCTGGCTGGAGGGATGGGTGGATGGCTGAATGGATGGCTGGATGGCTGGCAGGATGGATGGCTGGATCGATGGCTGGCTGGATGGATGGCTGAATGGATGGATGGCTGGATGGATGGCTGGCAGGAGGGATGGATGGGTGGATGGATGGCTGGATGGATGGCTGGATGGATGGTTGGCTGGAGGGATGGATGAATGGATGGCTGGATGGATGGATGGCCGAATGGTTGGCTGGCTGGAGGGATGGATGGATGGCTGAATGGATGGCTGGATGGCTGGCAGGATGGATGGATGGCTGGATCGATGGCTGGATGGATGGATGGATTGATGGATGGATGGCTGGATGGATGGCTGGATGGATGGATGGCTGGATGGATGGCAGGCTGAAGGGATGGATGGATGGCTGGATGGACTGCTGGATGGATGGATGGCTGGATGGATGGCTGGCTGGAGGGATGGATTGATGGATGGATGGCTGGATTGATGGCTGGCTGGTGGGATGAATGGATGGCTAGATGGAGTGATGGCTGGATGGTTGGTTGGCTGGAGGGATGGATGGATGGATGGATGACTGGATGGATGGCTGGATGGAGGGATGGCTGGATGGATGGCTGGCTGGAGGGATGGATGGCTGGATGGATGGCTGAATGGATGGCTGGTTGTATGGATGGCTTAATGACTGGCTGGCTGGAGGAGGAGGCGTGGGCCTTTGTTCAGGCCGAGAAGCTGGACACAGACTGAGGGTCACAGACTGAGGGTCGGGATGGGCGATTGGGGACTGCGGTGGATATGTTATGCCTATTTTTGGTTCGGGGCGGGTGGGGGGGCCTTTGCATTATTTTGGGTTTGTTTTTCTCTGTGTTTTTCTCTTTCGGGTTGGGGAGGGTGGATGGGGCGGGTTGTGCACTGTTTTGGTTGGTGGCGGGGCCTGATAGGTGGAGAGCGCGGGATTTTTTCCCGCGCCGAAGACTGTGGGGGGGGGGGGGCGAGACCGGGGCGGGGAAGCGAGGATTGTTTCCCGCGCTTAGAACGGAGGGGGAGAGCCTGTGAATGGGGAGCGGGAGAGGAGGGTGTGCCACACAATGGGAGGAGTCGAAGGGGAGGTGGGAGTGGCCGGGGTCAGCTGACTTGCGGAAGTGCAATGGGGGGAGTAAACCAGCTAGGATGGGTTCTAGCCGGTGGGGGGTGAGGGGGAATCGAGTTGCTGCTGCTAAGATCAAGGAGGAGCTGGAGCGAGTAAGGTGGGTCAAGACGGGGGTATGCCGCTGTGGGGAACGGGCCGGGTGTGGGGTGCGGGCACGTGGCTGGCCGAGGAAGGGTCATGGCTAGTCGGCGGGGGAGATGGGCGGGTAGCCCCCTGATCCGGCTGATAACCTGGAATGTAAGGAGACTGCATGGGCTGGTTAAGCGGGCCCGCGTATTCGCGCACCTGAAGGGGCTCAAGGCGGATGTTGTTATGCTCTAGTTGATACACCTGAAGGTGGCAGACCAGGTAAGACTGAGGAACGGGTAGGTAGGTCAGGTGTTTCACTCGGGGCTAGATGCCAAAAATCGAGGGGTGGCGATCTTGGTGGGAAAGAAGGTGTTATTCGAGGCGTCGAGCATTGTGGCAGATAATGGCGGTAGGTACATAATGGTAAGTGGTAAGTTGCAGGGAGAGAGGGTGGTACTGGTCAATGTGTATGCTCCGAACTGGGACGATGCGGGTTTTGTGCGGTGTATGTTGGGTCGGATCCCAGATTTGGAAGTGGGGGGCCTGATAATGGGGGGAGACTTTAACACGGTGTTGGATCCGGCACTGGATCGCTCCAGGTCTAGGACGGGTAGGAAGCCGGCGGGGGCTGGAGTGTTGAGGGGATTTATGGACCAAATGGGAGGGGTAGAACCTTGGAGATTTGCAAGGCCGGGGGCTAGGGAATTTTCATTCTTCTCATGTCCATAAGGCTTATTCTCGAATCGACTTTTTCATTTTGAGTAGGGCGCTGATAGCGAGAGTAGAGGATACCGAGTATTCGGCAATAGCCATTTCGGACCACGCCCCGCATTGGGTGGACTTGGAGATGGGGGAGGAGAGGGACCAGCGCCCGCTGTGGCGCTTGGAGGTGGCGCTGTTGGCGGACGAGGAGGTGAGCGAGCGGGTCCGAGGAAGTATAGGGAGGTACTTGGAGACCATGACAACGGGGAGGTCCGAGTGGGGATGGTATGGGAGGCACTGAAGGCGGTGGGGAGGAGAGAGCTGATCTCCATCAGGGCCCACAAGGCGGAGGGAGCGGGGGGAGAGGGAGAGGCTGGTGGGGGAGATGGTGAGGGTAGACAGGAGGTATGCGGAAGAACCTGAGGAAGGATTGTTGAGGAAGAGGCGCAGCCTCCAGGCCGAATTCGACCTGGTGACCACCAGGAAGGCGGAGGTGCAGTGGAGGAAGGCCCAGGGGGCGGTCTACGAGTATGGGGAAAAGGCAAGCCGGATGCTGGCGCATCAGCTTCGGAAGCGGGACGCAGCTAGGGAGATCGGGGGAGTTAAGGACAGGGTGCAGAGTGGAGTTGGCATCAATGGGGTCTTCAGGGACTTCGAACATAGAACATAGAACGATACAGCGCAGTACAGGCCCTTCGGCCCACGATGTTGCACCGAAACAAAAGCCATCTAACCTACACTATGCCATTATCATCCATATGTTTATCCAATAAACTTTTAAATGCGGGGGGACTTCTACGAGAAATTGTACCAATCTGAGCCCCCACGGGAGGAGGGAGGGATGGGCCGTTTCCTGGACCAATTGAGGTTTCCAAAGGTGGAAGAGGGACTGGGGGCCCCGATTGGGCTGGAGGAGCTGATCAAAGGGATAGGAAGCATGCAGGCGGGGAAGGCACCGGGGCCGGACGGTTTCCCGGTCGAGTCCTACGAAAAATATATGGACCTGTTGGGCCCGCTGTTAGTTAGGACCTTCAATGAGGCAAGGGAGGGAGCTTTACCCCCGACGATGTCCCGGGCACTGATGGATGGATGGCTGGATGGATGGCTGGATGGATGGATGGCTGGATGGATGGCTGGCTGGAGGGATGGAAGGATGGATGGATGGCTGGATGGAGGGATGTCTGGATGTAGGGTTGGCTGGATGGTTGGCTGGCTGGCGGGATGGGTGGATGGATGGATGGCTGGATGGATGGCTGGCTGGAGCGATGGATGGATGGCTGGATGGACGGCTGGATGGATGGATGGCTGGATGGATGGCTGGCTGGAGGGATGGATTGATGGATGGATGGCTGGATGGATGGCTGGATGGATGGATGGCTGGATGAATGGCTGGCTGGAGGGATGGGTGGATGGATGGCTGGATGGAGGGATGGCTGGATGGTTGGCTGGCTGGAGGGATGGATGGATGGATGGATGGCTGGATGGATGGGTGGCTGGAAGGATGCATGGATGGATGGATGGCTGGATGGAGGGATGGCTGGATGGTTGGTTGCCTGGATGGATGGATGGATGGATGGATGGATGGATGGCTGGATGGAGGGATGGCTGGATGGATGGCTGGCTGGAGGGATGGATGGATGGCTGGATGGATTGCTGGATGGATGGATGGCTTAATGGCTGGCTGGGGGGATGGATGGATGGATGGATGGCTGGATGAATGGCTGAATGGATGGATGGCTGGATGTATGGCTGGCTGGAGAGATGGATGGATGGATGGATGGCTGGATGGATGGCTGGATGGAGGAATGGCTGGATGGCTGGCTGGCTAGAGGGATGGATGGATGGATGGATGGCTGGATGGATGGCTGGATGGATGGATGGCTGGCTGGAGGGTTGGATGGATGGATGGATGGCTGGATGGGTGGCTTAATTGATGGATGGCTGGATAAATGGCTGGCTGGAGGAATGGATGGATGGATGGCTGGATGGATGGTTGGATGGATGGATGGCTGGATGGATGACTGGCTGGAGGGATGGATGGATGGATCGGTGGCTGTATGGATTTCTGGATGGATGGATGGATGGACGGATGGCTGGATGGAATTGCTGGCTGGAGGGATGGATGGATGGCTGAATGGCTGGCTGGATGGATGGATGGCTGGATGGATGGCTGGCTTGAGGGATGGATGGATGGCTGGATGGCTGGCTGGACGGATGGATTGCTGGTTGGATGGCTTGCTGGAGGGATGGATGGATGGCTGGATTGATGGCTGGATGAATGGATGGCTGGATGGATGGCTGGCTGGAGGAATGGATGGATGGATGGCTGGATGGATGGCTGGATGGATGGATGGCTGGATGGATGGATGGCTGGAGGGATGGATGGATGGATGGATGGCTGAATGGATGGCTGGATGGATGGATGACTGGATGGATGGCTGGCTGGAGTGTTGTATGGATGGATGGATGGCTGGATGGACGGCTGGATGGATGGCTGGATGGATGGATGGCTGGATGGATGGATGGTGGATGGATGGCTGGCTGGAGGGATGGATGGATGGATGGATGGCTGAATGGATGGATGGCTGGAGGGATGGATGGATGGATGGATGGCTGAATGGATGGCTGGATGGATGGATGGCTGGATGGATGGCTGGGTGGAGGGATGGATGGATGGATGGATGGCTGGATGGACGGATGGATGGATGGATGGCTGGATGGATGGCTGGCTGGAGGGATGGATTGATGGATGGATGGCTGGATGGATGGCTGGATGGATGGATGGCTGAATGGATGGCTGGCTGCAGGGATGTTGGATGAATGGATGGCTGGATGGAGGGATGGCTGGATGGTTGGCTGGCTGGATGGATGTCTGGATGGAGGGATGGCTGGATGGATGGATGGCTGGAGGGATGGATGGATGGATGGATGGCTGGATGGATGGCTGGATGGATGGATGGCTTAATGACTGGCTGGCTGAATGGATGGATGGATGGATGGATGGCTGAATGGATGGCTGGATGGATGGATGTCTGCATGTATGGCTGGCTGGAGGGATGGATGGATGGATGGATGGCTGGTTGGATGGCTGGCTAGAGGGATGGCTGGATGGATGTCTGGCTGGAGGGATGGATGGATGAATGGATGGCTGGATGGATGGCTGAATGGATGGATGGCTGGATGGATGGCTGGCTGGTGGGATGGATGGATGGATGGATGGATGGATGGATGGCTGAATGGATGGATGGCTGGATGAATGGCTGGCTGGAGGGATGGATGGATGGATGGATGGCTGGATGGATGGCTGGATGGATGGATGGCTGGAAGGAAGACTGGCTGGAGGGATGGATGGATGGATGGATGGCTGGATGGATGGCTGGATGGATGGATGGCTCGATGGATGGCTGGCTGGAGGGATGGATGGATGGATGGATGGCTGGATGGATGGCTGGATGGATGGAAGCCTGGATGGATGGCTGGCTGGAGGGATGGATGGATGGATGGATGGCTGGAAGGATGACTGGCTGGAGGGATGGATGGATGGATGGATGGCTGGATGGATGGATGGCTGGATGGATGGCTGGATGGATGGTTGGCTGGAGGGATGGATGAATGGATGGCTGGATGGATGGATGGCCGAATGGTTGTCTGGCTGGAGGGATGGATGGATGGATGGATAGCTGAATGGATGGCTGGATGGCTGGCAGGATGGATGGATGGCTGGATCGATGGCTGGCTGGATGGATGGATTGATGGAAGGATGGCTGGATGGATGGCTGGATGGATGGATGGCTGGATGGATGGCAGGCTGAAGGGATGGATGGATGGATGGATGGCTGGATGGACGGCTGGATGGATGGATGGCTGGATGGATGGCTGGCTGGAGGGATGGATTGATGGATGGATGGCAGGATTGATGGCCCGGCTGGTGGGATGAATGGATGGCTAGATGGAGTGATGGCTGGATGGCTGGTTGGCTGGAGGGATGGATGGATGACTGGATGGATGGCTGGATGGAGGGATGGCTGGATGGATGACTGGCTGGAGGGATGGATGGCTGGATGGATGGCTGATTGGATGGCTGGTTGTATGGATGGCTTAATGACTGGCTGGCTGGAGGAGGAGGCGTGGGCCTTTGTTCAGGCCGAGAAGCTGGACACCGACTGAGGGTCACAGACTGAGGGTCGGGATGGGCGATTGGGGACTGCGGTGGATATGTTATGCCTATTTTTGGTTCGGGGCGGGTGGGGGGGCCTTTGCATTATTTTGGGTTTGTTTTTCTCTGTGTTTTTCTCTTTCGGGTTGGGGAGGGTGGATGGGGCGGGTTGGGCACTGTTTTGGTTGGTGGCGGGGCCTGATAGGTGGAGAGCGCGGGATTTTTTCCCGCGCCGAAGACTGTGGGGGGGGGGGGGGCGAGACCGGGGTGGGGAAGCGAGGATTGTTTCCCGCGCTTAGAACGGAGGGGGAGAGCCTGTGAATGGGGAGCGGGAGAGGAGGGTGTGCCACACAATGGGAGGAGTCGAAGGGGAGGTGGGAGTGGCCGGGGTCAGCTGACTTGCGGAAGTGCAATGGGGGGAGTAAACCAGGTAGGATGGGTTCTAGCCGGTGGGGGGTGAGGGGGAATCGAGTTGCTGCTGCTAAGATCAAGGAGGAGCTGGAGCGAGTGGGGTGGGTCAAGACGGGGGTATGCCGCTGTGGGGAACGGGCCGGGTGTGGGGTGCGGGCACGTGGCTGGCCGAGGAAGGGTCATGGCTAGTCGGCGGGGGAGATGGGCGGGTAGCCCCCTGATCCGGCTGATAACCTGGAATGTAAGGGGACTGCATGGGCTGGTTAAGCGGGCCCGCGTATTCGCGCACCTGAAGGGGCTCAAGGCGGATGTTGTTATGCTCTAGTTGATACACCTGAAGGTGGCAGACCAGGTAAGACTGAGGAACGGGTGGGTAGGTCAGGTGTTTCACTCGGGGCTAGATGCCAAAAATCGAGGGGTGGCAATCTTGGTGGGAAAGAAGGTGTTATTCGAGGCGTCGAGCATTGTGGCAGATAATGGCGGTAGGTACATAATGGTAAGTGGTAAGTTGCAGGGAGAGAGGGTGGTACTGGTCAATGTGTATGCTCCGAACTGGGACGATGCGGGTTTTGTGCGGTGTATGTTGGGTCGGATCCCAGATTTGGAAGTGGGGGGCCTGATAATGGGGGGAGACTTTAACACGGTGTTGGATCCGGCACTGGATCGCTCCAGGTCTAGGACGGGTAGGAAGCCGGCGGGGGCTGGAGTGTTGAGGGGATTTATGGACCAAATGGGAGGGGTAGAACCTTGGAGATTTGCAAGGCCGGGGGCTAGGGAATTTTCATTCTTCTCATGTCCATAAGGCTTATTCTCGAATCGACTTTTTCATTTTGAGTAGGGCGCTGATAGCGAGAGTAGAGGATACCGAGTATTCGGCAATAGCCATTTCGGACCACGCCCCGCATTGGGTGGACTTGGAGATGGGGGAGGAGAGGGACCAGCGCCCGCTGTGGCGCTTGGAGGTGGCGCTGTTGGCGGACGAGGAGGTGAGCGAGCGGGTCCGAGGAAGTATAGGGAGGTACTTGGAGACCATGACAACGGGGAGGTCCGAGTGGGGATGGTATGGGAGGCACTGAAGGCGGTGGGGAGGAGAGAGCTGATCTCCATCAGGGCCCACAAGGCGGAGGGAGCGGGGGGAGAGGGAGAGGCTGGTGGGGGAGATGGTGAGGGTAGACAGGAGGTATGCGGAAGAACCTGAGGAAGGATTGTTGAGGAAGAGGCGCAGCCTCCAGGCCGAATTCGACCTGGTGACCACCAGGAAGGCGGAGGTGCAGTGGAGGAAGGCCCAGGGGGCGGTCTACGAGTATGGGGAAAAGGCAAGCCGGATGCTGGCGCATCAGCTTCGGAAGCGGGACGCAGCTAGGGAGATCGGGGGAGTTAAGGACAGGGTGCAGAGTGGAGTTGGCATCAATGGGGTCTTCAGGGACTTCGAACATAGAACATAGAACGATACAGCGCAGTACAGGCCCTTCGGCCCACGATGTTGCACCGAAACAAAAGCCATCTAACCTACACTATGCCATTATCATCCATATGTTTATCCAATAAACTTTTAAATGCGGGGGGACTTCTACGAGAAATTGTACCGATCTGAGCCCCCACGGGAGGAGGGAGGGATGGGCCCTTTCCTGGACCAATTGAGGTTTCCAAAGGTGGAAGAGGGACTGGGGGCCCCGATTGGGCTGGAGGAGCTGATCAAAGGGATAGGAAGCATGCAGGCGGGGAAGGCACCGGGGCCGGACGGTTTCCCGGTCGAGTCCTACGAAAAATATATGGACCTGTTGGGCCCGCTGTTAGTTAGGACCTTCAATGAGGCAAGGGAGGGAGCTTTACCCCCGACGATGTCCCGGGCACTGATGGATGGATGGCTGGATGGATGGCTGGATGGATGGATGGCTGGATGGATGGCTGGCTGGAGGGATGGAAGGATGGATGGATGGCTGGATGGAGGGATGTCTGGATGTAGGGTTGGCTGGATGGTTGGCTGGCTGGCGGGATGGGTGGATGGATGGATGGCTGGATGGATGGCTGGCTGGAGCGATGGATGGATGGCTGGAAGGACGGCTGGATGGATGGATGGCTGGATGGATGGCTGGCTGGAGGGATGGATTGATGGATGGATGGCTGGATGGATGGCTGGATGGATGGATGGCTGGATGGATGGCTGGCTGGAGGGATGGATGGATGGATGGCTGGATGGAGGGATGGCTGGATGGTTGGCTGGCTGGAGGGATGGATGGATGGATGGATGGCTGGATGGATGGGTGGCTGGAAGGATGCATGGATGGATGGATGGCTTGATGGAGGGATGGCTGGATGGTTGGCTGCCTGGATGGATGGATGGATGGATGGATGGATGGCTGGATGGAGGGATGGCTGGATCGATGGCTGGCTGGAGGGATGGATGGATGGCTGGATGGATTGCTGGATGGATGGATGGCTTAATGGCTGGCTGGGGGGATGGATGGATGGATGGATGGCTGGATGAATGGCTGAATGGATGGATGGCTGGATGTATGGCTGGCTGGAGAGATGGATGGATGGATGGATGGCTGGATGGATGGCTGGATGGAGGAATGGCTGGATGGCTGGCTGGCTAGAGGGATGGATGGATGGATGGATGGCTGGATGGATGGCTGGATGGATGGATGGCTGGATGGATGGCTTAATGGATGGATGGCTGGATAAATGGCTGGCTGGAGGAATGGATGGATGGATGGCTGGATGGATGGTTGGATGGATGGATGGCTGGATGGATGACTGGCTGGAGGGATGGATGGATGGATCGGTGGCTGTGTGGATTGCTGGATGGATGGATGGATGGACGGATGGCTGGATGGAATTGCTGGCTGGAGGGATGGATGGATGGCTGGATGGCTGGCTGGATGGATGGATGGCTGGATGGATGGCTGGCTTGAGGGATGGATGGATGGCTGGATGGCTGGCTGGACGGATGGATTGCTGGTTGGATGGCTTGCTGGAGGGATGGGTGGATGGCTGGATTGATGGCTGGATGAATGGATGGCTGGATGGATGGCTGGCTGGAGGAATGGATGGATGGATGGCTGGATGGATGGCTGGATGGATGGATGGCTGGATGGATGGATGGCTGGAGGGATGGATGGATGGATGGATGGCTGAATGGATGGCTGGATGGATGGATGACTGGATGGATGGCTGGCTGGAGTGTTGTATGGATGGATGGATGGCTGGATGGACGGCTGGATGGATGGATGGCTGGATGGATGGCTGGCTGGAGGGATGGATTGATGGATGGATGGCTGGATGGATGGCTGGATGGATGGATGGCTGGTTGGCTGGCTGGCTGGAGGGATGGATGGATGGATGGATGGATGGCTGGATGGAGGGATGGATGGATGATTGGCTGGCTGGAGGGATGGATGGATGGATGGATGGATGGCTGGATGGAGGGATGGATGGATGATTGGCTGGCTGGATGGATGGATGGATGGCTGGATGGATGTCTGGATGGAGGGATGGCTGGATGGATGGCTGGCTTGAGGGATGGATGGATGGATGGATGGCTGGGTGGATGGCTGGATGGTTGGTTGCCTGGATGGATGGCTGGCTGGAGGGATGGATGGATGGATGCATGGCTGGATGGATGGCTGAATGGATGGATGGCTGGATGAATGGCTGGCTGGAGGGATGGATGGATGGATGGCTGGATGGATGGCTGGATGGATGACTGGCTGGAGGGATGGATGGATGGATGGCTGGATGGATGGCTGGATGGATGGATGGCTGGGTGGATGGCTGGCTGGAGGGATGGATGGATGGATGGATGGCTGGATGGATGGCTGGATGGTTGGTGCCTGGATGGATGGCTGGCTGAAGGGATGGATGGAAGGATGGATGGCTGGATGGATGGCTGGATGGATGGATGGCTGGATGGATGGCTGGCAGGAGGGATGGATGGATGGATGGATGGCTGGATGGATGGCTAAAAGGATGGCTGTCTGGAGGGATGGATGAATGGATGGCTGGATGGATGGATGGCCGAATGGTTGGCTGCCTGGAGGGATGGATGAATGGATAGATGGCTGAATGGATGGCTGGATGGATGGCAGGATGGATGGATGGCTGGATGGATGGCTGGCTGGATGGATCGATTGATGGATGGATGGCTGGATTGATGGCTGGATGGATGGATGGCTGGATGGATGGCAGGCTGAAGGGATGGATGGATGGATGGATGGCTGGATAGACGCCGTGATGGATGGATGGCTGGGTGATTGGCTGGCTGGAGGGATGGTTTGATGGATGGATGGCTGGATGGATAGCTGGATCGATGGCTGGATGGATGGCTGGCTGGAGGGATGGATGGATGGATGGATGGCTGGATGGAGGGATGGCTGCATGGTTGGCTATCTGGAGGGATGGATGGATGGATGGATGGATGGCTGGATGGATGGCTGGATGGAGGGATGGCTGGATGGATGGGTGGCTGGAGAGATGGATGGCTGGATGGATGGATGAGTGGTTGGATGGCTTAATGACTGGCTGGCTGGAGGGATGGATGGATGGCTGGATGGATGGCTGGATGGATGGATGGCTGGATGTATGGCTGGCTGGAGAGATGGATGAATGGTTGGATGTCTGGATGGATGGCTGGATGGAGGGATGGCTGGATGGATGGCTGGCTGGAGGGATGGATGGATGGATGGATGGCTGGATGGATGGATGGATGAATGGCTGGATGGATGACTGGCTGGAGGGATGGATGGATGGATGGATGGCTGGATGGATGGCTGGATGAATGGATGTCTGGATGGATGGCTGGCTGGAGGGATGGATGGATGGATGGCTGGCTGGATGGATGGCTGGATGGATGGATGCCTGGATGGATTGCTGGCTTTAGGGATGGATGGATGGATGGATGGCTTGATGGATGGCTGGATGGATGGATGGCTGGATGGATGGCTGGCAGGAGGGATGGATGGATGGATGGATGGCTGGATGGATGGATGGATGGATGGCTGGCTGGAGGGATGGATGAATGGATGGCTGGATGGATGGATGGCCGAATGGTTGGCTGGCTGGAGGGATGGATGGATGGCTGAATGGATGGCTGGATGGATGGCAGGATGGATGGATGACTGGATGGATGGCTCGCTGGATGGATGGATTGATGGATGGACGGCTGGATGGATGGCTGGATGGATGGATGGCTGGATGGTTGGCAGGTTGAAGGGATGGATGGATGGATGGATGGCTGGATGGACGGCTGGATGGATGGATGGCTGGATGGATGGCTGGCTGGATGGATGGATTGATGGATGGATGGCTGGATGGATGGTTGGATGGATGGATGGCTGGATGGATGACTGGCTGGAGGGATGGATGGATGGACCGGTGGCTGTATGGATTGCTGGATGGATGGATGGATGGACGGATGGCTGGATGGAATTGCTGGCTGGAGGGATGGATGAATGGCTGGATGGCTGGCTGGATGGATGGATGGCAGGATGGATGGCTGGCTTGAGGGATGGATGGATGGCTGGATGGCTGGCTGGACGGATGGATTGCTGGTTGGATGGCTTGCTGGAGGGATGGATGGATGGCTGGATTGATGGCTAGATGAATGGATGGCTGGATGGATGGCTGGCTGGAGGAATGGATGGATGGATCGCTGGATGGATGGCTGGATGGATGGATGGCTGGATGGATGGCTGGCAGGAGGGATGGATGGATGGATGGATGGCTGGATGGATGGATGGATGGATGGCTGGCTGGAGGGATGGATGAATGGATGGCTGGATGGATGGATGGCCGAATGGTTGGCTGGCTGGAGGGATGGATGGATGGCTGAATGGATGGCTGGATGGATGGCAGGATGGATGGATGACTGGATGGATGGCTCGCTGGATGGATGGATTGATGGATGGACGGCTGGATGGATGGCTGGATGGATGGATGGCTGGATGGTTGGCAGGTTGAAGGGATGGATGGATGGATGGATGGCTGGATGGACGGCTGGATGGATGGATGGCTGGATGGATGGCTGGCTGGATGGATGGATTGATGGATGGATGGCTGGATGGATGGTTGGATGGATGGATGGCTGGATGGATGACTGGCTGGAGGGATGGATGGATGGACCGGTGGCTGTATGGATTGCTGGATGGATGGATGGATGGACGGATGGCTGGATGGAATTGCTGGCTGGAGGGATGGATGAATGGCTGGATGGCTGGCTGGATGGATGGATGGCAGGATGGATGGCTGGCTTGAGGGATGGATGGATGGCTGGATGGCTGGCTGGACGGATGGATTGCTGGTTGGATGGCTTGCTGGAGGGATGGATGGATGGCTGGATTGATGGCTGGATGAATGGATGGCTGGATGGATGGCTGGCTGGAGGAATGGATGGATGGATCGCTGGATGGATGGCTGGATGGATGGATGGCTGGATGGATGGGTGGCTGGAGGGATGGATGGATGGATGAATGGCTGAATGGATGGCTGGAATGATGGATGACTGGATGGATGGCTGGCTGTAGTGTTGTATGGATGGATGGATGGCTGGATGGACGGCTGGATGGATGGATGGCTGGATGGATGGCTGGCTGGAGGGATGGATTGATGGATGGATGGCTGGATGGATGGCTGGATGGATGGATGGCTGGATGGCTGGCTGGCTGGAGGGATGGATGGATGGATGGATGACTGGATGGAGGGATGGCTGGATGATTATCTGGCTGGCTGGATGGATGGATGGATGGATGGCTGGATGGATGTCTGGATGGAGGGATGGCTGGATGGGTGGCTGGCTGGAGGGATGGATGGATGGATGGATGGCTGGGTGGATGGCTGGATGGTTGGATGCCTGGATGGATGGCTGGCTGGAGGGATGGATGGATGGATGCATGGCTTGATGGATGGCTGAATGGATGGATGGCTGGATGAATGGCTGGCTGGAGGGATGGATGGATGGATGGCTGGATGGATGGCTGGATGGATGACTGGCTGGAGGGATGGATGGATGGATCGATGGCTGGATGGATGGCTGGATGGATGGCTGGATGGATGGCTTCCTGAAGGGATGGATGGAAGGATGGATGGCTGGATGGATGGCTGGATGGATGGATGGCTGGATGAATGGCTGGCAGGAGGGATGGATGGATGGATGGCTGGATGGATGGCTAAAAGGATGGCTGGCTGGAGGGATGGATGAATGGATGGCTGGATGGATGGATGGCCGAATGGTTGGCTGGCTGGAGGGATGGATGGGTGGATGGTAGGATGGATGGATGGCTGGATGGATGGCTGGCTGGATGGATCGATTGATGGATGGATGGCTGGATGGATGGCTGGATGGATGGATGGCTGGATGGATGGCAGGCTGAAGGGATGGATGGATGGATGGATGGCTGGATGGACGTCTGGATGGATGGATGGCTGGGTGATTGGCTGGCTGGAGGGATGGATTGATGGATGGATGGCTGGATGGATAGCTGGATCGATGGCTGGATGGATGGCTGGCTGGAGGGATGGATGGATGGCTGGATGGAGGGATGGCTGCATGGTTGGCTATCTGGAGGGATGGATGGATGGATGGATGGCTGGCTGGATGGATGGCTGGATGGATGGCTGGATGGAGGGATGGCTGGATGGATGGGTGGCTGGCGGGATGGATGGCTGGATGGATGGATGAGTGGTTGGATGGCTTAATGACTGGCTGGCTGGAGGGATGGATGGATGGCTGGATGGATGGCTGGATGGATGGATGGCTGGATGTATGGCTGGCTGGAGAGATGGATGAATGGTTGGATGTTTGGATGGATGGCTGGATGGAGGGATGGCTGGATGAATGGCTGGCTGGAGGGATGGATGGATGGATGGATGGCTGGATGGATGGATGAATGGATGGCTGAATGGATGACTGGCTGGCGGGATGGATGGATGGATGGATGGCTGGATGGATGGCTGGATGAATGGATGTCTGTATGGATGGCTGGCTGGAGGGATGGATGGATGGATGGCTGGCTGGATGGATGGCTGGATGGATGGATGCCTGAATGGATGGCTGGCTTTAGGGATGGATGGATGGATGGATGGCTTGATGGATGGCTGGATGGATGGATGGCTGGATGGATGGCTGGCAGGAGGGATGGATGGATGGATGGATGGCTGGATGGATGGCTGGATGGATGGCTGGCTGGAGGGATGGATGAATGGATGGCTGGATGGATGGATGGCCGAATGATTGGCTGGCTGGAGGGATGGATGGATGGCTGAATGGATGGCTGGATGGATGGCAGGATGGATGGATGGCTGGATGGATGGCTGGCTGGCTGGATGGATTGATGGATGGATGGCTGGATGGATGACTGGATGGATGGATGGCTGGATGGTTGGCAGGTTGAAGGGATGGATGGATGGCTGGATGGACGGCTGGATGGATGGATGGCTGGATGGATGGCTGGCTGGAGGGATGGATTGATGGATGGATGGCTGGATGTATAGCTGGATTGATGGCTGGATGGATGGCTGGCTGGTGGGATGGATGGATGGATGGATGGCTGGATGGAGGGATGGCTGGATGGTTGGCTGGCTGGAGGGATGGATGGATGTATTGATGGATGGCTGGATGGCTGGATGGAGGGATGGCTGGATGGATGGCTGGCTGGAGGATGGATGGCTGGATGGATGGCTGGATGGATGGCTGGATGGTTGGATGGCTTAATGACTGGCTGGCTGGAGGGATGGATGGATGGATGAATGGCTGGATGGATGGCTGGATGGATGGATGGATGGATCTATGGCTGGCTGGAGAGATGGAGGAATGGTTGGATGGCTGGATGGATGGCTGGATGGAGGGATGGCTGCATGGATGGCTGGCTGACGGGATGGATGGATGGATGGAAGGCTGGATGGATGGCTGGATGGATGGATGGCTTGATGGATGGCTTGCTGGAGGGATGGATGGATGGATGGCTGGATGGATGGCTGGATGGAAGAATGGCTGGATGAATGGCTGGCTGGAGGGATGGATGGATGGATGGCTGGATGGATGGCTGGATGGATGGATGGCTGGATGTATGACTGGCTGGAGGGATGGATGGATGGCTGGATGGGAGACTGAATGGATGGATGGCTGGATGGATGGCTGGCTGGAAGGAAGGGTGGATGGATGGATGGCTGGATGGATGGCTGGATGGATGGATGGCTGGATGGATGGCTGGCTGTAGGGTCGGATGGATGGATGGATGGCTGGATGGATGGTTGGATGGATGGATGGCTGGATGGATGGCTGGATGGATGGATGCCTGGATGGATGGCTGGCTGGAGGGATGGATGGATGGATGGCTTAATGGATGGATGGCCGAATGGATGGTTGGCTGAAGGGATGGATGGATGGATGGATGGCTAAAAGGAGGGCTGGATGGATGGATGGCTGGATGGATGGCTGGCAGGAGGGATGGATGAATGAATGGATGGCTGGATGGATGTCTGGATGACTGGATGGCTGGATGGATGGCTGGCTGGGCTTGTGGATTGCTAGATGGATGGCTGGATGGATGGCTGGATGGATCGATTGATGGATGGATGGCTGGATTGATGGCTGGATGGATGGATGGCTGGATGGATGGCAGGCTGAAGGGATGGATGGATGGATGGATGGCTGGATGGACGCCGTGATGGATGGATGGCTGGGTGATTGGCTGGCTGGAGGGATGGTTTGATGGATGGATGGCTGGATGGATAGCTGGATCGATGGCTGGATGGATGGCTGGCTGGAGGGATGGATGGATGGATGGATGGCTGGATGGAGGGATGGCTGCATGGTTGGCTATCTGGAGGGATGGATGGATGGATGGATGGATGGCTGGATGGATGGCTGGATGGAGGGATGGCTGGATGGATGGGTGGCTGGAGAGATGGATGGCTGGATGGATGGATGAGTGGTTGGATGGCTTAATGACTGGCTGGCTGGAGGGATGGATGGATGGCTGGATGGATGGCTGGATGGATGGATGGCTGGATGTATGGCTGGCTGGAGAGATGGATGAATGGTTGGATGTCTGGATGGATGGCTGGATGGAGGGATGGCTGGATGGATGGCTGGCTGGAGGGATGGATGGATGGATGGATGGCTGGATGGATGGATGGATGAATGGCTGGATGGATGACTGGCTGGAGGGATGGATGGATGGATGGATGGCTGGATGGATGGCTGGATGAATGGATGTCTGGATGGATGGCTGGCTGGAGGGATGGATGGATGGATGGCTGGCTGGATGGATGGCTGGATGGATGGATGCCTGGATGGATTGCTGGCTTTAGGGATGGATGGATGGATGGAAGGCTTGATGGATGGCTGGATGGATGGATGGCTGGATGGATGGCTGGCAGGAGGGATGGATGGATGGATGGATGGCTGGATGGATGGATGGATGGATGGCTGGCTGGAGGGATGGATGAATGGATGGCTGGATGGATGGATGGCCGAATGGTTGGCTGGCTGGAGGGATGGATGGATGGCTGAATGGATGGCTGGATGGATGGCAGGATGGATGGATGACTGGATGGATGGCTCGCTGGATGGATGGATTGATGGATGGACGGCTGGATGGATGGCTGGATGGATGGATGGCTGGATGGTTGGCAGGTTGAAGGGATGGATGGATGGATGGATGGCTGGATGGACGGCTGGATGGATGGATGGCTGGCTGGATGGATGGATTGATGGATGGATGGCTGGATGGATGGTTGGATGGATGGATGGCTGGATGGATGACTGGCTGGAGGGATGGATGGATGGACCGGTGGCTGTATGGATTGCTGGATGGATGGATGGATGGACGGATGGCTGGATGGAATTGCTGGCTGGAGGGATGGATGAATGGCTGGATGGCTGGCTGGATGGATGGATGGCAGGATGGATGTCTGGCTTGAGGGATGGATGGATGGCTGGATGGCTGGCTGGACGGATGGATTGCTGGTTGGATGGCTTGCTGGAGGGATGGATGGATGGCTGGATTGATGGCTGGATGAATGGATGGCTGGATGGATGGCTGGCTGGAGGAATGGATGGATGGATCGCTGGATGGATGGCTGGATGGATGGATGGCTGGATGGATGGGTGGCTGGAGGGATGGATGGATGGATGGATGGCTGAATGGATGGCTGGAATGATGGATGACTGGATGGATGGCTGGCTGTAGTGTTGTATGGATGGATGGATGGCTGGATGGACGGCTGGATGGATGGATGGCTGGATGGATGGCTGGCTGGAGGGATGGATTGATGGATGGATGGCTGGATGGATGGCTGGATGGATGGATGGCTGGATGGCTGGCTGGCTGGAGGGATGGATGGATGGATGGATGACTGGATGGAGGGATGGCTGGATGATTATCTGGCTGGCTGGATGGATGGATGGATGGATGGCTGGATGGATGTCTGGATGGAGGGATGGCTGGATGGGTGGCTGGCTGGAGGGATGGATGGATGGATGCATGGCTGGATGGATGGCTGAATGGATGGATGGCTGGATGAATGGCTGGCTGGAGGGATGGATGGATGGATGGATGGCTGGATGGATGGCTGGATGGATGGCTGGATGGATGACTGGCTGGCTGGAGGGATGGATGGATGGATGGATGGCTGGATGGATGGCTGGATGGATGGCTGGATGGATGACTGGCTGGAGGGATGGATGGATGGATCGATGGCTGGATGGATGGCTGGATGGATGGCTGGATGGATGGCTTCCTGAAGGGATGGATGGAAGGATGGATGGCTGGATGGATGGCTGGATGGATGGATGGCTGGATGAATGGCTGGCAGGAGGGATGGATGGATGGATGGCTGGATGGATGGCTAAAAGGATGGCTGGCTGGAGGGATGGATGAATGGATGGCTGGATGGATGGATGGCCGAATGGTTGGCTGGCTGGAGGGATGGATGGGTGGATGGTAGGATGGATGGATGGCTGGATGGATGGCTGGCTGGATGGATCGATTGATGGATGGATGGCTGGATGGATGGCTGGATGGATGGATGGCTGGATGGATGGCAGGCTGAAGGGATGGATGGATGGATGGATGGCTGGATGGACGTCTGGATGGATGGATGGCTGGGTGATTGGCTGGCTGGAGGGATGGATTGATGGATGGATGGCTGGATGGATAGCTGGATCGATGGCTGGATGGATGGCTGGCTGGAGGGATGGATGGATGGCTGGATGGAGGGATGGCTGCATGGTTGGCTACCTGGAGGGATGGATGGATGGATGGATGGATAGCTGGATGGATGGCTGGATGGATGGCTGGATGGAGGGATGGCTGGATGGATGGGTGGCTGGCGGGATGGATGGCTGGATGGATGGATGAGTGGTTGGATGGCTTAATGACTGGCTGGCTGGAGGGATGGATGGATGGCTGGATGGATGGCTGGATGGATGGATGGCTGGATGTATGGCTGGCTGGAGAGATGGATGAATGGTTGGATGTTTGGATGGATGGCTGGATGGAGGGATGGCTGGATGAATGGCTGGCTGGAGGGATGGATGGATGGATGGATGGCTGGATGGATGGATGAATGGATGGCTGAATGGATGACTGGCTGGCGGGATGGATGGATGGATGGCTGGATGGATGGCTGGATGAATGGATGTCTGTATGGATGGCTGGCTGGAGGGATGGATGGATGGATGGCTGGCTGGATGGATGGCTGGATGGATGGATGCCTGAATGGATGGCTGGCTTTAGGGATGGATGGATGGATGGATGGCTTGACGGATGGCTGGATGGATGGATGGCTGGATGGATGGCTGGCAGGAGGGATGGATGGATGGATGGATGGCTGGATGGATGGCTGGATGGATGGCTGGCTGGAGGGATGGATGAATGGATGGCTGGATGGATGGATGGCCGAATGGTTGGCTGGCTGGAGGGATGGATGGATGGCTGAATGGATGGCTGGATGGATGGCAGGATGGATGGATGGCTGGATGGATGGCTGGCTGGCTGGATGGATTGATGGATGGATGGCTGGATGGATGACTGGATGGATGGATGGCTGGATGGTTGGCAGGTTGAAGGGATGGATGGATGGCTGGATGGACGGCTGGATGGATGGCTGGATGGATGGCTGGCTGGTGGGATGGATGGATGGATGGATGGCTGGATGGAGGGATGGCTGGATGGTTGGCTGGCTGGAGGGATGGATGGATGTATTGATGGATGGCTGGATGGCTGGATGGAGGGATGGCTGGATGGATGGCTGGCTGGAGGATGGATGGCTGGATGGATGGCTGGATGGATGGCTGGATGGTTGGATGGCTTAATGACTGGCTGGCTGGAGGGATGGATGGATGGATGAATGGCTGGATGGATGGCTGGATGGATGGATGGATGGATCTATGGCTGGCTGGAGAGATGGAGGAATGGTTGGATGGCTGGATGGATGGCTGGATGGAGGGATGGCTGCATGGATGGCTGGCTGGCGGGATGGATGGATGGATGGAAGGCTGGATGGATGGCTGGATGGATGGATGGCTTGATGGATGGCTTGCTGGAGGGATGGATGGATGGATGGCTGGATGGATGGCTGGATGGAAGAATGGCTGGATGAATGGCTGGCTGGAGGGATGGATGGATGGATGGCTGGATGGATGGCTGGATGGATGGATGGCTGGATGTATGACTGGCTGGAGGGATGGATGGATGGCTGGATGGGAGGCTGAATGGATGGATGGCTGGATGGATGGCTGGCTGGAAGGAAGGGTGGATGGATGGATGGCTGGATGGATGGCTGGATGGATGGATGGCTGGATGGATGGCTGGCTGTAGGGTCGGATGGATGGATGGATGGCTGGATGGATGGTTGGATGGATGGATGGCTGGATGGATGGCTGGATGGATGGATGCCTGGATGGATGGCTGGCTGGAGGGATGGATGGATGGATGGCTTAATGGATGGATGGCCGAATGGATGGTTGGCTGAAGGGATGGATGGATGGATGGATGGCTAAAAGGAGGGCTGGATGGATGGATGGCTGGATGGATGGCTGGCAGGAGGGATGGATGAATGAATGGATGGCTGGATGGATGTCTGGATGACTGGATGGCTGGATGGATGGCTGGCTGGGCTTGTGGATTGCTAGATGGATGGCTGGATGGATGGCTGGATGGATGGATGGATGGATGGCTGGCTGGATGGAGGTATGGATGGATGGCTGGCTGGAGGTATGGATGGAGGGATGAATGGCTGGATGGATGGCTGGATGGAGAGATGGATGAATGCATGGATGGCTGGATGGATGACTGGATGGAGGGATGGCTGGATGGATGGCCGGCTGGAGTGATGGATGTATGGACGGATGGCTGGATGGATGGCTGGATGGATGGATGGCTGGATGGATGGCTTGCTGGAGGGATGGATGGATGGATGGATGGCTGGATGGATGGCTGGATGGATGGATGGCTGGATGAACGGCTGGCTGGAGGGATGGATGGATGGATGGATGGCTGGATGGATGGCTGGATGGATGGATGGCTGGATGGATGACTCGCTGGCGGGATGGATGGATGGATGGATGTCTGGATGGATGGCTGAATGGATGGATGGCTGGATGGATGGCTGGATGGATGGATGGATGGCTGGATGGATGGATGGCTGGATGGACGGATGGCTGGGTGGCCGGAAGGCTGGGTGGATGGATGGCTGGATGGATGGCTGGATGGATGGATGGTTGGATGGATGGCTGGATGGATGGATGGCTGGATGGATTGCTGGCTGGAGGAATGGATGGATGGATGGATGGCTGGATGGATGGCAGGATGGATTCATGGCTGGATGGCTGGCTGGCTGGACGGATGGATGGATGGATGGATGGCTGAATGGATGGCTGGATGGATGGCTGGCTGGAGGGATGGATGGATGGATGGCTGGATGGACGGCTGGATGGATGGAGGGCTGGATGGATGGCTGGCTGGAGGGATGGATTGATGGATGGATGGCTGGATGGTTGGCTGGATGGATGGATGGCTGGATGGATGGCTGGCTGGAGGGATGGATGGATGGATGGATGGAGGGATAGCTGGATGGTTGGCTGGCTGGAGGGATGGATGGATGGATGGATGGCTGGATGGATGTCTGGATGGAGGAATGGCAGGATGGATGGCTGGCTGGAGGGATGGATGGATGAATGGATGGCTGGATGGATGGCTGGATGGATGGATGGCTTAATGACTGGCTGGCTGGAGGGATGGATGGATGGATGGAGGGCTGGATGGATGGCTGGATCGATGGATGGCTGGATGTATGGCTGGTTGGAGGGATGGATGGATGGATGGATGGATGGCTGGATGGATAGCTGGATAGAGGGATGGCTGGATAGATGGCAGGCTGGAGGGATGGATGGATGGATGGATGGCTGGATGGATAGCTGAATGGATGGATGGCTGGAGGAATGGCTGGCTGGAGGGATGGATGGATGAATGGATGGCTGGATGGATGGCTGGATGGATGGATGGCTGGATGGATGACTGGCTGGAGGGATGGATGGATGGATGGATGGCTGCATGGATGGCTGGATGGATGGATGGCTGGATGGATGGCTGGCTGGAGGGATGGATGGATGGATGGATGGCTGGATGGATAGCTGGATGGATGGATGCCTGGATGGATGGATGGCTGGAGGGATGGATGGATGGATGGCTGGATGGATGGCTGGATGGATGGATGGCTGGATGGATGGATGGCTGGATGGACGGCTTGATGGATGGCTGGCTGGTGCAATGGATGAATGGATGGCTGAATGGATGGATGGCCGAATGGTTGGCTGGCTGGAGTGAAGGATGGATGGATGGATGGCTGAATGGATGGCTGGATGGATGGCAGGATGGATGGATGGCTGGATGGATGGCTGGCTGGATGGATGGATTGATGGATGGATGGCTGGATGGATGGCTGGATGGATGGATGGCTGGATGGATGGCAGGCGGAAGGGATGGATGGATGAATGGATGGCTGGTTGGACGGCTGGATGGATGGATGGCTGGACGGATGGCTGGCTTAAGGGATGGATTGAAGAATGGATGGCTGGATGGATAGCTGGATGGATGGCTGGATGGATGGCTGGCTGGTGGGATGGATGGATGGATGGCTGGATGGAGGGATGGCTGGATGGTTGGCTGGCTGGAGGGATCGATGGATGGATGGATGGCTGGATGGATGGCTGGAAGGAGGGATGGCTGGACGGATGGCTGGCTTAAGGGATGGATTGATGGATGGATGGCTGGATTGTTAGCTGGATGGATGGCTGGATGGATGGCTGGCTGGTGGGATGGATGGATGGATGGCTGGATGGAGGGATGGCTGGATGGTTGGCTGGCTGGAGGGATCGATGGATGGATGGATGGCTGGATGGATGGCTGGAAGGAGGGATGGCTGGATGGATGGCTGGCTGGAGGGATGGATGGCTGGATGGATGGCTGGATGGATGGATGAATGGATGGATGGCTTAATGACTGGCTGGCTGGAGGGATGGATGGATGGATGGATGACTGGATGGATGGCTGGAAGAATGAATGGCTGAATGTATGGCTGGCTGGAGAGATGGATGAATGGTTGGATGGCTGGATGGATGGTTGGATGGAGGGATGGCTGGATAGATGACTGGCTGGAGGGATGGATGGATGGATGGATGGCTGGATGGGTGGCTGTATGGATGGATGGCTGGATGGATGGCTGGCTGGAGGGAAGGATGGATGGATGGATGGCTCGATGGATGGCTGGATGGATGGATGGCTGGATGGATGGCTGGCTGGAGGGACGGATGGATGGCTGGATGGATGGTTGGATGGATGGATGGCTGGATGGATGGCTGGCAGGAGGGATGGATGGATGGATGGATGGCTGGATGGATGGCTGGATGGATGGATGGCAGGATGGATGGCTGGCTGGAGGGATGGATGAATGGATGTCTGGATGGATGGATGGCCGAATGGATGTCTGGCTGATGGGATGGATGGATGGATGGATGGCTAAATGGATGGCTGGATGGATGGATGGCTGGATGGATGGTTCGCTGGAGGGATGGATGAATGGATAGATGGCTGGATGGATGGCGGGATGGCTGGTTGGCTGGATGTGTGGCTGGCTGGGCGGATGGATTGATGGATGGATGGCTGAATGGATGGCTGGATGGATGGATGAATGGATGGCTGGCCGGCTGGAGGTATGGATGGATGGATGAATGGCTGGATGGATGGCTGGATGGAGAGATGGATGAATGCATGGATGGCTGGATGGATGGCTGGATGGACGGATGGCTGGATTGATGGCTGGCTGGAGGGATGAATGGATGGATGGATGGCTGGATGGATGGATGGCTGGATGAATGGCTTGCTGGAGGGATGGATGGATGGATGGTTAGCTGGCTGGAGGGATGGATGGATGGATGGCAGGATGGATGGATGGCTGGATGGATGGCTGGCTGGATGGATCGATTGATGGATGGATGGCTGGATGGATGGCTGGATGGATGGATGGCTGGATGGATGGCAGGCTGAAGGGATGGATGGATGGATGGATGGCTGGATGGACGGCTGGATGGATGGATGGCTGGGTGATTGGCTGGCTGGAGGGATGGATTGATGGATGGATGGCTGGATGGATAGCTGGATCGATGGCTGGATGGATGGCTGGCTGGAGGGATGGATGGATGGATGGATGGCTGGATGGAGGGATGGCTGCATGGTTGGCTATCTGGAGGGATGGATGGATGGATGGATGGATGGCTGGATGGATGGCTGGATGGAGGGATGGCTGGATGGATGGGTGGCTGGCGGGATGGATGGCTAGATGGATGGATGAGTGGTTGGATGGCTTAATGACTGGCTGGCTGGAGGGATGGATGGATGGCTGGATGGATGGCTGGATGGATGGATGGCTGGATGTATGGCTGGCTGGAGAGATGGATGAATGGTTGGATGTTTGGATGGATGGCTGGATGGAGGGATGGCTGGATGGATGGCTGGCTGGAGGTATGGATGGATGGATGGATGGCTGGATGGATGGATGGATGGATGGCTGAATGGATGACTGGCTGGAGGGATGGATGGATGGATGGATGGCTGGATGGATGGCTGGATGAATGGATGTCTGGATGGATGGCTGGCTGGAGGGATGGATGGATGGATGGATGGCTGGATGGATGGCTGGATGGATGGATGCCTGAATGGATGGCTGGCTTTAGAGATGGATGGATGGATGGATGGCTTGATGGATGGCTGGATGGATGGATGGCTGGATGGATGGCTGGCAGGAGGGATGGATGGATGGATGGATGGCTGGATGGATGGCTGGATGGATGGCTGGCTGGAGGGATGGATGAATGGATGGCTGGATGGATGGATGGCCGAATGGTTGGCTGGCTGGAGGGATGGATGGATGGCTGAATGGATGGCTGGATGGATGGCAGGATGGATGGATGGCTGGATGGATGGCTGGCTGGCTGGATGGATTGATGGATGGATGGCTGGATGGATGACTGGATGGATGGATGGCTGGATGGTTGGCAGGTTGAAGGGATGGATGGATGGATGGATGGCTGGAGGGACGGCTGGATGGATGGATGGCTGGATGGATGGCTGGCTGGAGGGATGGATTGATGGCTGGATGGCTGGATGTATAGCTGGATGGATGGCTGGATGGATGGCTGGCTGGTGGGATGGATGGATGGATGGATGGCTGGATGGAGGGATGGCTGGATGGTTGGCTGGCTGGAGGGATGGATGGATGGATTGATGGATGGCTGGATGGCTGGATGGAGGGATGGCTGGATGGATGGCTGGCTGGAGGATGGATGGCTGGATGGATGGCTGGATGGATGGCTGGATGGTTGGATGGCTTAATGACTGGCTGGCTGGAGGGATGGATGGATGGATGAATGGCTGGATGGATGGCTGGATGGATGGATGGATGGATCTATGGCTGGTTGGACGGCTGGATGGATGGATTGCTGGACGGATGGCTGGCTTAAGGGATGGATTGAAGAATGGATGGCTGGATGGATAGCTGGATGGATGGCTGGATGGATGGCTGGCTGGTGGGATGGATGGATGGATGGCTGGATGGAGGGATGGCTGGATGGTTGGCTGGCTGGAGGGATCGATGGATGGATGGATGGCTGGATGGATGGCTGGAAGGAGGGATGGCTGGACGGATGGCTGGCTTAAGGGATGGATTGATGGATGGATGGCTGGATTGTTAGCTGGATGGATGGCTGGATGGATGGCTGGCTGGTGGGATGGATGGATGGATGGCTGGATGGAGGGATGGCTGGATGGTTGTCTGGCTGGAGGGATCGATGGATGGATGGATGGCTGGATGGATGGCTGGAAGGAGGGATGGCTGGATGGATGGCTGGCTGGAGGGATGGATGGCTGGATGGATGGCTGGATGGATGGATGGATGGATGGCTTAATGACTGGCTGGCTGGAGGGATGGATGGATGGATGGATGACTGGATGGATGGCTGGAAGAATGAATGGCTGAATGTATGGCTGGCTGGAGAGATGGATGAATGGTTGGATGGCTGGATGGATGGTTGGATGGAGGGATGGCTGGATGGATGACTGGCTGGACGGATGGATGGATGGATGGATGGCTGGATGGGTGGCTGTATGGATGGATGGCTGGATGGATGGCTGGCTGGAGGGAAGGATGGATGGATGGATGGCTCGATGGATGGCTGGATGGATGGATGGCTGGATGGATGGCTGGCTGGAGGGACGGATGGATGGCTGGATGGATGGTTGGATGGATGGATGGCTGGATGGATGGCTGGCAGGTGGGATGGATGGATGGATGGATGGCTGGATGGATGGCTGGTTGGATGGATGGCTGGATGGATGGCTGGCTGGAGGGATGGATGAATGGATGTCTGGATGGATGGATGGCCGAATGGATGTCTGGCTGATGGGATGGATGGATGGATGGATGGCTAAATGGATGGCTGGATGGATGGATGGCTGGATGGATGGTTCGCTGGAGGGATGGATGAATGGATAGATGGCTGGATGGATGGCGGGATGGCTGGTTGGCTGGATGGGTGGCTGGCTGGGCGGATGGATTGATGGATGGATGGCTGAATGGATGGCTGGATGGATGGATGAATGGATGGCTGGCCGGCTGGAGGTATGGATGGATGGATGAATGGCTGGATGGATGGCTGGATGGAGAGATGGATGAATGCATGGATAGCTGGATGGATGGCTGGATGGACGGATGGCTGGATTGATGGCTGGCTGGAGGGATGAATGGATGGATGGCTGGATGGATGGCTGGATGGATGGATGGCTGGATGAATGGCTTGCTGGAGGGATGGATGGATGGATGGTTGGCTGGATGGAGGGATGGATGGATGGATGGCAGGATGGATGGATGGCTGGATGGATGGCTGGCTGGATGGATCGATTGATGGATGGATGGCTGGATGGATGGCTGGATGGATGGATGGCTGGATGGATGGCAGGCTGAAGGGGTGGATGGATGGATGGATGGCTGGATGGACGGCTGGATGGATGGATGGCTGGATGATTGGCTGGCTGGAGGGATGGATTGATGGATGGATGGCTGGATGGATAGCTGGATCGATGGCTGGATGGATGGCTGGCTGGAGGGATGGATGGATGGATGGATGGCTGGATGGAGGGATGGCTGCATGGTTGGCTATCTGGAGGGATGGATGGATGGATGGATGGATGGCTGGATGGATGGCTGGATGGAGGGATGGCTGGATGGATGGGTGGCTGGCGGGATGGATGGCTGGATGGATGGATGAGTGGTTGGATGGCTTAATGACTGGCTGGCTGGAGGGATGGATGGATGGCTGGATGGATGGCTGGATGGATGGATGGCTGGATGTATGGCTGGCTGGAGAGATGGATGAATGGTTGGATGTTTGGATGGATGGCTGGATGGAGGGATGGCTGGATGGATGGCTGCCTGGAGGGATGGATGGATGGATGGATGGCTGGATGGATGGATGGATGGATGGCTGAATGGATGACTGACTGGAGGGATGGATGGATGGATGGATGGCTGGATGGATGGCTGGATGAATGGATGTCTGGATGGATGGCTGGCTGGAGGGATGGATGGATGGATGGCTGGCTGGATGGATGGCTGGATGGTTGGATGCCTGAATGGATGGCTAGCTTTAGGGATGGATGGATGGATGGATGGCTTGATGGATGGCTGGATGGATGGATGGCTGGATGGATGGCTGGCAGGAGGGATGGATGGATGGATGGATGGCTGGATGGATGGCTGGATGGATGGCTGGCTGGAGGGATGGATGAATGGATGGCTGGATGGATGGATGGCCGAATGGTTGGCTGGCTGGAGGGATGGATGGATGGCTGAATGGATGGCTGGATGGATGGCAGGATGGATGGATGGCTGGATGGATGGCTGGCTGGCTGGATGGATTGATGGATGGATGGCTGGATGGATGACTGGATGGATGGATGGCTGGATGGTTGGCAGGTTGAAGGGATGGATGGATGGATGGATGGCTGGATGGACGGCTGGATGGATGGATGGCTGGATGGATGGCTGTCTGGAGGGATGGATTGATGGATGGATGGCTGGATGTATAGCTGGATGGATGGCTGGATGGATGGCTGCCTGGTGGGATGGATGGATGGATGGATGGCTGGATGGAGGGATGGCTGGATGGTTGGCTGGCTGGAGGGATGGATGGATGGATTGATGGATGGCTGGATGGCTGGATGGAGGGATGGCTGGATGGATGGCTGGCTGGAGGATGGATGGCTGGATGGATGGCTGGATGGATGGCTGGATGGTTGGATGGCTTAATGACTGGCTGGCTGGAGGATTGGATGGATGGATGAATGGCTGGATGGATGGCTGGATGGATGGATGGATGGATCTATTGCTGGCTGGAGAGATGGAGGAATGGTTGGATGGCTGGATGGATGGCTGGATGGAGGGATGGCTGCATGGATGGCTGGCTGGAGGGATGGATGGATGGATGGAAGGCTGGATGGATTGCTGGATGGATGGATGGCTTGATGGATGGCTTGCTGGAGGGATGGATGGATGGATGGCTGGATGGATGGCTGGATGGAAGAATGGCTGGATGAATGGCTGGCTGGAGGGATGGATGGATGGATGGCTGGATGGATGGCTGGATGGATGGATGGCTGGATGTATGACTGGCTGGAGGGATGGATGGATGGATGTATGGCTGGATGGGAGGCTGAATGGATGGATGGCTGGATGGATGGCTGGCTGGAAGGAAGGGTGGATGGATGGATGGCTGGATGGATGGCTGGATGGATGGATGGCTGGATGGATGGCTGGCTGTAGGGTCGGATGGATGGATGGATGGCTGGATGGATGGTTGGATGGATGGATGGCTGGATGGATGGCTGGATGGATGGATGCCTGGATGGATGGCTGGCTGGAGGGATGGATGGATGGATGGCTTAATGGATGGATGGCCGAATGGATGGTTGGCTGAAGGGTTGGATGGATGGATGGATGGCTAAAAGGATGGCTGGATGGATGGATGGCTGGATGGATGGCTGGCAGGAGGGATGGATGAATGAATGGATGGCTGGATGGATGTCTGGATGACTGGATGGCTAGATGGATGGCTGGATGGATGGCTGGATGGATGGATGGATGGATGGCTGGCTGGATGGAGGTATGGATGGATGGCTGGCTGGAGGTATGGATGGAGGGATGAATGGCTGGATGGATGGCTGGCTGGAGTGATGGATGGATGGACGGATGGCTGGATGGATGGCTGGATGGATGGATGGCTGGATGGATGGCTTGCTGGAGGGATGGATGGATGGATGGATGGCTGGATGGATGGCTGGATGGATGGATGGCTGGATGAATGGCTGGCTGGAGGGATGGATGGATGGATGGATGGCTGGATGGATGGCTGGATGGATGGATGGCTGGATGGATGATTCGCTGGCGGGATGGATGGATGGTTGGCTGGCTGGAGTGATGGATGGATGGATGGATGGCTGGATGGATGTCTGGATGGAGGAATGGCAGGATGGATGGCTGGCTGGAGGGATGGATGGATGAATGGATGGCTGGATGGATGGCTGGATGGATGGATGGCTTAATGACTGGCTGGCTGGAGGGATGGATGGATGGATGGAGGGCTGGATGGATGGCTGGATCGATGGATGGCTGGATGTATGGCTGGTTGGAGGGATGGATGGATGGATGGATGGATGGCTGGATGGATAGCTGGATAGAGGGATGGCTGGATAGATGGCTGGCTGGAGGGATGGATGGATGGATGGATGGCTGGATGGATAGCTGAATGGATGGATGGCTGGAGGAATGGCTGGCTGGAGGGATGGATGGATGAATGGATGGCTGGATGGATGGCTGGATGGATGGATGGCTGGATGGATGACTGGCTGGAGGGATGGATGGATGGATGGATGGCTGCATGGATGGCTGGATGGATGGATGGCTGGATGGATGGCTGGCTGGAGGGATGGATGGATGGATGGATGGCTGGATGGATAGCTGGATGGATGGATGCCTGGATGGATGGATGGATGGAGGGATGGATGGATGGATGGCTGGATGGATGGCTGGATGGATGGATGGCTGGATGGATGGATGGCTGGATGGACGGCTTGATGGATGGCTGGCTGGTGCGATGGATGAATGGATGGCTGAGTGGATGGATGGCCGAATGGTTGGCTGGCTGGAGTGAAGGATGGATGGATGGATGGCTGAATGGATGGCTGGATGGATGGCAGGATGGATGGATGGCTGGATGGATGGCTGGCTGGATGGATGGATTGATGGATGGATGGCTGGATGGATGGCTGGATGGATGGATGGCTGGATGGATGGCAGGCTGAAGGGATGGATGGATGAATGGATGGCTGGTTGGACGGCTGGATGGATGGATGGCTGGACGGATGGCTGGCTTAAGGGATGGATTGAAGAATGGATGGCTGGATGGATAGCTGGATGGATGGCTGGATGGATGGCTGGCTGGTGGGATGGATGGATGGATGGCTGGATGGAGGGATGGCTGGATGATTGGCTGGCTGGACGGATCGATGGATGGATGGATGGCTGGATGGATGGCTGGAAGGAGGGATGGCTGGACGGATGGCTGGCTTAAGGGATGGATTGATGGTTGGATGGCTGGATTGTTAGCTGGATGGATGGCTGGATGGATGGCTGGCTGGTGGGATGGATGGATGGATGGCTGGATGGAGGGATGGCTGGATGGTTGGCTGGCTGGAGGGATCGATGGATGGATGGATGGCTGGATGGATGGCTGGAAGGAGGGATGGATGGATGGATGGCTGGCTGGAGGGATGGATGGCTGGATGGATGGCTGGATGGATGGATGGATGGATGAATGGCTTAATGACTGGCTGGCTGGAGGGATGGATGGATGGATGGATGACTGGATGGATGGCTGGAAGAATGAATGGCTGAATGTATGGCTGGCTGGAGAGATGGATGAATGGTTGGATGGCTGGATGGATGGTTGGATGGAGGGATGGCTGGATGGATGACTGGCTGGAGGGATGGATGGATGGATCGATGGCTGGATGGGTGGCTGTATGGATGGATGGCTGGATGGATGGCTGGCTGGAGGGAAGGATGGATGGATGGATGGCTCGATGGATGGCTGGATGGATGGATGGCTGGATGGATGGCTGGCTGGAGGGACGGATGGATGGCTGGATGGATGGTTGGATGGATGGATGGCTGGATGGATGGCTGGCAGGAGGGATGGATGGATGGATGGATGGCTGGATGGATGGCTGGATGGATGGATGGCTGGATGAATGGCTGGCTGGAGGGATGGATGAATGGATGTCTGGATGGATGGATGGCCGTATGGATGTCTGGCTGATGGGATGGATGGATGGATGGATGGCTAAATGGATGGCTGGATGGATGGATGGCTGGATGGATGGTTCGCTGGAGGGATGGATGAATGGATAGATGGCTGGATGGATGGCGGGATGGCTGGTTGGCTGGATGGGTGGCTGGCTGGGCGGATGGATTGATGGATGGATGGCTGAATGGATGGCTGGATGGATGGATGAATGGATGGCTGGCCGGCTGGAGGTATGGATGGATGGATGAATGGCTGGATGGATGGCTGGATGGAGAGATGGATGAATGCATGGATGGCTGGATGGATGGCTGGATGGACGGATGGCTGGATTGATGGCTGGCTGGAGGGATGAATGGATGGATGGCTGGATGGATGGCTGGATGGATGGATGGCTGGATGAATGGCTTGCTGGAGGGATGGATGGATGGATGGTTGTCTGGCTGGAGGAATGGATGGATGGATGGCAGGATGGATGGATGGCTGGATGGATGACTGGCTGGATGGATCGATTGATGGATGGATGGCTGGATGGATGGCTGGATGGATGGATGGCTGGATGGATGGCAGGCGGAAGGGATGGATGGATGGATGGATGGCTGGATGGACGGCTGGATGGATGGATGGCTGGGTGATTGGCTGGCTGGAGGGATGGATTGATGGATGGATGGCTGGATGGATAGCTGGATCGATGGCTGGATGGATGGCTGGCTGGAGGGATGGATGGATGGATGGATGGCTGGATGGAGGGATGGCTGCATGGTTGGCTGTCTGGAGGGATGGATGGATGGATGGATGGATGGCTGGATGGATGGCTGGATGGAGGGATGGCTGGATGGATGGGTGGCTGGCGGGATGGATGGCTGGATGGATGGATGAGTGGTTGGATGGCTTAAAGACTGGCTGGCTGGAGGGATGGATGGATGGCTGGATGGCTGGATGGATGGATGGCTGGATGTATGGCTGGCTGGAGAGATGGATGAATGGTTGGATGTTTGGATGGATGGCTGGATGGAGGGATGGCTGGATGGATGGCTGGCTGGAGGGATGGATGGATGGATGGATGGCTGGATGGATGGATGGATGGATGGCTGAATGGATGACTGGCTGGAGGGATGGATGGATGGATGGATGGATGGATGGCTGGATGGATGGCTGGATGAATGGATGTCTGGATGGATGGCTGGCTGGAGGGATGGATGGATGGATGGCTGGCTGGATGGATGGCTGGATGGTTGGATGCCTGAATGGATGGCTGGCTTTAGGGATGGATGGATGGATGGATGGCTTGATGGATGGCTGGATGGATGGATGGCTGGATGGATGGCTGGCAGGAGTGATGGATGGATGGATGGATGGCTGGATGGATGGCTGGATGATTGGCTGGCTGAAGGGATGGATGGATGGATGGATGGCTGGATGGCTGGCTGGATGGATGGATGGCTGGATGGATGGCTGGATGGATGGATGGCTGGATGGGCGATTGGCTGGAGGGATGGATGGATGGATGGCTGGATGGATGGCTGGCTGGAGGGATGGATGGATGGTTGGATGGATGGCTGGATGGATGGCTGGATGGATGGATGGCTGGATGGATGGAAGACTGGAGTGATGGATGGGTGGATGGTTCGATGGATGGATGGTTGGATGGATGGCTGGATGGATGGCTGGCTGGAGGGATGGAAGGATGGATGGAAGGCTGGATGGGCGGCTGGATGGATGGCTGGATGTCTGGATGGCTGGCTGGATGGATGGATGGCTGGTTGGCTGGATGGATCGATGGAAGGCTGGATGGATGGATGGATGGACGGATGGATGGAGGGATGGATGGATGGAGGGATGGCTGGATGGATGGCTGGATGGATGGATGGCTGGATGGATGGATGGCTGGATGGATGGCTGGCTGGAGGGATGGATGGATGGATGGATGCATGGATGAATGGCTGGCTGGATGGATGGATTGATGGCTGGATGGATGGCTGGATGGATGGCTGGATGGATGGATGGACGGATGGATGGATGGCTGGATGGATGGCGGGATGGATGGATGGCTGGATGGATGGCTGGCTGGAGGGATGGATGGATGGATGGCTGGCTGGAGGGATGGATGGATGGATGGATGCATGGATGAATGGCTGGCTGGATGGATGGATGGATGGCTGGATGGATGGCTGGATGGATGGCTTAATGGAGAGATGGATGGATGGATGGGTGGCTGAATGGATGGCTGGATGGATGGATGTCCGGATGGATGGCTGGCTGGAGGGATAGATGGTTGGATGGATGGCTGGATGAATGTCTGGATGGATGGATGGCTGGATGGATGGCTGGCTGCAGTGATGGATGGATGGATGGATGGCTGGATGGATGGCTGGCTGGAGGGATGGATCGATGGATGGATGGCTGGATGGATGGCTGCATGGATGGCTGGATGGATTGCTGGCTGGAGGAATGGATGGATTAATGAATGGCTGGACGGATGGCTGGATGGATGGAAGGCTGGATGGATGGCTGGCTGGAGGGATGGCTGGATGGTTGGATGGCTTGATGGATGGCTGGATGGATGGATGGCTGGATGGATGGCTGGCAGGAGTGATGGATGGATGGATGGATGGCTGGATGGATGGCTGGATGATTGGCTGGCTGAAGGGATGGATGGATGGATGGATGGCTGGATGGCTGGCTGGATGGATGGATGGCTGGATGGATGGCTGGATGGATGGATGGATGGATAGCTGGATGGATGGATGGCTGGATGGATGGATGGCTGGATGGCTGAAAGTCTGGATGGATGGATTGCTGGATGGATGGCTGGATGGATGGATGGATGGATGGATGGCTGGCTGGATGGCTGGATGGAGGGATGGCTGGAAGGATGGCTGGCTGGAGTGACGAATGGATGGATGGCTGGATGGATGGCTATATGGCGGGATGGCTGGATGGAAGGCTGGCCGGATGGATGGATGGCTGGATGGATGGATGGATGGACGGATGGATGGAGGGATGGCTGGATGGATGGCTGGCTGGAGGGATGGATGGATGGATGGATGGCTGGATGGATGGCTGGATGAAGGAATGGCTGGATGGATGGATTGCTGGAGGGATGGATGGCTGGATGGATGGCTGGATGGATGGCTGGATGGATGGATGGCTGGATGGGCGATTGGCTGGAGGGATGGATGGATGGATGGCTGGATGGATGGCTGGCTGGAGGGATGGATGGATGGTTGGATGGATGGCTGGATGGATGGCTGGATGGATGGATGGCTGGATGGATGGAAGACTGGAGTGATGGATGGGTGGATGATTCGATGGATGGATGGTTGGATGGATGGCTGGATGGATGGCTGGCTGGAGGGATGGAAGGATGGATGGAAGGCTGGATGGGCGGCTGGATGGATGGCTGGATGTCTGGATGGCTGGCTGGATGGATGGATGGCTGGTTGGCTGGATGGATCGATGGAAGGCTGGATGGATGGATGGATGGACGGATGGATGGAGGGATGGATGGATGGAGGGATGGCTGGATGGATGGCTGGATGGATGGATGGCTGGATGGATGGATGGCTGGATGGATGGCTGGCTGGAGGGATGGATGGATGGATGGATGCATGGATGAATGGCTGGCTGGATGGATGGATTGATGGCTGGATGGATGGCTGGATGGATGGCTGGATGGATGGATGGACGGATGGATGGATGGCTGGATGGATGGCGGGATGGATGGATGGCTGGATGGATGGCTGGCTGGAGGGATGGATGGATGGATGGCTGTCTGGAGGGATGGATGGATGGATGGATGCATGGATGAATGGCTGGCTGGATGGATGGATGGATGGCTGGATGGATGGCTGGATGGATGGCTTAATGGAGAGATGGATGGATGGATGGGTGGCTGAATGGATGGCTGGATGGATGGATGTCCGGATGGATGGCTGGCTGGAGGGATAGATGGTTGGATGGATGGCTGGATGGATGTCTGGATGGATGGATGGCTGGATGGATGGCTGGCTGCAGTGATGGATGGATGGATGGATGGCTGGATGGATGGCTGGCTGGAGGGATGGATCGATGGATGGGTGGCTGGATGGATGGCTGCATGGATGGCTGGATGGATTGCTGGCTGGAGGAATGGATGGATTAATGAATGGCTGGACGGATGGCTGGATGGATGGAAGGCTGGATGGATGGCTGGCTGGAGGGATGGATGGATGGCTGGCTGAATGGATGGCTAGATCGATGGATGGCTGGATGGATGGCTGGCTGGAGGAATGGAGTCATGGATGGATGGCCGGATGGACAGCTGGATGGAAGGACGGCTGGATGCATGGCTGGCTGGAGGGATGGATTGATGGATGGTTGGCTGGATGGCTGGCTGGATGGATGGATGGCTCGATGGATGGCTGGCTGGAGGGATGGATGGATGGATGGATGGATGGCTGGATGGATGGCTGGATGGAGGGATGGCTGGATGTTTGGTTGGCTGGAGGGATGGATGGATGGCTGGATGGAGGGATGGCTGGATGGATGGCTGGCTGGACGGATGGATGGATGGATTATTGGCTGGATGGATGGCTGGATGGAGGGATGCCTGGATGGATGGCTGTATGGAGGGATGGCTGGATGGAAGGCTGGCTGGATGGATGGATGGCTGGATGGATGGATGGATGGACGGATGGATGGAGGGATGGCTGGATGGATATCTGGCTGGAGGGATGGATGGATGGATGGATGGCTGGATGGATGGCTGGATGGAGGAATGGTTGGATGGATGAATTTCTGGAGGGATGGATGGCTGGATGGATGGCTGGATGGATGGCTGGATGGATGGACGGCTGGATGGGCGATTGGCTGGAGGGATGGATGGATGGCTGGCTGGATGGATGGCTGGCTGGAGGGATGGATGGATGGATGGCTGGATGGATGGCTGGATGGATGGATGGCTGGATGGATGGATGGCTGGAGTGATGGATGGGTGGATGGTTCGATGGATGGCTGGTTGGATGGATGGCTGGATGGATGGCTGGCTGGAGGGATTGAAGGATGGATGGATTGCTTGATGGATGGCAGGATGGATGGCTGGATGGACGGATGGATGGATGGATGGCTGGATGGATGGCTGGATGGATGGATGGATGGATGGATAGCTGGATGGATGGCTGGATGGATGGATGTCCGGATGGATGGCTGGCTGGAGGGATAGATGGTTGGATGGATGGCTGGATGGATGTCTGGATGGATGGATGGCTGGATGGATGGCTGGCTGCAGTGATGGATGGATGGATGGATGGCTGGATGGATGGCTGGCTGGAGGGATGGATCGATGGATGGATGGCTGGATGGATGGCTGCATGGATGGCTGGATGGATTGCTGGCTGGAGGAATGGATGGATTAATGAATGGCTGGACGGATGGCTGGATGGATGGAAGGCTGGATGGATGGCTGGCTGGAGGGATGGCTGGATGGTTGGATGCCTGAATGGATGGCTGGCTTTAGGGATGGATGGATGGATGGATGGCTTGATGGATGGCTGGATGGATGGATGGCTGGATGGATGGCTGGCAGGAGTGATGGATGGATGGATGGATGGCTGGATGGATGGCTGGATGATTGGCTGGCTGAAGGGATGGATGGATGGATGGATGGCTGGATGGCTGGCTGGATGGATGGATGGCTGGATGGATGGCTGGATGGATGGATGGATGGATAGCTGGATGGATGGATGGCTGGATGGATGGATGGCTGGATGGCTGAAAGTCTGGATGGATGGATTGCTGGATGGATGGCTGGATGGATGGATGGATGGATGGATGGCTGGATGGCTGGATGGAGGGATGGCTGGAAGGATGGCTGGCTGGAGTGACGAATGGATGGATGGCTGGATGGATGGCTATATGGCGGGATGGCTGGATGGAAGGCTGGCCGGATGGATGGATGGCTGGATGGATGGATGGATGGACGGATGGATGGAGGGATGGCTGGATGGATGGCTGGCTGGAGGGATGGATGGATGGATGGATGGCTGGATGGATGGCTGGATGAAGGAATGGCTGGATGGATGGATTGCTGGAGGGATGGATGGCTGGATGGATGGCTGGATGGATGGCTGGATGGATGGATGGCTGGATGGGCGATTGGCTGGAGGGATGGATGGATGGATGGCTGGATGGATGGCTGGCTGGAGGGATGGATGGATGGTTGGATGGATGGCTGGATGGATGGCTGGATGGATGGATGGCTGGATGGATGGAAGACTGGAGTGATGGATGGGTGGATGGTTCGATGGATGGATGGTTGGATGGATGGCTGGATGGATGGCTGGCTGGAGGGATGGAAGGATGGATGGAAGGCTGGATGGGCGGCTGGATGGATGGCTGGATGTCTGGATGGCTGGCTGGATGGATGGATGGCTGGTTGGCTGGATGGATCGATGGAAGGCTGGATGGATGGATGGATGGACGGATGGATGGAGGGATGGATGGATGGAGGGATGGCTGGATGGATGGCTGGATGGATGGATGGCTGGATGGATGGATGGCTGGATGGATGGCTGGCTGGAGGGATGGATGGATGGATGGATGCATGGATGAATGGCTGGCTGGATGGATGGATTGATGGCTGGATGGATGGCTGGATGGATGGCTGGATGGATGGATGGACGGATGGATGGATGGCTGGATGGATGGCGGGATGGATGGATGGCTGGATGGATGGCTGGCTGGAGGGATGGATGGATGGATGGCTGGCTGGAGGGATGGATGGATGGATGGATGCATGGATGAATGGCTGGCTGGATGGATGGATGGATGGCTGGATGGATGGCTGGATGGATGGCTTAATGGAGAGATGGATGGATGGATGGGTGGCTGAATGGATGGCTGGATGGATGGATGTCCGGATGGATGGCTGGCTGGAGGGATAGATGGTTGGATGGATGGCTGGATGGATGTCTGGATGGATGGATGGCTGGATGGATGGCTGGCTGCAGTGATGGATGGATGGATGGATGGCTGGATGGATGGCTGGCTGGAGGGATGGATCGATGGATGGATGGCTGGATGGATGGCTGCATGGATGGCTGGATGGATTGCTGGCTGGAGGAATGGATGGATTAATGAATGGCTGGACGGATGGCTGGATGGATGGAAGGCTGGATGGATGGCTGGCTGGAGGGATGGATGGATGGCTGGCTGAATGGATGGCTAGATCGATGGATGGCTGGATGGATGGCTGGCTGGAGGAATGGAGTCATGGATGGATGGCCGGATGGACAGCTGGATGGAAGGACGGCTGGATGCATGGCTGGCTGGAGGGATGGATTGATGGATGGTTGGCTGGATGGCTGGCTGGATGGATGGATGGCTCGATGGATGGCTGGCTGGAGGGATGGATGGATGGATGGATGGATGGCTGGATGGATGGCTGGATGGAGGGATGGCTGGATGTTTGGTTGGCTGGAGGGATGGATGGATGGCTGGATGGAGGGATGGCTGGATGGATGGCTGGCTGGACGGATGGATGGATGGATTATTGGCTGGATGGATGGCTGGATGGAGGGATGCCTGGATGGATGGCTGTATGGAGGGATGGCTGGATGGAAGGCTGGCTGGATGGATGGATGGCTGGATGGATGGATGGATGGACGGATGGATGGAGGGATGGCTGGATGGATATCTGGCTGGAGGGATGGATGGATGGATGGATGGCTGGATGGATGGCTGGATGGAGGAATGGTTGGATGGATGAATTTCTGGAGGGATGGATGGCTGGATGGATGGCTGGATGGATGGTTGGATGGATGGACGGCTGGATGGGCGATTGGCTGGAGGGATGGATGGATGGCTGGCTGGATGGATGGCTGGCTGGAGGGATGGATGGATGGATGGCTGGATGGATGGCTGGATGGATGGATGGCTGGATGGATGGATGGCTGGAGTGATGGATGGGTGGATGGTTCGATGGATGGCTGGTTGGATGGATGGCTGGATGGATGGCTGGCTGGAGGGATTGAAGGATGGATGGATTGCTTGATGGATGGCAGGATGGATGGCTGGATGGACGGATGGATGGATGGATGGCTGGATGGATGGCTGGATGGATGGATGGATGGATGGATAGCTGGATGGATGGCTGGATGGATGGATGGCTGGATGGATGGCTGGCTGGAGGGATAGATGGATGGATGGCTGGCTGGAGGGATGGCTGGATGGATGGCTGGTTGGATGGCTGGATAGATGGATGGCTGGATGGCTGGCTGGCTTGAGAGATGGATGGATGGATGGGTTGCTGGGTGGATGGCTGGATGGATGAATGTCCGGATGGTTGGCTGGCTGGAGGGATGGATGGATGGATGGATGGCTGGACGGATGTCAGGATGGATGGATGGCTGGATGGATGGCTGGCTGGAGGGATGGATGGATGGATGGATGGCTGGATGGATGGCTGGATGGATGGATGGCTGGATGGATGACTGGCTGGAGGGATGGATTGATGGATGGCTGGATGGATGGCTGGATGGATTGTTTGCTGGAGGAATGGATGGATTAATGAATGGCTGGACGGATGGCTGGATGGATGGAAGGCTGGATGGATGGCTGGCTGGAGGGATGGATGGATGGATGGCTGAATGGATGGCTAGATCGAAGGATGGTTGGATGGATGGCTGGCTGGAGGAATGGAGTCATGGATGGTTGGCCGGATGGACGGCTGGATGGAAGGATGGCTGGATGCATGGCTGGTTGGAGGGATGGATTGATGGATGGATGGCTGGATGGCTGGCTGGATGGATGGATGGCTCGATGGATGGCTGGCTGGAGGGATGGATGGATGGATGGCTGGATGGATGGCTGGATGGAGGGATGGCTGGATGGTTGGCTGGCTGGAGGGATGGATGGATGGCTGGATTGATGGCTGGATGGTGGGGTGGCTGGATGGATGGCTGTCTGCAGGGATGGATGGATGGATTATTGGCTGGATGGATGGCTGGATGGAGGGATGGCTGTATGGGTGGATGGCTGGAGGGATGGATGGATGGCTGGATGGACGGCTGGATGGAGGGATGGCTGGCTGGATGGCTGGCTGGAGGGATGGATGGATGGATTGATGGCTGGATGGATGGCTGGATGGAGGGATGGCTGGATGGATGGCTGGCTGGAGGGATGGATGGATGGATGAATGGCCGAATGGATGGCTGGATGGATGGCTGGCTGGAGGGATGGAAGGGTGGATGGAAGGCTGGATGGACGGCTGGATGGATGGCTGGATGTCTGGATGGCTGGCTGGATGGATGGATGGCTGGTTGACTGGATGGATGGATGGAAGGCTGGATGGATGGATGGATGGACGGATGAATGGAGGGATGGATGGATGGATGGATGGCTGGCTGGATGGATGGCTGGATGGATGGATGGCCGGATGGATGGATGGCTGGATGGATGGCTGGCTGGAGGGATGGATGGATGGATGGATGCATGGATGAATGGCTGGCTGGATGGATGGATGGATGGCTGGATGGATGGCTGGATGGATGGCTGGATGGATGGATGGACGGATGGAGGGATGGCTGGATGGATGGCGGGATGGATGGATGGCTGGATGGATGGCTGGCTGGAGGGATGGATGGATGGATGGCTGGCTGGAGGGATGGATGGATGGATGGCTGGATGGATGGCTGGATAAATGGATGGCTGGATGGCTGGCTGGCTGGAGAGATGGATGGATGGATGGGTGGCTGAATGGATGGCTGGATGGATGGATGTCCGGATGGATGGCAGGCTGGAGGGATAGATGGTTGGATGGATGGCTGGATGGATGTCTGGATGGATGGATGGCTGGATGGATGGCTGGCTGGAGGGATGGATGGATGGATGGATGGCTGGATGGATGGCTGGCTGGAGGAATGGATGGATGGATGGATGGCTGGATGGATGGCTGGATGGATGGCTGGATGGATTGCTGGCTGGAGGAATGGATGGATTAATGAATGGCTGGACGGATGGCTGGATGGATGGAAGGCTGGATGGATGGCTGGCTGGTGGGATGGATGGATGGCTGGCTGAATGGATGGCTAGATCGATGGATGGCTGGATGGATGGCTTGCTGGAGGAATGGAGTCATGGATGGATGGCCGGATGGACGGCTGGATGGAAGGATGGCTGGATGCATGGCTGGCTGGAGGGATGGATTGATGGATGGTTGTCTGGATGGCTGGCTGGATGGATGGATGGATGGCTCGATGGGTGGCTGGCTGGAGGGATGGATGGATGGATGGCTGGATGGATGGCTGGATGGAGGGATGGCTGGATGGTTGGCTGGCTGGAGGAATGGATGGATGGCTGGATGGATGGCTGGATGGAGGGATGGCTGGATGGATGGCTGGCTGGAGGGATGGATGGATGGATTATTGGCTGGATGGATGGCAGGATGGAGGGATGGCTGGATGAGTGGCTGGCTGGAGGGATGGATGGATGGCTGGATGGATGGCTGGATGGAGGGATGACTGGCTGGAGTGACGGATGGATGGATGGCTGGATGGATGGCTGTATGGAGGGATGGCTGGATGGAAGGATAGATGGATGGATGGCTGGCTGGAGGGATGGATGGATGGATGGATGGAGGGATAGCTGGATGGTTGGCTGGCTGGAGGGATGGATGGATGGATGGATGGCTGGATGGATGTCTGGATGGATGGATGGCTGGATGGATGGCTGGCTGGAGGGATGGATGGATGGATGGATGGCTGGATGGATGGCTGGATGGATTGATGGCTGGATGGATGGCTGGCTGGAGGGATGGATGGATGGATGGATGGAGGGATAGCTGGATGGTTGGCTGGCTGGAGGGATGGATGGATGGATGGGTGGCTGGATGGATGTCTGGATGGATGGATGGCTGGATGGATGGCTGGCTGGAGGGATGGATGGATGAATGGATGGCTGGATGGATGGCTGGATGGATGGATGGCTTAATGACTGGCTGGCTGGAGGGATGGATGGATGGATGGAGGGCTGGATGGATGGCTGGATCGATGGATGGCTGGATGTATGGCTGGCTGGAGGGATGGATGGATGGATGGATGGATGGCTGGATGGATAGCTGGATAGAGGGATGGCTGGATAGATGGCTGGCTGGAGGGATGGATGGATGGATAGCTGAATGGATGGATGGCTGGAGGAATGGCTGGCTGGAGGGATGGATGGATGAATGGATGGCTGGATGGATGGCTGGATGGATGGATGGCTGGATGGATGACTGGCTGGAGGGATGGATGGATGGCTGCATGGATGGCTGGATGGATGGATGGCTGGATGGATGGCTGGCTGGAGGGATGGATGGATGGCTGGATGGATAGCTGGATGGATGGATGCCTGGATGGATGGATGGCTGGAGGGATGGATGGATGGATGGCTGGATGGATGGCTGGATGGATGGATGGCTGGATGGATGGATGGCTGGATGGACGGCTTGATGGATGGCTGGCTGGTGCTATGGATGAATGGATGGCTGAATGGATGGATGGCCGAATGGTTGGCTGCCTGGAGTGAAGGATGGATGGATGGATGGATTGCTGAATGGATGGCTGGATGGATGGCAGGATGGATGGATGGCTGGATGGATGGCTGGCTGGATGGATGGATTGATGGATGGATGGCTGGATGGATGGCTGGATGGATGGATGGCTGGATGGATGGCAGGCTGAAGGGACGGATGGATGAATGGATGGCTGGATGGACGGCTGGATGGATGGATGGCTGGACGGATGGCTGGCTTAAGGGATGGATTGAAGAATGGATGGCTGGATGGATAGCTGGACGGATGGTTGGATGGATGGCTGGCTGGTGGGATGGATGGATGGATGGCTGGATGGAGGGATGGCTGGATGGTTGGATGGCTGGAGGGATCGATGGATGGATGGATGGCTGGATGGATGGCTGGAAGGAGGGATGGCTGGACGGATGGCTGGCTTAAGGGATGGATTGATGGATGGATGGCTGGATGGATAGCTGGATGGATGGCTGGATGGATGGCTGGCTGGTGGGGTGGATGGATGGATGGCTGGATGGAGGGATGGCTGGATGGTTGGCTGGCTGGAGGGATCGATGGATGGATGGATGGCTGGATGGATGGCTGGAAGGAGGGATGGCTGGATGAATGGCTGGCTGGAGGGATGGATGGATGGATGGATGGCTGGATGGATGGCTGGATGGATGGATGGCTGGTTGGATGACTGGCTGTAGGGATGGATGGATGGCTGGATGGGTGGCTGGATGGATGGATGGCTGGTTGGATGGCTGGCTGGAGGGAAGGATGGTTGGATGGATGGCTGGATGGAAGGCTGGATGGATGGATGTCTGGATGGATGGCTGGCTGGAGGGACGGATGGATTGATGGATGGCTGGATGGATGGCTGGATGGATGGATGGCTGAATGAATGGCTGGCGGGAGGGATGGGTGGATGGATGGATGGCTGGATGGATGGCTGGATGGATGGATGGCTGGATGGATAGCTGGCTGGAGGGATGAATGGATGGATGGCTGGAGGGATGGATTAATGGATGGATGGATTGATGGATGGCTGGATGGCTGGATGGATGGCTGGCTGGGCGGATGGATTGATGGATGGATGGCTGGATGGATGGCTGGATGGATGGATGGATGGATGGCTGGCTGGCTGGAGGTATGGATGGATGGATGAATGGCTGGATGGATGGCTGGATGGAGAGATGGCTCAATGCATGGATGGCTGGATGGATGGCTGGATGGAGGGATGGCTGGATGGATGGCTGGCTGGAGGGATGGATGGCTGGATGGATGGATGTCCGGATGGATGGCTGGCTGGAGGGATGGATGGATGGCTGGATGGATGGATGGCTGGATGGATGGCTGGCTGGAGGGATGGATGGATGAATGGATGGCTCGTTGGATGGCTGGATGGATGGATGGCTGGATGAATGGCTGGCTGGAGGGATGGATGGATGGATGGCTGGATGGATGGCTGGATGGATGGATGGCTGGTTGGTTGACTGGCTGGAGGGATGGATGGATGTATGGATGGCTGGATGGGCGGCTGGATGGATGGATGGCTGGATGGATGGCTGGCTGGAGGGAAGGATGGATGGATGGATGGCTGGATGGAAGGCTGGATGGATGGATGGCTGGATGGATGGCTGGCTGGAGGGACGGATGGATGGATGGCTGGATGGATGGCTGGATGGATGGATGGCTGAATGGATGGCTGGCGGGAGGGATGGATGGATTGATGGATGGCTGGATGGATGGCTGGATGGATGGATGGCTGGATGGATGGCTGGCTAGAGGGATGGATGGATGGATGGCTGGATGGATGGATGGCCGAATGGATGGCTGGCTGAATGGATGGATGGATGGATGGATTGCTGAATGGATGGCTGGATGGATGGATGGCTGGATAGATGGCTGGCTGGAGGGATGGATTAATGGATGGTTGGATGGATGGATGGCTGGATGGCTGGATGGATGTCTGGCTGGGCGGATGGATTGATGGATGGATGGCTGGATGGATGGCTGGATGGATGGATGGATGGATGGCTGGCTGGCTGGAGGTATGGATGGATGGATGAATGGCTGGATGGATGGCTGGATGGAGAGATGGATGAATGCATGGATGGCTGGATGGATGGCTGGATGGAGGGATGGCTGGATGGATGGCTGGCTGGAGGGATGGATGGATGGATGTATGGCTGGATGGATGGCTGGATGGAAGGCTGGATGGATGGATGGCTGGATGGATGGCTGGCTGGAGGGACGGATCGATGGATGGATGGCTGGATGGATGGCTGGATGGATGACACGCTGGCGGGATGGATGGATGGATGGATGGCTGGATGGATGGCTGGATGGATGGATGGCTTGATGGATGGCTGGACGGATGGATGGATGGATGGCTGGATGGATGGATGGTTGGATGGATGGATGGCTGGATGGCTGGAAGGCTGGATGGATGGATGGCTGGATGGATGGCTGGATGGATGGATGGATGGCTGGATGCATGGCTGGATGGAGGGATGGCTGGATGGATGGCTGGCGGGGGTGACGGATGGATGGATGGCTGGATGAATGGCTGTATGGAGGGATGGCTGGCTGGACGGCAGGCTGGATGGTTGGATGGCTGGATGGATGGATGGATGGACGGATGGATGGAGGGATGGCTGGGTGGATGGCTGGCTGGAGGGATGGTTGGATGGATGGATGGCTGGATGGCTGGAAGGCTGGATGGATGGATGGCTGGATGGATGGCTGGATGGATGGATGGATGGCTGGAAGGATGGATGGCTGGATGGATGGCTGGCTGGAGGGACGGATGGATGGATGGCTGGATGGATGGCTGGATGAATGGATGGCTGAATAGATGGCTGGCTGGAGGGATGGATGGATGGATGGCTGGATGGATGGATGGCCGAATGGATGGCTGGCTGAAGGGATGGATGGATGGATGGATTGCTGAATGGATGGCTGCATGGATGGATGGCTGGATGGATGGCTGGCTGGAGGGATGGATTAATGGATGGATGGATGGATGGATGGCTGGATGGCTGGATGGCTGGATGGATGTCTGGCTGGGCGGATGGATTGATGGATGGATGGCTGGATGGATGGCTGGATGGATGGATGGATGGATGGCTGGCTGGCTGGAGGTATGGATGGATGGATGAATGGCTGCATGGATGGCTGGATGGAGAGATGGATGAATGCATGGATGGCTGGATGGATAGCTGGATGGAGGGATGGCTGGATGGATGGCTGGCTGGAGGGATGGATGGATGGATGGATGGCTGGATGGATGGCTGGATGGCTGGATGGATGGCTTGCTGGAGGGATGGAAGGATGGATGGATGGATATCTGGACGTATGGCTGGATGGATGGATGGCTGGATGAATGGCTGGCTGGAGGGATGGATGGATGGATGGATGGCAGGATGGATGGCTGGATGGATGGATGGCTGGATGGATGACTCGTTGGCGGGATGGATGGATGGATGGATGGCTGGATGGATGGCTGGATGGATGGATGGCTTGATGGATGGCTGGATGGATGGATGGATGGATGGCTGGATGGATGGATGGTTGGATGGATGGATGGCTGGATGGCTGGAAGGCTGGATGGATGGATGGCTGGATGGATGGCTGGATGGATGGATGAATGGATGGATGGATGGATGGCTGGATGCATGGCTGGATGGAGGGATGGCTGTATGGATGGCTGGATGGATGGATGGCTGGATGGATGGCTGGCTGGAGGGATGGATGGATGGATGGATGGCTGGATGGATAGCTGGATGGATGGATGCCTGGATGGATGGATGGCTGGAGGGAATGATGGATGGATGGCTGGATGGATGGCTGGATGGATGGATGGCTGGATGGATGGATGGCTGGATGGACGGCTTGATGGATGGCTGGCTGGTGCTATGGATGAATGGATGGCTGAATGGATGGATGGCCGAATGGTTGGCTGGCTGGAGTGAAGGATGGATGGATGGATGGATTGCTGAATGGATGGCTGGATGGATGGCAGGATGGATGGATGGCTGGATGGATGGCTGGCTGGATGGATGGATTGATGGATGGATGGCTGGATGGATGGCTGGATGGATGGATGGCTGGATGGATGGCAGGCTGAAGGGACGGATGGATGAATGGATGGCTGGATGGACGGCTGGATGGATGGATGGCTGGACGGATGGCTGGTTTAAGGGATGGATTGAAGAATGGATGGCTGGATGGATAGCTGGATGGATGGCTGGATGGATGGCTGGCTGGTGGGATGGATGGATGGATGGCTGGATGGAGGGATGGCTGGATGGTTGGCTGGCTGGAGGGATCGATGGATGGATGGATAGCTGGATGGATGGCTGGAAGGAGGGATGGCTGGACGGATGGCTGGCTTAAGGGATGGATTGATGGATGGATGGCTGGATGGATAGCTGGATGGATGGCTGGATGGATGGCTGGCTGGTGGGGTGGATGGATGGATGGCTATATGGAGGGATGGCTGGATGGTTGGCTGGCTGGAGGGATCGATGGATGGATGGATGGCTGGATGGATGGCTGGAAGGAGGGATGGCTGGATGAATGGCTGGCTGGAGGGATGGATGGATGGATGGATGGCTGGATGGATGGCTGGATGGATGGATGGCTGGTTGGATGACTGGCTGTAGGGATGGATGGATGGCTGGATGGGTGGCTGGATGGATGGATGGCTGGTTGGATGGCTGGCTGGAGGGAAGGATGGTTGGATGGATGGCTGGATGGAAGGCTGGATGGATGGATGTCTGGATTGATGGCTGGCTGGAGGGACGGATGGATTGATGGATGGCTGGATGGATGGCTGGATGGATGGATGGCTGAATGAATGGCTGGCGGGAGGGATGGATGGATGGATGGATGGCTGGATGGATGGCTGGATGGATGGATGGCTGGATGGATAGCTGGCTGGAGGGATAGATGGATGGATGGCTGGAGGGATGGATTAATGGATGGATGGATGGATGGATGGCTGGATGGCTGGATGGATGGCTGGCTGGGCGGATGGATTGATGGATGGATGGCTGGATGGATGGCTGGATGGATGCATGGATGGATGGCTGGCTGGCTGGAGGTATGGATGGATGGATGAATGGCTGGATGGATGGCTGGATGGAGAGATGGCTCAATGCATGGATGGCTGGATGGATGGCTGGATGGAGGGATGGCTGGATGGATGGCTGGCTGGAGGGATGGATGGCTGGATGGATGGATGTCCGGATGGATGGCTGGCTGGAGGGATGGATGGATGGCTGGATGGATGGATGGCTGGATGGATGGCTGGCTGGAGGGATGGATGGATGAATGGATGGCTCGTTGGATGGCTGGATGGATGGATGGCTGGATGAATGGCTGGCTGGAGGGATGGATGGATGGATGGCTGGATGGATGGCTGGATGGATGGATGGCTGGTTGGTTGACTGGCTGGAGGGATGGATGGATGTATGGATGGCTGGATGGGCGGCTGGATGGATGGATGGCTGGATGGATGGCTGGCTGGAGGGAAGGATGGATGGATGGATGGCTGGATGGAAGGCTGGATGGATGGATGGCTGGATGGATGGCTGGCTGGAGGGACGGATGGATGGATGGCTGGATCGATGGCTGGATGGATGGATGGCTGAATGGATGGCTGGCGGGAGGGATGGATGGATTGATGGATGGCTGGATGGATGGCTGGATGGATGGATGGCTGGATGGATGGCTGGCTAGAGGGATGGATGGATGGATGGCTGGATGGATGGATGGCCGAATGGATGGCTGGATGAATGGATGGATGGATGGATGGATTGCTGAATGGATGGCTGGATGGATGGATGGCTGGATAGATGGCTGGCTGGAGGGATGGATTAATGGATGGTTGGATGGATGGATGGCTGGATGGCTGGATGGATGTCTGGCTGGGCGGATGGATTGATGGATGGATGGCTGGATGGATGGCTGGATGGATGGATGGATGGATGGCTGGCTGGCTGGAGGTATGGATGGATGGATGAATGGCTGGATGGATGGCTGGATGGAGAGATGGATGAATGCATGGATGGCAGGATGTATGGCTGGATGGAGGGATGGCTGGATGGATGGCTGGCTGGAGGGATGGATGGATGGATGTATGGCTGGATGGATGGCTGGATGGAAGGCTGGATGGATGGATGGCTGGATGGATGGCTGGCTGGAGGGACGGATCGATGGATGGATGGCTGGATGGATGGCTGGATGGATGACACGCTGGCGGGATGGATGGATGGATGGATGGCTGGATGGATGGCTGGAAGGATGGATGGCTTGATGGATGGCTGGACGGATGGATGGATGGATGGCTGGATGGATGGATGGTTGGATGGATGGATGGCTGGATGGCTGGAAGGCTGGATGGATGGATGGCTGGATGGATGGCTGGATGGGTGGATGGATGGCTGGATGCATGGCTGGATGGAGGGATGGCTGGATGGATGGCTGGCGGGGGTGACGGATGGATGGATGGCTGGATGAATGGCTGTATGGAGGGATGGCTGGCTGGACGGCAGGCTGGATGGTTGGATGGCTGGATGGATGGATGGATGGACGGATGGATGGAGGGATGGCTGGGTGGATGGCTGGCTGGAGGGATGGTTGGATGGATGGATGGCTGGATGGCTGGAAGGCTGGATGGATGGATGGCTGGATGGATGGCTGGATGGATGGATGGATGGCTGGAAGGATGGATGGCTGGATGGATGGCTGGCTGGAGGGACGGATGGATGGATGGCTGGATGGATGGCTGGATGGATGGATGGCTGAATGGATGGCTGGCTGGAGGGATGGATGGATGGATGGCTGGATGGATGGATGGCCGAATGGATGGCTGGCTGAAGGGATGGATGGATGGATGGATTGCTGAATGGATGGCTGCATGGATGGATGGCTGGATGGATGGCTGGCTGGAGGGATGGATTAATGGATGGATGGATGGATGGATGTCTGGATGGCTGGATGGATGGATGGATGTCTGGCTGGGCGGATGGATTGATGGATGGATGGCTGGATGGATGGCTGGATGGATGGATGGATGGATGGCTGGCTGGCTGGAGGTATGGATGGATGGATGAATGGCTGCATGGATGGCTGGATGGAGAGATGGATGAATGCATGGATGGCTGGATGGATAGCTGGATGGAGGGATGGCTGGATGGATGGCTGGCTGGAGGGATGGATGGATGGATGGATGGCTGGATGGATGGCTGGATGGCTGGATGGATGGCTTGCTGGAGGGATGGAAGGATGGATGGACGGATATCTGGACGTATGGCTGGATGGATGGATGGCTGGATGAATGGCTGGCTGGAGGGATGGATGGATGGATGGATGGCAGGATGGATGGCTGGATGGATGGATGGCTGGATGGATGACTCGTTGGCGGGATGGATGGATGGATGGATGGCTGGATGGATGGCTGGATGGATGGATGGCTTGATGGATGGCTGGATGGATGGATGGATGGATGGCTGGATGGATGGATGGTTGGATGGATGGATGGCTGGATGGCTGGAAGGCTGGATGGATGGATGGCTGGATGGATGGCTGGATGGATGGATGAATGGATGGATGGATGGATGGCTGGATGCATGGCTGGATGGAGGGATGGCTGTATGGATGGCTGAATGGATGGATGGCTGGATGGATGGCTGGCTGGAGGGATGGATGGATGGATGGATGGCTGGATGGATAGCTGGATGGATGGATGCCTGGATGGATGGATGGCTGGAGGGATGGATGGATGGATGGCTGGATGGATGGCTGGATGGATGGATGGCTGGATGGATGGATGGCTGGATGGACGGCTTGATGGATGGCTGGCTGGTGCTATGGATGAATGGATGGCTGAATGGATGGATGGCCGAATGGTTGGCTGGCTGGAGTGAAGGATGGATGGATGGATGGATTGCTGAATGGATGGCTGGATGGATGGCAGGATGGATGGATGGCTGGATGGATGGCTGGCTGGATGGATGGATTGATGGATGGATGGCTGGATGGATGGCTGGATGGATGGATGGCTGGATGGATGGCAGGCTGAAGGGACGGATGGATGAATGGATGGCTGGATGGACGGCTGGATGGATGGATGGCTGGACGGATGGCTGGTTTAAGGGATGGATTGAAGAATGGATGGCTGGATGGATAGCTGGATGGATGGCTGGATGGATGGCTGGCTGGTGGGATGGATGGATGGATGGCTGGATGGAGGGATGGCTGGATGGTTGGCTGGCTGGAGGGATCGATGGATGGATGGATAGCTGGATGGATGGCTGGAAGGAGGGATGGCTGGACGGATGGCTGGCTTAAGGGATGGATTGATGGATGGATGGCTGGATGGATAGCTGGATGGATGGCTGGATGGATGGCTGGCTGGTGGGGTGGATGGATGGATGGCTATATGGAGGGATGGCTGGATGGTTGGCTGGCTGGAGGGATCGATGGATGGATGGATGGCTGGATGGATGGCTGGAAGGAGGGATGGCTGGATGAATGGCTGGCTGGAGGGATGGATGGATGGATGGATGGCTGGATGGATGGATGGCTGGTTGGATGACTGGCTGTAGGGATGGATGGATGGCTGGATGGGTGGCTGGATGGATGGATGGCTGGTTGGATGGCTGGCTGGAGGGAAGGATGGTTGGATGGATGGCTGGATGGAAGGCTGGATGGATGGATGTCTGGATTGATGGCTGGCTGGAGGGACGGATGGATTGATGGATGGCTGGATGGATGGCTGGATGGATGGATGGCTGAATGAATGGCTGGCGGGAGGGATGGATGGATGGATGGATGGCTGGATGGATGGCTGGATGGATGGATGGCTGGATGGATAGCTGGCTGGAGGGATAGATGGATGGATGGCTGGAGGGATGGATTAATGGATGGATGGATGGATGGATGGCTGGATGGCTGGATGGATGGCTGGCTGGGCGGATGGATTGATGGATGGATGGCTGGATGGATGGCTGGATGGATGGATGGATGGATGGCTGGCTGGCTGGAGGTATGGATGGATGGATGAATGGCTGGATGGATGGCTGGATGGAGAGATGGCTCAATGCATGGATGGCTGGATGGATGGCTGGATGGAGGGATGGCTGGATGGATGGCTGGCTGGAGGGATGGATGGCTCGATGGATGGATGTCCGGATAGATGGCTGGCTGGAGGGATGGATGGATGGCTGGATGGATGGATGGCTGGATGGATGGCTGGCTGGAGGGATGGATGGATGAATGGATGGCTCGATGGATGGCTGGATGGATGGATGGCTGGATGAATGGCTGGCTGGAGGGATGGATGGATGGATGGCTGGATGGATGGCTGGATGGATGGATGGCTAGTTGGTTGACTGGCTGGAGGGATGGATGGATGTATGGATGGCTGGATGGGCGGCTGGATGGATGGATGGCTGGATGGATGGCTGGCTGGAGGGAAGGATGGATGGATGGATGGCTGGATGGAAGGCTGGTTGGATGGATGGCTGGATGGATGGCTGGCTGGAGGGACGGATGGATGGATGGCTGGATGGATGGCTGGATGGATGGATGGCTGAATGGATGGCTGGCGGGAGGGATGGATGGATGGATGGATGGCTGGATGGATGGCTGGATGGCTGGATGGATGGCTGGTTGGAGGGATGGATGGATGGATGGCTGGATGGATGGATGGCCGAATGGATGGCTGGCTGAATGGATGGATGGATGGATGGATTGCTGAATGGATGGCTGGATTGATGGATGGCTGGATGGATGGCTGGCTGGAGGGATGGATTAATGGATGGTTGGATGGATGGATGGATGGATGGATGGCTGGATGGATGTCTGGCTGGGCGGATGGATTGATGGATGGATGGCTGGATGGATGGCTGGATGGATGGATGGATGGATGGCTGGCTGGCTGGAGGTATGGATGGATGGATGAATGACTGGATGGATGGCTGGATGGAGAGATGGATGAATGCATGCATGGATGGCTGGATGGATGGCTGGATGGAGGGATGGCTGGATGGATGGCTGGCTGGAGGGATGGATGGATGGATGTATGGCTGGATGGATGGCTGGATGGAAGGCTGGATGGATGGATGGCTGGATGGATGGCTGGCTGGAGGGACGGATCGATGGATGGATGGCTGGATGGATGGCTGGATGGATGACTCGCTGGCGGGATGGATGGATGGATGGATGGCTGGATGGATGGCTGGATGGATGGATGGCTTGATGGATGGCTGGACGGGTGGATAGATGGATGGCTGGATGGATGGATGGTTGGATGGATGGATGGCTGGATGGCTGGAAGGCTGGATGGATGGATGGCTGGATGGATGGCTGGATGGATGGATGGATGGATGGATGGCTGGATGCATGGCTGGATGGAGGGATGGCTGGATGGATGGCTGGCGGGGGTGACGGATGGATGGATGGCTGGATGAATGGCTGTATGGAGGGATGGCTGGCTGGATGGCTGGCTGGATGGTTGGATGGCTGGATGGATGGATGGATGGACGGATGGATGGAGGGATGGCTGGGTGGATGGCTGGCTGGAGGGATGGTTGGATGGATGGATGGCTGGATGGCTGGAAGGCTGGATGGATGGATGGCTGGATGGATGGCTGGATGGATGGATGGATGGCTGGATGGATGGATGGCTGGATGGATGGCTGGCTGGAGGGACGGATGGATGGATGGCTGGATGGATGGCTGGATGGATGGATGGCTGAATGGATGGCTGGCTGGAGGGATGGATGGATGGATGGCTGGATGGATGGATGGCCGAATGGATGGCTGGCTGAAGGGATGGATGGATGGATGGATTGCTGAATGGATGGCTGCATGGATGGATGGCTGGATGGATGGCTGGCTGGAGGGATGGATTAATGGATGGATGGATGGCTGGATGGCTGGATGGCTGGATGGATGTCTGGCTTGGCGGATGGATTGATGGATGGATGGCTGGATGGATGGCTGGATGGATGGATGGATGGATGGCTGGCTGGCTGGAGGTATGGATGGATGGATGAATGGCTGCATGGATGGCTGGATGGAGAGATGGATGAATGCATGGATGGCTGGATGGATAGCCGGATGGAGGGATGGCTGGATGGATGGCTGGCTGGAGGGATGGATGGATGGATGGATGGCTGGATGGATGGCTGGATGGCTGGATGGATGGCTTGCTGGAGGGATGGAAGGATGGATGGATGGATATCTGGACGGATGGCTGGATGGATGGATGGCTGGATGAATGGCTGGCTGGAGGGATGGATGGATGGATGGATGGCAGGATGGATGGCTGGATGGATGGATGGCTGGATGGATGACTCGTTGGCGGGATGGATGGATGGATGGATGGCTGGATGGATGGCTGGATGGATGGATGGCTTGATGGATGGCTGGATGGATGGATGGATGGATGGCTGGATGGATGGATGGTTGGATGGATGGATGGCTGGATGGCTGGAAGGCTGGATGGATGGATGGCTGGATGGATGGCTGGATGGATGGATGAATGGATGGATGGATGGATGGCTGGATGCATGGCTGGATGGAGGGATGGCTGTATGGATGGCTGGCGGGGGTGACGGATGGCTGGATGGCTGGATGAATGGCTGTATGGAGGGATGGCTGGATGGACGGCTGGCTAGATGGTTGGATGGCTGGATGGATGGATGGATGGACGGATGGATGGAGGGATGGCTGGGTGGATGGCTGGCTGGAGGGAGGGATGGATGGATGGATGGCTGGTTGGATGGCTGGATGGATGGATGGCTGGATGGACGATTGGCTGGAGGGATGGATGGATGGATGGCTGGATGGATGGCAGGCTGGAGGGATGGATGGATGGATGGGTGGCTGGATGGATGGCTGGCTGGATGGATGGCTGGATGGATGGCTGGCTGGAGTGATGGATGGGTGGATGGTTGGATGGATGGCTGGTTGGATGGATGGCTGGATGGATGGCTGGCTGGAGGGATGGAAGGATGGTGGATGGCTGGATGGATGGCTAGATGTCTGGTTGGCTGGCTGGATGGATGGATGGATGGATGGCTGGTTGGCTGGATGGATGGATGGGTGGCTGGTAGAATGGCTGGATGGATGGATGGATTGATGGATGGCTGGATGGATGGATGAATGGATGGCTGAATGGATGGCTGAATGGATGGCTGGATGGATGGCTGGATGGATGGATTTAACAAACAAAGAACAAAGAACAAAGAAGTGTACAGCACAGGAACATGCCCTTCGGCCCTCCAAGCCCGTGCCGACCATACTGCCCGACTAAACTTCAATCTTCTACACTTCCTGGGTCCGTATCCTTCTATTCCCATCCTAATGATATATTTATCAAGATGCCCCTTAAATGTCCCTATCGTCCCTGCTTCCACTACCTCCACCGGTAGTGAGTTCCAGGCACCCACTACCCTCTGCGTAAAAAACTTGCCTCGTACATCTACTCTAAACTTTGCCCCTCTCACCTTAAACCTATGCCCCCTAGTAATTGACCCCTCTACCCTGGGGAAAAGCCTCTGACTATCCACTCTGTCTATGCCCCTCATAATTTGTATACCTCTATCAGGTCGCCCCTCAACCTCCTTCGTTCCAGTGAGAACAAACCGAGTTTATTCAATCGCTCCTCATAGCTTATGCCCTCCATACCAGGCAACATTCTGGTAAATCTCTTCTGCACCCTCTCTAAAGCCTCCACATCCTTCTGGTAGTGTGGCGACCAGAATTGAACACTATACTCCAAGTGTGGCCTAACTAAGATTCTATACAGCTGCAAGATGACTTGCCAATTCTTATACTCAATGCCCCGGCCAATGAAGGCAAGCATGCCGTATGCCTTCTTGACTACCTTCTCCACCTGTGTTGCCCCTTTCAATGACCTGTAGACCTGTACTCCTAGATCTCTTTGACTTTCAATACTCTTGAGGGTTCTACCATTCACTGTATATTCCCTACCTGCATTAGCCCTTCCAAAATGCATTACCACACATTTGTCCGGATTAAACTCCATCTGCCATCTCTCCGCCCAAGTCTCCAGACAATCTAAATCCTGCTGTATCCTCAGACAGTCCTCATCGCTATCCGCAATTCCACCAACCTTTGTGTCGTCTGCAAACTTACTAATCAGACCAGTTACATTTTCCTCCAAATCATTTCTATATACTACAAAGAGCAAAGGTCCCAGCACTGATCCCTGTGGAACACCACTGGTCACAGCCCTCCAATGAGAAAAGCATCCCTCCATTGCTACCCTCTGCCTTCTATGGCCTAGCCAGTTCTGTATCCACCTTGCCAGTTCACCCCTGATCCCGTGTGACTTCACCTTTTGTACTAGTCTACCATGAGGGACCTTGTCAAAGGCCTTACTGAAGTCCATATAGACAACATCTACTGCCCTACCTGCATCAATCATCTTAGTGACCTCCTCGAAAAACTCTATCAAGTTAGTGAGACACGACCTTCCCTTCACAAAACCGTGCTGCCTCTCACTAATACGTCCATTTGCTTCCAAATGGGAGTAGATCCTGTCTCGAAGAATTCTCACCAGTAATTTCCCTACCACTGAAGTCAGGCTCACCGGCCTGTAGTTCCCGGGATTATCCTTGCTACCCTTCTTAAACAGAGGAACAACATTGGCTATTCTCCAATCCTCCGGGACATCCCCTGAAGACAGCGAGGAGCCAAAGATTTCTGTCAAGGCCTCAGCAATTTCCTCTCCAGCCTCCTTCAGTATTCTGGGGTAGATCCCATAAATGGGGCAGATCCCATTGATGGATGGATGGCTGGATGGATTGCTGGATGGATGGACGATTGGCTGGAGGGATGGATGGATGGATGGATGGCTGGATGGACGATTGGCGGGAGGGATGGATGGATGGATGGCTGGATGGATGGCAGGCTGGAGGGATGGATGGATGGATGGGTGGCTGGATGGATGGCTGGCTGGACGGATGGCTGGATGGATGGCTGGCTGGAGTGATGGATGGGTGGATGGTTGGATGGAAGGCTGGTTGGATGGATGGCTGGATGGATGGCTGGCTGGAGGGATGGAAGAATGGTGGATGGCTGGATGGATGGCTGGATGGATGGCTAGATGTCTGGATGGCTGGCTGGCTGGATGGATGGATGGATGGCTGGTTGGCTGGATGGATGGATGGGTGGCTGGTAGAATGGCTGGATGGATGGATGGATTGATAGATGGCTGGATGGATGGATGAATGGATGGCTGAATGGATGGCTGAATGGATGGCTGGATGGATGGCTGGATGGATGGATTGATGGATGGCTGGCTGGATGGATTGCTGGATGGATGGATGGCTGGATGGATGGCTGGCTGGAGGGATGGTTGGTTGGATGGCTGGCTGGAGGGATGGATGGATGGTTGGCGGTTTGAACGCTGGATAGATGGATGGCTGGATTGATGGCTGGCTGGAGGGATGGATGGATGGATGGGTGGCTGGATGGATGGCTGGATGGATGGATGTCCGGATGGATGGCTGGCTGGAGGGATGGATGGATGGGTGGATGGATGGGTGGCTGGATGGATGGATGGCTGGATGGATGGCTGGCTGGAGGGATGGATGGATGGATGGATGGCTCGATGGATGGCTGGATGGATGGATGGCTGGATGGATGGCTGGATGAAGTGATGGATGGATGGATGGATGGCTGGATGGATGGCTGGATGGATGGCTGGATGGATTGCTGGCTGGAGGAATGGATGGATTAATGGATGGCTGGACGGATGGCTGGATGGATGGAAGGCTGGATGGATGGCTGGCTGCAGGGATGGATGGATGGCTGAATGGATGGCTAGATCGATGGATGGATGGATGGCTGGCTGGAGGGATGGAGTCATGGATGGATGTCTGGATGGATGGCTTGATGGAAGGATGGCTGGATGCATGGCTGGCTGGAGGGATGGATTGATGGGTGGATGGCTGGATGGCTGGCTGGATGGGTGGCTGGCTGGAGGGATGGATGGATGGATGGATGGCTGGATGGATGGCTGGAAGTATGGATGGCTGGATGGATGGCTGGCTGGAGGGATGGATGGATGGATGGATGGCTGGATGGATGGCTGGACGGATGGCTGGATGGATAGATGGCAGGATGGATGAATGGCTGGAGGGATGGATGGATGGATGGATGGCTGTATGGGGGGATGGCTTGATGGTTGGCTGGCTGGATGGATGGATGGATGGATGGATCGCTGGATGGATGGCTGGATGGAGGGATGGCTGGATGGATGGCTGGCTGGAGTGATGGATGGATGGCTGGATGGATGGCTGAATGGATGGATGGCTTAATGGCTGGCTGGCTGGAGGGATGGATGGATGGATGGATGGCTGGATGAATGGCTGAATGGATGGATGGCTGGATGTATGGCTGGCTGGAGAGATGGATGGATGGATGGATGGATGGCTGGATGGATGGCTGGATGGAGGAATGGATGGATGGATGGATGGCTGGATTGATGGCTGGATGGATGGATGGCTGGATAGATGGATGGCTGGATGGATGGCTGGCTGGACGAATGGATGGATGGATGGATGGCTGGATTGATGGCTGGATGGATGGATGGCTGGATGGATGGCTGAATGGATGGCTGGATGGATGGATGGTTGGATGGATAGCTGGCTGGAGGGATGGATGGATGGATGGATGGATGGATGGTTGGATGGACGGCAGGATGGATGGATGGCTGGATGGATGGCTGGCTGGAGGGTTGGATGGATGGATGGCTGGATGGATGGCTGTCTGGAGGAATGGATGGATGGATGGATGGCTGGATTGATGGCTGGATGGATGGATGGCTGGATGGATGGCTGAAAGGATGGCTGGATGGATGGATGGCTGGATGGATAGCTGGCTGGAGGGATGGATGGATGGATGGATGGCTGGAGTGATGGATGGGTGGATGGATGACTGGATGGATGGCTGGCTGGAGGGATGCATGGATGGATGGATGGCTGGATGGACGGCTGGTTTGGATGGATGGCTTGATGGATGGCTGGTTGGAGGGATGGATTGATGGATGGATGGCTGGATGGATGGCTGGATGGATAGATGGCAGGATGGATGAATGGCTGGAGGGATGGATGGATGGATGGATGGCTGTATGGGGGGATGGCTTGATGGTTGGCTGGCTGGATGGATGGATGGATGGATGGATCGCTGGATGGATGGCTGGATGGAGGGATGGCTGGATGGATGGCTGGCTGGAGTGATGGATGGATGGCTGGATGGATGGCTGAATGGATGGATGGCTTAATGGCTGGCTGGCTGGAGGGATGGATGGATGGATGGATGGATGGATGAATGGCTGAATGGATGGATGGCTGGATGTATGGCTGGCTGGAGAGATGGATGGATGGATGGATGGATGGCTGGATGGATGGCTGGATGGAGGAATGGATGGATGGATGGCTGGCTAGAAGGGTGGATGGATGGATGGATGGCTGGATGGATGGCTGGATGGATGGACGGCTGGATGGATGGCTGGCTGAAAGGTTGGATGGATGGATGGATGGCTGGATGGATGGCTGGATGGATGGAAGGCTGGATGGATGGCTGGCTGAAGGAATGGATGGATGGATGGATGGATGGCTGGATGGATGGCTGGATGGATGGATGTCTGGATGGGTGGCTAAATGGATGGCTGGATGGATGGATGGCTGGAATGATATCTGGCTGGAGGGATGGATGGATGGATCGATGGCTGGATGGATGGCTGGATGGATGGATGGCTGGAGGGATGGGTGGATGGATGGATGGCTGGATGGAGCGATGACTGAATGGTTGGCTGGCTGGATGGCTGGACGGATGGATGGCTGGATGGATGGCTGGCTGGAGGTATGGATGGATGGATGGCTGGATGGATGGCTGGCTGGACGAATGGATGGATGGATGGATGGCTGGATTGATGGCTGGATGGATGGATGGCTGGATGGATGGCTGAATGGATGGCTGGATGGATGGATGGTTGGATGGATAGCTGGCTGGAGGGATGGATGGATGGATGGATGGATGGATGGTTGGATGGACGGCAGGATGGATGGATGGCTGGATGGATGGCTGGCTGGAGGGTTGGATGGATGGATGGCTGGATGGATGGCTGTCTGGAGGAATGGATGGATGGATGGATGGCTGGATTGATGGCTGGATGGATGGATGGCTGGATGGATGGCTGAAAGGATGGCTGGATGGATGGATGGCTGGATGGATAGCTGGCTGGAGGGATGGATGGATGGATGGATGGTTGGATGGACGGCTGGATGGATGGGTGGCTGGATTGATGGCTGGCTGGAGGGATGGATTGATGAATGGATGGCTGGTTGGATGGCTGGATGGATGGATGGCTGGATGGATGGCTGGCTGGAGGGATGGATGGATGGATGCATGGCTGGTTGGACGGATGGCTGGATGGAGGGTTGGCTGGATGGTTGGCTGGCTGGAGGGATGGATGGATGGATGGATGGATGGCTGGATGGATGGCTGGCTGGAGGGATGGATGGATGGCTGGATGGACTGCTGGATGGATGGATGGCTGGATGGATGGCAGGCTGGAGGGATGGATTGATGGATGGATGGCTGGATCGATGGCTGGATGGATCTATGGCTGGATGGATGGCTGGCTGGAGGGATGGATGGATGGATGGCTGGATGGAGGGATGGCTGGATGGTTGGCTGGCTGGAGTGATGGATGGATGGATGGATGACTGGATGGATGGCTGGCTGGAGGGATGCATGGATGGATGGATGGCTGGATGGACGGCTGGTTTGGATGGATGGCTTGATGGATGGCTGGCTGGAGGGATGGATTGATGGATGGATGGCTGGATGGATGGCTGGATGGATAGATGGCTGGATGGATGAATGGCTGGAGGGATGGATGGATGGATGGATGGCTGTATGGGGGGATGGCTGGATGGTTGGCTGGCTGGATGGATGGATGGATGGCTGGACGATGGATTGCTGGATGGATGGCTGTCTGGAGGGATGGATGGATGGCTGGATGGATGGCTGGATGGATGGATGGCTGGATGGATGGATGGTGGATGGATGGCTGGCTGGAGGGATGGATGGATGGATGGATGGCTGAATGGATGGCTGGCTGGAGGGATGGATGGATGGATGGATGGCTGAATGGATGGCTGGATGGATGGATGGCTGGATGGATGGCTGGGTGGAGGGATGGATGAATGGATGGCTGGATGGACGGATGGATGGATGGATGGCTGGATGGATGGCTGGCTGGAGGGATGGATTGATGGATGGATGGCTGGATGGATGGCTGGATGGATGGATGGCTGAATGGATGGCTGGCTGGAGGGATTGATGGATGAATGGATGGCTGGATGGAGGGATGGCTGGATGGTTGGCTGGCTGGATGGATGTCTGGATGGAGGGATGGCTGGATGGATGGATGGCTGGAGGGTTGGATGGATGGATGGATGGCTGGATGGATGGATGGATGGATGGCTGAATGGATGGCTGGATGGATGGATGTCTGCATGTATGGCTGGCTGGAGGGATGGATGGATGGATGGATGGCTGGTTGGATGGCTGGATAGAGGGATGGCTGGATGGATGGCTGGCTGGAGGGATGGATGGATGAATGGATGGCTGGATGGATGGCTGAATGGATGGATGGCTGGATGGATGGCTGGCTGGTGGGATGGATGGATGGATGGATGGATGGATGGATGGATGGATGGCTGAATGGATGGATGGCTGGATGAATGGCTGGCTGGAGGGATGGATGGATGGATGGATGGCTGGATGGATGGCTGGATGGATGGCTGGATGGATGGATGGCTGGAAGGATAACTGGCTGGAGGGATGGATGGATGGATGGATGGCTGGATGGATGGCTGGATGGATGGATGGCTCGATGGATGGCTGGCTGGAGGGATGGATGGATGGATGGATGGCTGGATGGATGGTTGGATGGAAGGAAGCCTGGATGGATGGCTGGCTGGAGGGATGGATGGATAGATGGATGGCTGGATGGATGGCTGAATGGATGGATGGCTGGATGGATGGCTGGCAGGAGGGATGGATGGATGGATGGATGGCTGGATGGATGGCTGGATGGATGGTTGGCTGGAGGGATGGATGAATGGATGGCTGGATGGATGGATGGCCGAATGGTTGGCTGGCTGGAGGGATGGATGGATGGATGGATGGCTGAATGGATGGCTGGATGGCTGGCAGGATGGATGGATGGCTGGATCGATGGCTGGCTGGATGGATGGATTGATGGATGGATGGCTGGATGGATGGCTGGATGGATGGATGGCTGGATGGATGGCAGGCTGAAGGGATGGATGGATGGATGGATGGCTGGATGGACGGCTGGATGGATGGATGGCTGGATGGATGGCTGGCTGGAGGGATGGATTGATGGATGGATGGCTGGATTGATGGCTGGCTGGTGGGATGAATGGATGGCTAGATGGAGTGATGGCTGGATGGTTGGTTGGCTGGAGGGATGGATGGATGACTGGATGGATGGCTGGATGGAGGGATGGCTGGATGGATGGCTGGCTGGAGGGATGGATGGCTGGATGGATGGCTGAATGGATGGCTGGTTGTATGGATGGCTTAATGACTGGCTGGCTGGAGGAGGAGGCGTGGGCCTTTGTTCAGGACGAGAAGCTGGACACAGACTGAGGGTCACAGACTGAGGGTCGGGATGGGCGATTGGGGACTGCGGTGGATATGTTATGCCTATTTTTGGTTCGGGGCGGGTGGGGGGGCCTTTGCATTATTTTGGGTTTGTTTTTCTCTGTGTTTTTCTCTTTCGGGTTGGGGAGGGTGGATGAGGCGGGTTGGGCACTGTTTTGGTTGGTGGCGGGGCCTGATAGGTGGAGAGCGCGGGATTTTTTCCCGCGCCGAAGACTGTGGGGGGGGGGGGTCGAGACCGGGGCGGGGAAGCGAGGATTGTTTCCCGCGCTTAGAACGGAGGGGGAGAGCCTGTGAATGGGGAGCGGGAGAGGAGGGTGTGCCACACAATGGGAGGAGTCGAAGGGGAGGTGGGAGTGGCCGGGGTCAGCTGACTTGCGGAAGTGCAATGGGGGGAGTAAACCAGCTAGGATGGGTTCTAGCCGGTGGGGGGTGAGGGGGAATCGAGTTGCTGCTGCTAAGATCAAGGAGGAGCTGGAGCGAGTGGGGTGGGTCAAGACGGGGGTATGCCGCTGTGGGGAACGGGCCGGGTGTGGGGTGCGGGCACGTGGCTGGCCGAGGAAGGGTGGCTGGATGGATGGCTGGCTGGATGGATGGCTGGATGGATGGCTGGCTGGAGTGATGGATGGGTGGATGGTTGGATGGATGGCTGGTTGGATGGATGGCTGGATGGATGGCTGGCTGGAGGGATGGAAGGATGGTGGATGGCTGGATGGATGGCTAGATGTCTGGTTGGCTGGCTGGATGGATGGATGGATGGATGGCTGGTTGGCTGGATGGATGGATGGGTGGCTGGTAGAATGGCTGGATGGATGGATGGATTGATGGATGGCTGGATGGATGGATGAATGGATGGCTGAATGGATGGCTGAATGGATGGCTGGATGGATGGCTGGATGGATGGATTTAACAAACAAAGAACAAAGAACAAAGAAGTGTACAGCACAGGAACAGGCCCTTCGGCCCTCCAAGCCCGTGCCGACCATACTGCCCGACTAAACTTCAATCTTCTACACTTCCTGGGTCCGTATCCTTCTATTCCCATCCTAATGATATATTTATCAAGATGCCCCTTAAATGTCCCTATCGTCCCTGCTTCCACTACCTCCACCGGTAGTGAGTTCCAGGCACCCACTACCCTCTGCGTAAAAAACTTGCCTCGTACATCTACTCTAAACTTTGCCCCTCTCACCTTAAACCTATGCCCCCTAGTAATTGACCCCTCTACCCTGGGGAAAAGCCTCTGACTATCCACTCTGTCTATGCCCCTCATAATTTTGTATACCTCTATCAGGTCGCCCCTCAACCTCCTTCGTTCCAGTGAGAACAAACCGAGTTTATTCAATCGCTCCTCATAGCTTATGCCCTCCATACCAGGCAACATTCTGGTAAATCTCTTCTGCACCCTCTCTAAAGCCTCCACATCCTTCTGGTAGTGTGGCGACCAGAATTGAACACTATACTCCAAGTGTGGCCTAACTAAGGTTCTATACAGCTGCAAGATGACTTGCCAATTCTTATACTCAATGCCCCGGCCAATGAAGGCAAGCATGCCGTATGCCTTCTTGACTACCTTCTCCACCTGTGTTGCCCCTTTCAATGACCTGTAGACCTGTACTCCTAGATCTCTTTGACTTTCAATACTCTTGAGGGTTCTACCATTCACTGTATATTCCCTACCTGCATTAGCCCTTCCAAAATGCATTACCACACATTTGTCCGGATTAAACTCCATCTGCCATCTCTCCGCCCAAGTCTCCAGACAATCTAAATCCTGCTGTATCCTCAGACAGTCCTCATCGCTATCCGCAATTCCACCAACCTTTGTGTCGTCTGCAAACTTACTAATCAGACCAGTTACATTTTCCTCCAAATCATTTCTATATACTACAAAGAGCAAAGGTCCCAGCACTGATCCCTGTGGAACACCACTGGTCACAGCCCTCCAATGAGAAAAGCATCCCTCCATTGCTACCCTCTGCCTTCTATGGCCTAGCCAGTTCTGTATCCACCTTGCCAGTTCACCCCTGATCCCGTGTGACTTCACCTTTTGTACTAGTCTACCATGAGGGACCTTGTCAAAGGCCTTACTGAAGTCCATATAGACAACATCTACTGCCCTACCTGCATCAATCATCTTAGTGACCTCCTCGAAAAACTCTATCAAGTTAGTGAGACACGACCTTCCCTTCACAAAACCGTGCTGCCTCTCACTAATACGTCCATTTGCTTCCAAATGGGAGTAGATCCTGTCTCGAAGAATTCTCACCAGTAATTTCCCTACCACTGAAGTCAGGCTCACCGGCCTGTAGTTCCCGGGATTATCCTTGCTACCCTTCTTAAACAGAGGAACAACATTGGCTATTCTCCAGTCCTCCGGGACATCCCCTGAAGACAGCGAGGAGCCAAAGATTTCTGTCAAGGCCTCAGCAATTTCCTCTCCAGCCTCCTTCAGTATTCTGGGGTAGATCCCATAAATGGGGCAGATCCCATTGATGGATGGATGGCTGGATGGATTGCTGGATGGATGGACGATTGGCTGGAGGGATGGATGGATGGATGGATGGCTGGATGGACGATTGGCTGGAGGGATGGATGGATGGATGGCTGGATGGATGGCAGGCTGGAGGGATGGATGGATGGATGGGTGGCTGGATGGATGGCTGGCTGGACGGATGGCTGGATGGATGGCTGGCTGGAGTGATGGATGGGTGGATGGTTGGATGGAAGGCTGGTTGGATGGATGGCTGGATGGATGGCTGGCTGGAGGGATGGAAGGATGATGGATGGCTGGATGGATGGCTGGATGGATGGCTAGATGTCTGGATGGCTGGCTGGCTGGATGGATGGATGGATGGCTGGTTGGCTGGATGGATGGATGGGTGGCTGGTAGAATGGCTGGATGGATGGATGGATTGATAGATGGCTGGATGGATGGATGAATGGATGGCTGAATGGATGGCTGAATGGATGGCTGGATGGATGGCTGGATGGATGGATTGATGGATGGATGGCTGGATGGATTGCTGGATGGATGGATGGCTGGATGGATGACTGGCTGGAGGGATGGTTGGTTGGATGGCTGGCTGGAGGGATGGATGGATGGTTGGCGGTTTGAACGCTGGATAGATGGATGGCTGGATGGATGGCTGGCTGGAGGGATGGATGGATGGATGGGTGGCTGGATGGATGGCTGGATGGATGGATGTCCGGATGGATGGCTGGCTGGAGGGATGGATGGATGGGTGGATGGATGGGTGGCTGGATGGATGGATGGCTGGATGGATGGCTGGCTGGAGGGATGGATGGATGGATGGCTCGATGGGTGGCTGGATGGATGGATGGCTGGATGGATGGCTGGATGAAGTGATGGATGGATGGATGGATGGCTGGATGGATGGCTGGATGGATGGCTGGATGGATTGCTGGCTGGAGGAATGGATGGATTAATGGATGGCTGGACGGATGGCTGGATGGATGGAAGGCTGGATGGATGGCTGGCTGCAGGGATGGATGGATGGCTGAATGGATGGCTAGATCGATGGATGGATGGATGGCTGGCTGGAGGGATGGAGTCATGGATGGATGTCTGGATGGATGGCTTGATGGAAGGATGGCTGGATGCATGGCTGGCTGGAGGGATGGATTGATGGGTGGATGGCTGGATGGCTGGCTGGATGGGTGGCTGGCTGGAGGGATGGATGGATGGATGGATGGCTGGATGGATGGCTGGAAGGATGGATGGCTGGATGGATGGCTGGCTGGAGGGATGGATGGATGGATGGATGGCTGGATGGATGGCTGGACGGATGGATGGCTGGATGGATGGCTGGCTGGAGGGATGGATGGATGGATGGATGGCTGGATGGATGGCTGGATGGATGGATGGCTGGATGGATGGCTGGCTGAAGGAATGGATGGATGGTTGGCTGGCTGGAGTGATGGATGGATGGATGGATGACTCGATGGATGGCTGGCTGGAGGGATGCATGGATGGATGGATGGCTGGATGGACGGCTGGTTTGGATGGATGGCTTGATGGATGGCTGGTTGGAGGGATGGATTGATGGATGGATGGCTGGATGGATGGCTGGATGGATAGATGGCAGGATGGATGAATGGCTGGAGGGATGGATGGATGGATGGATGGCTGTATGGGGGGATGGCTTGATGGTTGGCTGGCTGGATGGATGGATGGATGGATGGATCGCTGGATGGATGGCTGGATGGAGGGATGGCTGGATGGTTGGCTGGCTGGAGTGATGGATGGATGGCTGGATGGATGGCTGAATGGATGGATGGCTTAATGGCTGGCTGGCTGGAGGGATGGATGGATGGATGGATGGCTGGATGAATGGCTGAATGGATGGATGGCTGGATGTATGGCTGGCTGGAGAGATGGATGGATGGATGGATGGATGGCTGGATGGATGACTGGATGGAGGAATGGATGGATGGATGGATGGCTAGAAGGGTGGATGGATGGATGGATGGCTGGATGGATGGCTGGATGGATGGACGGCTGGATGGATGGCTGGCTGAAAGGTTGGATGGATGGATGGATGGCTGGATGGATGGCTGGATGGATGGAAGGCTGGATGGATGGCTGGCTGAAGGAATGGATGGATGGATGGATGGCTGGATGGATGGCTGGATGGATGGATGTCTGGATGGGTGGCTGAATGGATGGCTGGATGGATGGATGGCTGGAATGATATCTGGCTGGAGGGATGGATGGATGGATCGATGGCTGGATGGATGGCTGGATGGATGGATGGCTGGAGGGATGGGTGCATGGATGGATGGCTGGATGGAGCGATGACTGAATGGTTGGCTGGCTGGATGGCTGGACGGATGGATGGCTGGATGGATGGCTGGCTGGAGGGATGGATGGATGGATGGCTGGATGGATGGCTGGAAAAATGGATGGCTGGATGGATGGCTGGCTGGACGAATGGATGGATGGATGGATGGCTGGATTGATGGCTGGATGGATGGATGGCTGGATGGATGGCTGAATGGATGGCTGGATGGATGGATGGTTGGATGGATAGCTGGCTGGAGGGATGGATGGATGGATGGATGGATGGTTGGATGGACGGCAGGATGGATGGATGGCTAGATGGATGGCTGGCTGGAGGGTTGGATGGATGGATGGCTGGATGGATGGCTGTCTGGAGGAATGGATGGATGGATGGATGGCTGGATGGATGGCTGGATGGATGGATGGCTGGATGGATGGCTGAAAGGATGGCTGGATGGATGGATGGCTGGATGGATAGCTGGCTGGAGGGATGGATGGATGGATGGTTGGATGGACGGCTGGATGGATGGGTGGCTGGATGGATGGCTGGCTGGAGGGATGGATTGATGAATGGATGGCTGGTTGGATGGCTGGATGGATGGATGGCTGGATGGATGGCTGGCTGGAGGGATGGATGGATGGATGGATGGCTGGTTGGACGGATGGCTGGATGGAGGGTTGGCTGGATGGTTGGCTGGCTGGAGGGATGGATGGATGGATGGATGGATGGCTGGATGGATGGCTGGCTGGAGGGATGGATGGATGGTTGGATGGACTGCTGGATGGATGGATGGCTGGATGGATGGCAGGCTGGAGGGATGGATTGATGGATGGATGGCTGGATCGATGGCTGGATGGATCTATGGCTGGATGGATGGCTGGCTGGAGGGATGGATGGATGGATGGCTGGATGGAGGGATGGCTGGATGGTTGGCTGGCTGGAGTGATGGATGGATGGATGGATGACTGGATGGATGGCTGGCTGGAGGGATGCATGGATGGATGGATGGCTGGATGGACGGCTGGTTTGGATGGATGGCTTGATGGATGGCTGGCTGGAGGGACGGATTGATGGATGGATGGCTGGATGGATGGCTGGATGGATAGATGGCTGGATGGATGAATGGCTGGAGGGATGGATGGATGGATGGATGGCTGTATGGGGGGATGGCTGGCTGGCTGGATGGATGGATGGATGGCTGGACGATGGATTGCTGGATGGATGGCTGTCTGGAGGGATGGATGGATGGCTGGATGGATGGCTCGATGGATGGATGGCTGGATGGATGGATGGTGGATGGATGGCTGGCTGGAGGGATGGATGGATGGATGGATGGCTGAATGGATGGCTGGCTGGAGGGATGGATGGATGGATGGATGGCTGAATGGATGGCTGGATGGATGGATGGCTGGATGGATGGCTGGGTGGAGGGATGGATGGATGGATGGATGGCTGGATGGACGGATGGATGGATGGATGGCTGGATGGATGGCTGGCTGGAGGGATGGATTGATGGATGGATGGCTGGATGGATGGCTGGATGGATGGATGGCTGAATGGATGGCTGGCTGGAGGGATGGATGGATGAATGGATGGCTGGATGGAGGGATGGCTGGATGGTTGGCTGGCTGGATGGATGTCTGGATGGAGGGATGGCTGGATGGATGGATGGCTGGAGGGTTGGATGGATGGATGGATGGATGGATGGATGGATGGATGGCTGAATGGATGGCTGGATGGATGGATGTCTGCATGTATGGCTGGCTGGAGGGATGGATGGATGGATGGATGGCTGGTTGGATGGCTGGATAGAGGGATGGCTGGATGGATGGCTGGCTGGAGGGATGGATGGATGAATGGATGGCTGGATGGATGGCTGAATGGATGGATGGCTGGATGGATGGCTGGCTGGTGGGATGGATGGATGGATGGATGGATGGATGGATGGATGGATGGATGGCTGAATGGATGGATGGCTGGATGAATGGCTGGCTGGAGGGATGGATGGATGGATGGATGGCTGGATGGATGGCTGGATGGATGGATGGCTGGAAGGATAACTGGCTGGAGGGATGGATGGATGGATGGATGGCTGGATGGATGGCTGGATGGATGGATGGCTCGATGGATGGCTGGCTGGAGGGATGGATGGATGGATGGATGGCTGGATGGATGGTTGGATGGAAGGAAGCCTGGATGGATGGCTGGCTGGAGGGATGGATGGATAGATGGATGGCTGGATGGATGGCTGAATGGATGGATGGCTGGATGGATGGCTGGCAGGAGGGATGGATGGATGGATGGATGGCTGGATGGATGGCTGGATGGATGGTTGGCTGGAGGGATGGATGAATGGATGGCTGGATGGATGGATGGCCGAATGGTTGGCTGGCTGGAGGGATGGATGGATGGATGGATGGCTGAATGGATGGCTGGATGGCTGGCAGGATGGATGGATGGCTGGATCGATGGCTGGCTGGATCGATGGATTGATGGATGGATGGCTGGATGGATGGCTGGATGGATGGATGGCTGGATGGATGGCAGGCTGAAGGGATGGATGGATGGATGGATGGCTGGATGGACGGCTGGATGGATGGATGGCTGGATGGATGGCTGGCTGGAGGGATGGATTGATGGATGGATGGCTGGATTGATGGCTGGCTGGTGGGATGAATGGATGGCTAGATGGAGTGATGGCTGGATGGTTGGTTGGCTGGAGGGATGGATGGATGACTGGATGGATGGCTGGATGGAGGGATGGCTGGATGGATGGCTGGCTGGAAGGATGGATGGCTGGATGGATGGCTGAATGGATGGCTGGTTGTATGGATGGCTTAATGACTGGCTGGCTGGAGGAGGAGGCGTGGGCCTTTGTTCAGGACGAGAAGCTGGACACAGACTGAGGGTCACAGACTGAGGGTTGGGATGGGCGATTGGGGACTGCGGTGGATATGTTATGCCTATTTTTGGTTCGGGGCGGGTGGGGGGGCCTTTGCATTATTTTGGGTTTGTTTTTCTCTGTGTTTTTCTCTTTCGGGTTGGGGAGGGTGGATGAGGCGGGTTGGGCACTGTTTTGGTTGGTGGCGGGGCCTGATAGGTGGAGAGCGCGGGATTTTTTCCCGCGCCGAAGACTGTGGGGGGGGCGGGCGAGACCGGGGCGGGGAAGCGAGGATTGTTTCCCGCGCTTAGAACGGAGGGGGAGAGCCTGTGAATGGGGAGCGGGAGAGGAGGGTGTGCCACACAATGGGAGGAGTCGAAGGGGAGGTGGGAGTGGCCGGGGTCAGCTGACTTGCGGAAGTGCAATGGGGGGAGTAAACCAGCTAGGATGGGTTCTAGCCGGTGGGGGGTGAGGGGGAATCGAGTTGCTGCTGCTAAGATCAAGGAGGAGCTGGAGCGAGTGGGGTGGGTCAAGACGGGGGTATGCCGCTGTGGGGAACGGGCCGGGTGTGGGGTGCGGGCACGTGGCTGGCCGAGGAAGGGTCATGGCTAGTCGGCGGGGGAGATGGGCGGGTAGCCCCCTGATCCGGCTGATAACCTGGAATGTAAGGAGACTGCATGGGCTGGTTAAGCGGGCCCGCGTATTCGCGCACCTGAAGGGGCTCAAGGCGGATGTTGTTATGCTCTAGTTGACACACCTGAAGGTGGCAGACCAGGTAAGACTGAGGAACGGGTGGGTAGGTCAGGTGTTTCACTCGGGGCTAGATGCCAAAAATCGAGGGGTGGCGATCTTGGTGGGAAAGAAGGTGTTATTCGAGGCGTCGAGCATTGTGGCAGATAATGGCGGTAGGTACATAATGGTAAGTGGTAAGTTGCAGGGAAAGAGGGTGGTACTGGTCAATGTGTATGCTCCGAACTGGGACGATGCGGGTTTTGTGCGGTGTATGTTGGGTCGGATCCCAGATTTGGAAGTGGGGGGCCTGATAATGGGGGGAGACTTTAACACGGTGTTGGATCCGGCACTGGATCGCTCCAGGTCTAGGACGGGTAGGAAGCCGGCGGGGGCTAGAGTGTTGAGGCGATTTATGGACCAAATGGGAGGGGTAGAACCTTGGAGATTTGCAAGGCCGGGGGCTAGGGAATTTTCATTCTTCTCATGTCCATAAGGCTTATTCTCGAATCGACTTTTTCATTTTGAGTAGGGCGCTGATAGCGAGAGTAGAGGATACCGAGTATTCGGCAATAGCCATTTCGGACCACGCCCCGCATTGGGTGGACTTGGAGATGGGGGAGGAGAGGGACCAGCGCCCGCTGTGGCGCTTGGAGGTGGCGCTGTTGGCGGACGAGGAGGTGAGCGAGCGGGTCCGAGGAAGTATAGGGAGGTACTTGGAGACCATGACAACGGGGAGGTCCGAGTGGGGATGGTATGGGAGGCACTGAAGGCGGTGGGGAGGAGAGAGGTGATCTCCATCAGGGCCCACAAGGCGGAGGGAGCGGGGGGAGAGGGAGAGGCTGGTGGGGGAGATGGTGAGGGTAGACAGGAGGTATGCGGAAGAACCTGAGGAAGGATTGTTGAGGAAGAGGCGCAGCCTCCAGGCCGAATTCGACCTGGTGACCACCAGGAAGGCGGAGGTGCAGTGGAGGAAGGCCCAGGGGGCGGTCTACGAGTATGGGGAAAAGGCAAGCCGGATGCTGGCGCATCAGCTTCGGAAGCGGGACGCAGCTAGGGAGATCGGGGGAGTTAAGGACAGGGTGCAGAGTGGAGTTGGCATCAATGGGGTCTTCAGGGACTTCGAACATAGAACATAGAACGATACAGCGCAGTACAGGCCCTTCGGCCCACGATGTTGCACCGAAACAAAAGCCATCTAACCTACACTATGCCATTATCATCCATATGTTTATCCAATAAACTTTTAAATGCGGGGGGACTTCTACGAGAAATTGTACCGATCTGAGCCCCCACGGGAGGATGGAGGGATGGGCCGTTTCCTGGACCAATTGAGGTTTCCAAAGGTGGAAGAGGGACTGGGGGCCCCGATTGGGCTGGAGGAGCTGATCAAAGGGATAGGAAGCATGCAGGCGGGGAAGGCACCGGGGCCGGACGGTTTCCCGGTCGAGTCCTACGAAAAATATATGGACCTGTTGGGCCCGCTGTTAGTTAGGACCTTCAATGAGGCAAGGGAGGGAGCTTTACCCCCGACGATGTCCCGGGCACTGATGGATGGATGGCTGGATGGATGGCTGGATGGATGGATGGCTGGATGGATGGCTGGCTGGAGGGATGGAAGGATGGATGGATGGCTGGATGGAGGGATGTCTGGATGTAGGGTTGGCTGGATGGTTGGCTGGCTGGCGGGATGGGTGGATGGATGGATGGCTGGATGGATGGCTGGCTGGAGCGATGGATGGATGGCTGGATGGACGGCTGGCTGGAGGGATGGATTGATGGATGGATGGCTGGATGGATGGCTGGATGGATGGATGGCTGGATGGATGGCTGGCTGGAGGGATGGATGGATGGATGGCTGGATGGAGGGATGGCTGGATGGTTGGCTGGCTGGAGGGATGGATGGATGGATGGATGGCTGGATGGATGGGTGGCTGGAAGGATGCATGGATGGATGGATGGCTGGATGGAGGGATGGCTGGATGGTTGGCTGCCTGGATGGATGGATGGATGGATGGATGGCTGGATGGAGGGATGGCTGGATGGATGGCTGGCTGGAGGGATGGATGGATGGCTGGATGGCTTGCTGGATGGATGGATGGCTTAATGGCTGGCTGGGGGGATGGATGGATGGATGGATGGCTGGATGAATGGCTGAATGGATGGATGGCTGGATGTATGGCTGGCTGGAGAGATGGATGGATGGATGGATGGCTGGATGGATGGCTGGATGGAGGAATGGCTGGATGGCTGGCTGGCTAGAGGGATGGATGGATGGATGGATGGCTGGATGGATGGCTGGATGGATGGATGGCTGGCTGGAGGGTTGGATGGATGGATGGATGGCTGGATGGATGGCTTAATGGATGGATGGCTGGATAAATGGCTGGCTGGAGGAATGGATGGATGGATGGCTGGATGGATGGTTGGATGGATGGATGGCTGGATGGATGACTGGCTGGAGGGATGGATGGATGGATCGGTGGCTGGCTGGACGGATGGATTGCTGGTTGGATGGCTTGCTGGAGGGATGGATGGATGGCTGGATTGATGGCTGGATGAATGGATGGCTGGATGGATGGCTGGCTGGAGGAATGGATGGATGGATGGCTGGATGGATGGCTGGATGGATGGATGGCTGGATGGATGGCTGGCTGGAGTGTTGTATGGATGGATGGATGGCTGGATGGACGGCTGGATGGATGGATGGCTGGATGGATGGCTGGCTGGAGGGATGGATTGATGGATGGATGGCTGGATGGATGGCTGGATGGATGGATGGCTGGTCGGCTGGCTGGCTGGAGGGATGGATGGATGGATGGATGGCTGGATGGAGGGATGGATGGATGATTGGCTGGCTGGATGGATGGATGGATGGCTGGATGGATGACTGGATGGAGGGATGGCTGGATGGATGGCTGGCTTGAGGGATGGATGGATGGATGGATGGCTGGGTGGATGGCTGGATGGTTGGATGCCTGGATGGATGGCTGGCTGGAGGGATGGATGGATGGATGCATGGCTGGATGGATGGCTGAATGGATGGATGGCTGGATGAATGGCTGGCTGGAGGGATGGATGGATGGCTGGCTGGATGGATGGCTGGATGGATGGCTGGATGGATGACTGGCTGGAGGGATGGATGGATGGATGGATGGCTGGATGGATGGCTGGATGGATGGATGGCTGGATGGATGGCTGGCTGGAGGGATGGATGGATGGATGGATGGCTGGATGGATCGCTGGATGGTTGGATGCCTGGATGGATGGCTGGCTGAAGGGATGGATGGAAGGATGGATGGCTGGATGGATGGCTGGATGGATGGATGGCTGGATGGATGGCTGGCAGGAGGGATGGATGGATGGATGGATGGCTGGATGGATGGCTAAAAGGATGGCTGGCTGGAGGGATGGATGAATGGATGGCTGGATGGATGGATGGCCGAATGGTTGGCTGGCTGGAGGGATGGATGGATGGATAGATGGCTGAATGGATGGCTGGATGGATGGCAGGATGGATGGATGGCTGGATGGATGGCTGGCTGGATGGATCGATTGATGGCTGGATGGCTGGATTGATGGCTGGATGGATGGATGGCTGGATGGATGGCAGGCTGAAGGGATGGATGGATGGCTGGATGGACGCCGTGATGGATGGATGGCTGGGTGATTGGCTGGCTGGAGGGATGGTTTGATGGATGGATGGCTGGATGGATACCTGGATCGATGGCTGGATGGATGGCTGGCTGGAGGGATGGATGGATGGATGGATGGCTGGATGGAGGGATGGCTGCATGGTTGGCTATCTGGAGGGATGGATGGATGGATGGATGGATGGCTGGATGGATGGCTGGATGGAGGGATGGCTGGATGGATGGGTGGCTGGAGAGATGGAAGGCTGGATGGATGGATGAGTGGTTGGATGGCTTAATGACTGGCTGGCTGGAGGGATGAATGGATGGCTGGATGGATGGCTGGATGGATGGATGGCTGGATGTATGGCTGGCTGGAGAGATGGATGAATGGTTGGATGTCTGGATGGATGGCTGGATGGAGGGATGGCTGGATGGATGGCTGGCTGGAGGGATGGATGGATGGATGGATGGCTGGATGGATGGATGGATGGATGGCTGGATGGATGACTGGCTGGAGGGATGGATGGATGGATGGATGGCTGGATGGATGGCTGGATGAATGGATGTCTGGATGGATGGCTGGCTGGAGGGATGGATGGATGGATGGCTGGCTGGATGGATGGCTGGATGGATGGATGCCTGGATGGATTGCTGGCTTTAGGGATGGATGGATGGATGGATGGCTTGATGGATGGCTGGATGGATGGATGACTGGATGGATGGCTGGCAGGAGGGATGGATGGATGGATGGATGGCTGGATGGATGGATGGATGGATGGCTGGCTGGAGGGATGGATGAATGGATGGCTGGATGGATGGATGGCCGATTGGTTGGCTGGCTGGAGGGATGGATGGATGGCTGAATGGATGGCTGGATGGATGGCAGGATGGATGGATGACTGGATGGATGGCTGGCTGGATGGATGGATTGATGGATGGACGGCTGGATGGATGGCTGGATGGATGGATGGCTGGATGGTTGGCAGGTTGAAGGGATGGATGGATGGATGGATGGCTGGATGGACGGCTGGATGGATGGATGGCTGGATGGATGGCTGGCTGGATGGATGGATTGATGGATGGATGGCTGGATGGATGGTTGGATGGATGGATGGATGGACGGATGGCTGGATGGAATTGCTGGCTGGAGGGATGGATGGATGGCTGGATGGCTGGCTGGATGGATGGATGGCTGGATGGATGGCTGGCTTGAGGGATGGATGGATGGCTGGATGGCTGGCTGGACGGATGGATTGCTGGTTGGATGGCTTGCTGGAGGGATGGATGGATGGCTGGATTGATGGCTGGATGAATGGATGGCTGGATGGATGGCTGGCTGGAGGAATGGATGGATGGATGGCTGGATGGATGGCTGGATGGATGGATGGCTGGATGGATGGATGGCTGGAGGGATGGATGGATGGATGGATGGCTGAATGGATGGCTGGAATGATGGATGACTGGATGGATGGCTGGCTGGAGTGTTGTATGGATGGATGGATGGCTGGATGGACGGCTGGATGGATGGATGGCTGGATGGATGGCTGGCTGGAGGGATGGATTGATGGATGGATGGCTGGATGGATGGCTGGATGGATGGATGGCTGGATGGCTGGCTGGAGGGATGGATGGATGGATGGATGGCTGGATGGAGGGATGGCTGGATGATTGGCTGGCTGGATGGATGGATGGATGGATGGATGGCTGGATGGATGTCTGGATGGAGGGATGGCTGGATGGATGGCTGGCTGGAGGGATGGATGGATGGATGGATGGCTGGGTGGATGGCTGGATGGTTGGATGCCTGGATGGATGGCTGGCTGGAGGGATGGATGGATGGATGCATGGCTGGATGGATGGCTGAATTGATGGATGGCTGGATGAATGGCTGGCTGGAGGGATGGATGGATGGATGGCTGGATGGATGGCTGGATGGATGGCTGGATGGATGACTGGCTGGAGGAATGGATCGATGGCTGGATGGATGGCTGGATGGATGGTTGGCTGGATGGATGGCTTCCTGAAGGGATGGATGGAAGAATGGATGGCTGGATGGATGTCTGGATGGATGGATGGCTGGATGGATGGCTGGCAGGAGGGATGGATGGATGGATGGATGGCTGGATGGATGGCTAAAAGGATGGCTGGCTGGAGGGATGGATGAATGGATGGCTGGATGGATGGATGGCCGAATGGTTGGCTGGCTGGAGGGATGGATGGATGGATGGCAGGATGGATGGATGGCTGGATGGATGGCTGGCTGGATGGATCGATTGATGCATGGATGGCTGGATGGATGGCTGGATGGATGGATGGCTGGATGGATGGCAGGCTGAAGGGATGGATGGATGGATGGATGGCTGGATGGACGGCTGGATGGATGGATGGCTGGGTGATTGGCTGGCTGGAGGGATGGATTGATGGATGGATGGCTGGATGGATAGCTGGATCGATGGCTGGATGGATGGCTGGCTGGAGGGATGGATGGATGGATGGATGGCTGGATGGAGGGATGGCTGCATGGTTGGCTATCTGGAGGGATGGATGGATGGATGGATGGATGGCTGGATGGATGGCTGGATGGAGGGATGGCTGGATGGATGGGTGGCTGGCGGGATGGATGGCTGGATGGATGGATGAGTGGTTGGATGGCTTAATGACTGGCTGGCTGGAGGGATGGATGGATGGCTGGATGAATGGCTGGATGGATGGATGGCTGGATGTATGGCTGGCTGGAGAGATGGATGAATGGTTGGATGTCTGGATGGATGGCTGGATGGAGGGATGGCTGGATGGATGGCTGGCTGGAGGGATGGATGGCTGGATGGATGACTGGCTGGAGGGATGGATGGATGGATGGATGGCTGGATGGATGGCTGGATGAATGGATGTCTGGATGGATGGCTGGCTGGAGGGATGGATGGATGGAAGGCTGGCTGGATGGATGGCTGGATGGTTGGATGCCTGGATGGATGGCTGGCTTTAGGGATGGATGGATGGATGGATGGCTTGATGGATGGCTGGATGGATGGATGGCTGAATGGATGGCTGGCAGGAGGGATGGATGGATGGATGGATGGCTGGATGGATGGCTGGATGGATGGCTGGCTGGAGGGATGGATGAATGGATGGCTGGATGGATGGATGGCCGAATGGTTGGCTGGCTGGAGGGATGGATGGATGGCTGAATGGATGGCTGGATGGATGGCAGGATGGATGGATGGCTGGATGGATGGCTGGCTGGCTGGATGGATTGATGGATGGATGGCTGGATGGATGACTGGATGGATGGATGGCTGCATGGTTGGCAGGTTGAAGGGATGGATGGATGGATGGCTGGATGGACGGCTGGATGGATGGATGGCTGGATGGATGGCTGGCTGGAGGGATGGATTGATGGATGGATGGCTGGATGTATAGCTGGATGGATGGCTGGATGGATGGCTGGCTGGTGGGATGGATGGATGGATGGATGGCTGGATGGAGGGATGGCTGGATGGTTGGCTGGCTGGAGGGATGGATGAATGGATTGATGGATGGCTGGATGGCTGGATGGAGGGATGGCTGGATGGATGGCTGGCTGGAGGATGGATGGCTGGATGGATGGCTGGATCGATGGCTGGATGGTTGGATGGCTTAATGACTGGCTGGCTGGAGGGATGGATGGATGGATGAATGGCTGGATGGATGGCTGGATGGATGGATGGATGGATGTATGGCTGGCTGGAGAGATGGAGGAATGGTTGGATGGCTGGATGGATGGCTGGATGGAGGGATGGCTGCATGGATGGCTGGCTGGAGGGATGGATGGATGGATGGAAGGCCGGATGGACGGCTGGATGGATGGATGGCTTGATGGATGGCTTGCTGGAGGGATGGATGGATGGATGGCTGGATGGATGGCTGGATGGATGGATGGCTGGATGAATGGCTGGCTGGAGGGATGGATGGATGGATGGCTGGATGGATGGCTGGATGGATGGATGGCTGGATGTATGACTGGCTGGAGGGATGGATGGATGGATGGATGGATGGCTGGATGGGAGGCTGAATGGATGGATGGCTGGATGGATGGCTGGCTGGAAGGAAGGGTGGATGGATGGATGGCTGGATGGATGGCTGGATGGATGGATGGCTGGATGGATGGCTGGCTGTAGGGTCGGATGGATGGATGGATGGCTGGATGGATGGTTGGATGGATGGATGGCTGGATGGATGGCTGGATGGATGGATGCCTGGATGGATGGCTGGCTGGAGGGATGGATGGATGGATGGCTTAATGGATGGATGGCCGAATGGATGGTTGGCTGAAGGGATGGATGGATGGATGGATGGCTAAAAGGATGGCTGGATGGATGGATGGCTGGATGGATGGCTGGCAGGAGGGATGGATGAATGAATGGATGGCTGGATGGATGTCTGGATGACTGGATGGCTGGATGGATGGCTGGCTGGGCTTGTGGATTGCTATATGGATGGCTGGATGGATGGCTGGATGGATGGATGGATGGATGGCTGGCTGGATGGAGGTATGGATGGATGGCTGGCTGGAGGTATGGATGGAGGGATGAATGGCTGGATGGATGGCTGGATGGAGAGATGGCTGGATGGATGGCTGGCTGGAGTGATGGATGGATGGACGGATGGCTGGATGGATGGCTGGATGGATGGATGGTTGGATGGATGGCTTGCTGGAGGGATGGATGGATGGATGGATGGATGGATGGATGGCTGGATGGATGGATGGCTGGATGAATGGCTGGCTGGAGGGATGGATGGATGGATGGATGGCTGGATGGATGGCTGGATGGATGGATGGCTGGATGGATGACTCGCTGGCGGGATGGATGGATGGATGGATGTCTGGATGGATGGCTGAATGGATGGATGGCTGGATGGATGGCTGGATGGATGGATGGATGGCTGGATGGATGGATGGCTGGATGGACGGATGGCTGGGTGGCCGGAAGGCTGGGTGGATGGATGGCTGGATGGATGGCTGGATGGATGGATGGATGGATTGCTGGCTGGAGGAATGGATGGATGGATGGATGGCTGGATGGATGGCAGGATGGATTCATGGCTGGATGGCTGGCTGGCTGGACGGATGGATGGATGGATGGATGGCTGAATGGATGGCTGGATGGATGGATGGCTGGATGGATGGCTGGCTGGAGGGATGGATGGATGGATGGCTGGATGGACGGCTGGATGGATGGAGGGCTGGATGGATGGCTGGCTGGAGGGATGGATTGATGGATGGATGGCTGGATGGATGGCTGGATGGATGGATGGCTGGATGGATGGCTGGCTGGAGGGATGGATGGATGGATGGATGGAGGGATAGCTGGATGGTTGGCTGGCTGGAGGGATGGATGGATGGATGGATGGCTGGATGGATGTCTGGATGGAGGGATGGCTGGATGGATGGCTGTCTGGAGGGATGGATGGATGAATGGATGGCTGGATGGATGGCTGGATGGATGGATGGCTTAATGACTGGCTGGCTGGAGGGATGGATGGATGGATGGAGGGCTGGATGGATGGCTGGATCGATGGATGGCTGGATGTATGGCTGGTTGGAGGGATGGATGGATGGATGGATGGATGGCTGGATGGATAGCTGGATAGAGGGATGGCTGGATAGATGGCTGGCTGGAGGGATGGATGGATGGCTGGATGGCTGGATGGATAGCTGAATGGATGGATGGCTGGAGGAATGGCTGGCTGGAGGGATGGATGGATGAATGGATGGCTGGATGGATGGCTGGATGGATGGATGGCTGGATGGATGACTGGCTGGAGGGATGGATGGATGGATGGATGGCTGCATGGATGGCTGGATGGATGGATGGCTGGATGGATGGCTGGCTGGAGGGATGGATGGATGGCTGGATGGATAGCTGGATGGATGGATGCCTGGATGGATGGATGGCTGGAGGGATGGATGGATGGATGGCTGGATGGATGGCTGGTTGGATGGATGGCTGGATGGATGGATGGCTGGATGGACGGCTTGATGGACGGCTGGCTGGTGCGATGGATGAATGGATGGCTGAATGGATGGATGGCCGAATGGTTGGCTGGCTGGAGTAAAGGATGGATGGATGGATGGCTGAATGGATGGCTGGATGGATGGCAGGATGGATGGATGGCTGGATGGATGGCTGGCTGGATGGATGGATTGATGGATGGATGGCTGGATGGATGGCTGGATGGATGGATGGCTGGATGGATGGCAGGCTGAAGGGATGGATGGATGAATGGATGGCTGGATGGACGGCTGGATGGATGGATGGCTGGACGGATGGCTGGCTTAATGGATGGATTGAAGAATGGATGGCTGGATGGATAGCTGGATGGATGGCTGGATGGATGGCTGGCTGGTGGGATGGATGGATGGATGGCTGGATGGAGGGATGGCTGGATGGTTGGCTGGCTGGAGGGATCGATGGATGGATGGATGGCTGGATGGATGGCTGGAAGGAGGGATGGCTGGACGGATGGCTGGCTTAAGGGATGTATTGATGGATGGATGGCTGGATTGTTAGCTGGATGGATGGCTGGATGGATGGCTGGCTGGTGGGATGGATGGATGGATGGCTGGATGGAGGGATGGCTGGATGGTTGGCTGGCTGGAGGGATCGATGGATGGATGGATGGCTGGATGGATGGCTGGAAGGAGGGATGGCTGGATGGATGGCTGGCTGGAGGGATGGATGGCTGGATGGATGGCTGGATGGATGGATGAATGGATGGATGGCTTAATGAATGGCTGGCTGGAGGGATGGATGGATGGATGGATGACTGGATTGATGGCTGGAAGAATGAATGGCTGAATGTATGGCTGGCTGGAGAGATGGATGAATGGTTGGATGGCTGGATGGATGGTTGGATGGAGGGATGGCTGGATGGATGACTGGCTGGAGGGATGGATGGATGGATGGATGGCTGGGTGGGTGGCTGTATGGATGGATGGCTGGATGGATGGCTGGCTGGAGGGAAGGATGGATGGATGGATGGCTCGATGGATGGCTGGATGGATGGATGGCTGGATGGATGGCTGGCTGGAGGGACGGATGGATGGCTGGATGGATGGTTGGATGGATGGATGGCTGGATGGATGGCTGGCAGGAGGGATGGATGGATGGATGGATGGCTGGATGGATGGCTGGATGGATGGATGGCTGGATGGATGGCTGGCTGGAGGGATGGATGAATGGATGTCTGGATGGATGGATGGCCGAATGGATGTCTGGCTGATGGGATGGATGGATGGATGGATGGCTAAATGGATGGCTGGATGGATGGATGGCTGGATGGATGGTTCGCTGGAGGGATGGACGAATGGATAGATGGCTGGATGGATGGCGGGATGGCTGGTTGGCTGGATGGGTGGCTGGCTGGGCGGATGGATTGATGGATGGATGGCTGAATGGATGGCTGGATGGATGGATGAATGGATGGCTTGGCGGCTGGAGGTATGGATGGATGGATGAATGGCTGGATGGATGGCTGGATTGAGAGATGGATGAATGCATGGATGGCTGGATGGATGGCTGGATGGACGGATGGCTGGATTGATGGCTGGCTGGAGGGATGAATGGATGGATGGCTGGATGGATGGCTGGATGGATGGATGGCTGGATGAATGGCTTGCTGGAGGGATGGATGGATGGATGGATGGCTGGATGGATGGCTGGATGGATGGATGGCTGGATGATTGGCTGGCTGGAGGGATGGATGGATGGATGGATGGCTGGATGGCTGGCTGGATGGATGGATGGCTGGATGGATGGCTGGATGGATGGATGGATGGATGGATAGCTGGATGGATGGATGGCTGGATGGATGGATGGCTGGATGGCTGGAAGTCTGGATGGATGGATTGCTGGATGGATGGCTGGATGGATGGATGGATGGATGGCAGGATGGCTGGATGGAGGGATGGCTGGAAGAATGGCTGGCTGGAGTGACGAATGGATGGATGGCTGGATGGATGGCTATATGGCGGGATGGCTGGATGGAAGGCTGGCCGGATGGATGGATGGCTGGATGGATGGATGGATGGACGGATGGATGGAGGGATGGCTGCGTGGATGGCTGGCTGGAGGGATGGATGGATGGATGGATGGCTGGATGGTTGGCTGGATGAAGGAATGGCTGGATGGATGGATTGCTGGAGGGATGGATGGCTGGATGGATGGCTGGATGGATGGCTGGATGGATGGATGGCTGGATGGGCGATTGGCTGGAGGGATGGATGGATGGATGGCTGGATGGATGGCTGGCTGGAGGGATGGATGGATGGTTGGATGGATGGCTGGATGGATGGCTGGATGGATGGATGGCTGGATGGATGGAAGACTGGAGTGATGGATGGGTGGATGGTTCGATGGATGGATGGTTGGATGGATGGCTGGATGGATGGCTGGCTGGAGGGATGGAAGGATGGATGGAAGGCTGGATGGGCGGCTGGATGGATGGCTGGATGTCTGGATGGCTGGCTGGATGGATGGCTGGTTGGCTGGATGGATGGATGGAAGGCTGGATGGATGGATGGATGGATGGATGGATGGAGGGATGGATGGATGGAGGGATGGCTGGATGGATGGCTGGATGGATGGATGGCTGGATGGATGGATGGCTGGATGGATGGCTGGCTGGAGGTATGGATGGATGGATGGATGCATGGATGAATGGCTGGCTGGATGGATGGATTGATGGCTGGATGGATGGCTGGATGGATGGCTGGATGGATGGATGGACGGATGGATGGATGGCTGGATGGATGGCGGGATGGATGGATGGCTGGATGGATGGCTGGCTGGAGGGCTGGATGGATGGATGGCTGGCTGGAGGGATGGATGGATGGATGGATGCATGGATGAATGGCTGGCTGGATGGATGGATGGCTGGATGGATGGCTGGATGGATGGCTTAATGGAGAGATGGATGGATGGATGGGTGGCCGAATGGATGGCTGGATGGATGGATGTCCGGATGGATGGCTGGCTGGAGGGATAGATGGTTGGATGGATGGCTGGATGGATGTCTGGATGGATGGATGGCTGGATGGATGGCTGGCTGCAGTGATGGATGGATGGATGGATGGCTGGATGGATGGCTGGCTGGAGGGATGGATCGATGGATGGATGGCTGGATGGATGGCTGGATGGATGGCTGAATGGATTGCTGGCTGGAGGAATGGATGGATTAATGAATGGCTGGACGGATGGCTGGATGGATGGAAGGCTGGATGGATGGCTGGCTGGAGGGATGGATGGATGGCTGGCTGAATGGATGGCTAGATCGATGGATGGCTGGATGGATGGCTGGCTGGAGGAATGGAGTCATGGATGGATGGCCGGATGGACGGCTGGATGGAAGGACGGCTGGATGCATGGCTGGCTGGAGGGATGGATTGATGGATGGTTGGCTGGATGGCTAGCTGGATGGATGGATGGCTCGATGGATGGCTGGCTGGAGGGATGGATGGATGGATGGATGGCTGGATGGATGGCTGGATGGAGGGATGGCTGGATGTTTGGATGGCTGGAGGGATGGATGGATGGCTGGATGGAGGGATGGCTGGATGGATGGCTGGCTGGACGGATGGATGGATGGATTATTGGCTGGATGGATGGCTGGATGGAGGGATGGCTGGATGGATGGCTGTATGGAGGGATGGCTGGATGGAAGGCTGGCTGTATGGATGGATGGCTGGATGGATGGATGGATGGACGGATGGATGGAGGGATGGCTGGATGGATATCTGGCTGGAGGGATCGATGGATGGATGGATGGCTGGATGGATGGCTGGATGGAGGAATAGTTGGATGGATGAATTGCTGGAGGGATGGATGGCTGGATGGATGGCTGGATGGATGGCTGGATGGATGGACGGCTGGATTGTACGATTGGCTGGAGGGATGGATGGATGGCTGGCTGGATGGATGGCTGGCTGGAGGGATGGATGGATGGATGGCTGGATGGATGGCTGGATGGATGGATGGCTGGATGGATGGATGGCTGGAGTGATGGATGGGTGGATGGTTCGATGGATGGCTGGTTGGATGGATGGCTGGATGGATGGCTGGCTGGAGGGATTGAAGGATGAATGGATGGCTGGATGGATGGCAGGATGGATGGCTGGATGGACGGATGGATGGATGGATGGCTGGATGGATGGCTGGATGGATGGATGGATGGCTGGATGGATGGCTGGATGGATGGATGGCTGGATGGATGGCTGGCTGGAGGGATAGATGGATGGATGGCTGGCTGGAGGGATGGCTGGATGGATGGCTGGTTGGATGGCTGGATAGATGGATGGCTGGATGGCTGGCTGGCTTGAGAGATGGATGGATGGATGGGTGGCTGGGTGGATGGCTGGATGGATGGATGTCCGGATGGTTGGCTGGCTGGAGGGATGGATGGATGGATGGATGGCTGGACGGATGTCAGGATGGATGGATGGCTGGATGGATGGCTGGCTGGAGGGATGGATGGATGGATGGATGGTTGGATGGATGGCTGGATGGATGGATGACTGGCTGGATGACTGGCTGGAGGGATGGATTGATGGATGGCTGGATGGATGGCTGGATGGATGGCTGGATGGATTGTTTGCTGGAGGAATGGATGGATTAATGAATGGCTGGACGGATGGCTGGATGGATGGAAGGCTGGATGGATGGCTGGCTGGAGGGATGGATGGATGGATGGCTGAATGGATGGCTAGATCGAAGGATGGTTGGATGGATGGCTGGCTGGAGGAATGGAGTCATGGATGGTTGGCCGGATGGACGGCTGGACGGAAGGATGGCTGGATGCATGGCTGGCTGGAGGGATGGATTGATGGATGGATGGCTGGATGGCTGGCTGGATGGATGGATGGCTCGATGGATGGCTGGCTGGAGGGATGGATGGATGGATGGCTGGATGGATGGCTGGATGGAGGGATGGCTGGATGGTTGGCTGGCTGGAGGGATGGATGGATGGCTGGATTGATGGCTGGATGGTGGGGTGGCTGGATGGATGGCTGTCTGGAGGGATGGATGGATGGATTATTGGCTGGATGGATGGCTGGATGGAGGGATGGCTGTATGGGTGGATGGCTGGAGGGATGGATGGATGGCTGGATGGACGGCTGGATGGAGGGATGGCTGGCTGGATGGCTGGCTGGAGGGATGGATGGATGGATTGATGGCTGGATGGATGGCTGGATGGAGGGATGGCTGGATGGATGGCTGGCTGGAGGGATGGATGGATGGATGAATGGCCGAATGGATGGCTGGATGGATGGCTGGCTGGAGGGATGGAAGAATGGATGGAAGGCTGGATGGACGGCTGGATGGATGGCTGGATGTCTGGATGGCTGGCTGGATGGATGGATGGCTGGTTGACTGGATGGATGGATGGAAGGCTGGATGGATGGATGGATGGACGGATGGATGGAGGGATGGATGGATGGATGGATGGCTGGATGGATGGCTGGATGGATGGATGGCTGGATGGATGGATGGCTGGATGGATGGCTGGCTAGAGGGATGGATGGATGGATGGATGCATGGATGAATGGCTGGCTGGATGGATGGATGGATGGCTGGATGGATGGCTGGATGGATGGCTGGATGGATGGATGGACGGATGGATGGATGGCTGGATGGATGGCGGGATGGATGGATGGCTGGATGGATGGCTGGCTGGATGGATGGATGAATGGATGGCTGGCTGGAGGGATGGATGGATGGATGGCTGGATGGATGGCTGGATAAATGGATGGCTGGATGGCTGGCTGGCTGGAGAGATGGATGGATGGATGGGTGGCTGAATGGATGGCTGGATGGATGGATGTCCGGATGGATGGCTGGCTGGAGGGATAGATGGTTGGATGGATGGCTGGATGGATGTCTGGATGTATGGATGGCTGGATGGATGGCTGGCTGGAGGGATGGATGGATGGATGGATGGCTGGATGGATGGCTGGCTGGAGGGATGGATGGATGGATGGATGGCTGGATGGATGGCTGGATGGATGGCTGGATGGATTGCTGGCTGGAGGAATGGATGGATTAATGAATGGCTGGACGGGTGGCTGGATGGATGGAAGGCTGGATGGATGGCTGGCTGGTGGGATGGATGGATGGCTGGCTGAATGGATGGCGAGATCGATGGATGGCTGGATGGATGGCTTGCTGGAGGAATGGAGTCATGGATGGATGGCCGGATGGACGGCTGGATGGAAGGATGGCTGGATGCATGGCTGGCTGGAGGGATGGATTGATGGATGGTTGTCTGGATGGCTGGCTGGATGGATGGATGGCTCGATGGATGGCTGGCTGGAGGGATGGATGGATGGATGGATGGCTGAATGGATGGCTGGATGGAGGGATGGCTGGATGGTTGGCTGGCTGGAGGAATGGATGGATGGCTGGATGGATGGCTGGATGGAGGGATGGCTGGATGGATGGCTGGCTGGAGGGATGGATGGATCGATTATTGGCTGGATGGATGGCTGGATGGAGGGATGGCTGGATGGGTGGCTGGCTGGAGGGATGGATGGATGGCTGGATGGATGGCTGGATGGAGGACTGACTGGCTGGATTGACGGATGGATGGATGGCTGGATGGATGGCTGTATGGAGGGATGGCTGGATGGAAGGCTGGATGGATGGATGGCTGGATGGATGGCTGGCTGAAGGGATGGATTGATGGATGGATGGCTGGATGGATGGCTGGATGGATGGATGGCTGGATGTATGGCTGGCTGGAGGGATGAATGGATGGATGGATGGAGGGATAGCTGGATGGTTGGCTGGCTGGAGGGATGGATGGATGGATGGATGGCTGGATGGATGTCTGGATGGAGGGATGGCTGGATGGATGGCTGGCTGGAGGGATGGATGGATGAATGGATGGCTGGATGGATGGCTGGATGGATGGATGGCTTAATGACTGGCTGGCTGGAGGGATGGATGGATGGATGGAGGGCTGGATGGATGGCTGGATCGATGGATGGCTGGATGTATGGCTGGCTGGAGGGATGGATGGATGGATGGATGGATGGCTGGATGGATAGCTGGATAGAGGGATGGCTGGATAGATGGCTGGCTGGAGGGATGGATGGATGATGGATGGCTGGATGGATAGCTGAATGGATGGATGGCTGGAGGAATGGCTGGCTGGAGGGATGGATGGATGAATGGATGGCTGGATGAATGGCTGGATGGATGGATGGCTGGATGGATGACTGGCTGGAGGGATGGATGGATGGATGGATGGCTGCATGGATGGCTGGATGGATGGATGGCTGGATGGATGGCTGGCTGGAGGGATGGATGGATGGATGGATGGCTGGATGGATAGCTGGATGGATGGATGCCTGGATGGATGGATGGCTGGAGGGATGGATGTATGGCTGGCTGGAGGGATGAATGGATGGATGGATGGAGGGATAGCTGGATGGTTGGCTGGCTGGAGGGATGGATGGATGGATGGATGGCTGGATGGATGTCTGGATGGAGGGATGGCTGGATGGATGGCTGGCTGGAGGGATGGATGGATGAATGGATGGCTGGATGGATGGCTGGATGGATGGATGGCTTAATGACTGGCTGGCTGGAGGGATGGATGGATGGATGGAGGGCTGGATGGATGGCTGGATCGATGGATGGCTGGATGTATGGCTGGCTGGAGGGATGGATGGATGGATGGATGGATGGTTGGATGGATAGCTGGATAGAGGGATGGCTGGATAGATGGCTGGCTGGAGGGATGGATGGATGATGGATGGCTGGATGGATAGCTGAATGGATGGATGGCTGGAGGAATGGCTGGCTGGAGGGATGGATGGATGAATGGATGGCTGGATGAATGGCTGGATGGATGGATGGCTGGATGGATGACTGGCTGGAGGGATGGATGGATGGATGGATGGCTGCATGGATGGCTGGATGGATGGATGGCTGGATGGATGGCTGGCTGGAGGGATGGATGGATGGATGGATGGCTGGATGGATAGCTGGATGGATGGATGCCTGGATGGATGGATGGATGGATGGCTGGATGGATGGATGGCTGGATGGACGGCTTGATGGATGGCTGGCTGGTGCTATGGATGAATGGACGGCTGAATGGATGGATGGCCGAATGGTTGGCTGGATGGAGTGAAGGATGGATGGATGGATGGCTGAATGGATGGCTGGATGGATGGCAGGATGGATGGATGGCTGGATGGATGGCTGGCTGGATGGATGGATTGATGGATGGATGGCTGGATGGATGGCTGGCTGGATGGATGGCTGGATGGATGGCAGGCTGAAGGGACGGATGGATGAATGGATGGCTGGATGGACGGCTGGATGGATGGATGGCTGTACGGGTGGCTGGCTTAAGGGATGGATTGAAGAATGGATGGCTGGATGGATAGCTGGATGGATGGCTGGATGGATGGCTGGCTGGTGGGATGGATGGATGGATGGCTGGATGGAGGGATGGCTGGATGGTTGGCTGGCTGGAGGGATCGATGGATGGATGGATGGCTGGATGGATGGCTGGAAGGAGGGATGGCTGGACGGATGGCTGGCTTAAGGGATGGATTGATGGATGGATGGCTGGATGGATAGCTGGATGGATGGCTGGATGGATGGCTGGCTGGTGGGGTAGATGGATGGATGGCTGGATGGAGGGATGGCTGGATGGTTGGCTGGCTGCAGGGTTCGAAGGATGGATGGATGGCTGGATGGATGGCTGGAAGGAGGGATGGCTGGATGGATGGCTGGCTGGAGGGATGGATGGCTGGATGGATGGCTGGATGGCCGGATGGATGGATGGATGGCTTAATGACTGGCTGGCTGGAGGGATGGATGGATGGATGGATGACTGGATGGATGGCTGGAAGAATGGATGGCTGAATGTATGGCTGGCTGGAGAGATGGATGAATGGTTGGATGGCTGGATGGATGGTTGGATGGAGGGATGGCTGGATGGATGACTGGCTGGAGGGATGGATGGATGGATGGATGGCTGGATGGGTGCCTGTATGGATGGATGGCTGAATGGATGGCTGGCTGGAGGGAAGGATGGATGGATGGATGGCTCGATGGATGGCTGGATGGATGGATGGCTGGATGGATGGCTGGCTGGAGGGACGGATGGATGGCTGGATGGATGGTTGGATGGATGGATGGCTGGATGGATGGCTGGCAGGAGGGATGGATGGAAGGATGGATGGCTGGATGGATGGCTGGATGGATGGATGGCTGGATGGATGGCTGGCTGGAGGGATGGATGAATGGATGTCTGGATGGATGGATGGATGGCCGAATGGATGTCTGGCTGATGGGATGGATGGATGGATGGATGGCTAAATGGATGGCTGGATGGATGGATGGCTGGATGGATGGTTCGCTGGAGGAATGGATGAATGGATAGATGGCTGGATGGATGGCGGGATGGCTGGTTGGCTGGATGGGTGGCTGGCTGGGCGGATGGATTGATGGATGGATGGCTGAATGGATGGCTGGATGGATGGATGAATGGATGGCTGGCCGGCTGGAGGTATGGATGGATGGATGAATGGCTGGATGGATGGCTGGATGGAGAGATGGATGAATGCATGGATGGCTGGATGGATGGCTGGATGGACGGATGGCTGGATTGATGGCTGGCTGGAGGGATGAATGGATGGATGGCTGGATGGATGGCTGGATGGATGAATGGCTGGATGAATGGCTTGCTGGAGGGAAGGATGGATGGATGGATGGATGGCTGGATGGATGGCTGGATGGATGGATGGCTGGATGATTGGCTGGCTGGAGGGATGGATGGATGGATGGATGGCTGGATGGATGGCTGGATAGATGGATGGCTGGATGGATGGCTGGATGGATGGATGGATGGATAGCTGGATGGATGGATGGCTGGATGGATGGATGGCTGGAAGGATGGCTGGCTGGAGTGACGAATGGATGGATGGCTGGATGGATGGCAATATGGCGGGATTGCTGGATGGAAGGCTGGCCGGATGGATGGATGGCTGGATGGATGGATGGATGGACGGATGGATGGAGGGATGGCTGGATGGATGGCTGGCTGGAGGGATGGATGGATGGATGGATGGCTTATGGATGGCTGGATGAAGGAATGGCTGGATGGATGGATTGCTGGAGGGATGGATGGCTGGATGGATGGCTGGATGGATGGCTGGATGGATGGATGGCTGGATGGGCGATTGGCTGGAGGGATGGATGGATGGATGGCTGGATGGATGGCTGGCTGGAGGGATGGATGGATGGTTGGATGGATGGCTGGATGGATGGCTGGATGGATGGATGGCTGGATGGATGGAAGAATGGAGTGATGGATGGGTGGATGGTTCGATGGATGGATGGTTGGAATGATGGCTGGATGGATGGCTGGCTGGAGGGATGGAAGGATGGATGGAAGGCTGGATGGGCGGCTGGATGGATGGCTGGATGTCTGGATGGCTGGCTGGATGGATGGATGGCTGGTTGGCTGGATGGATGGATGGAAGTCTGGATGGATGGATGGATGGACGGATGGATGGAGGGATGGATGGATGGAGGGATGGCTGGATGGATGGCTGGATGGATGGATGGCTGGATGGATGGATGGCTGGATGGATGGCTGGCTGGAGGGATGGATGGATGGATGGATGCATGGATGAATGGCTGGCTGGATGGATGGATGGATGGCTGGATGGATGGCTGGATGGATGGCTGGATGGATGGATGGACGGATGGATGGATGGCTGGATGGATGGCGGGATGGATGGATGGCTGGATGGATGGCTGGCTGGAGGGATGGATGGATGGATGGCTGGCTGGAGGGATGGATGGATGGATGGATGCATGTATGAATGGCTGGCTGGATGGATGAATGGATGGCTGGATGGATGGCTGGATGGATGGCTTAATGGAGAGATGGATGGATGGATGGGTGGCTGAATGGATGGCTGGATGGATGGATGTCCGGATGGATGGCTGGCTGGAGGGATAGATGGTTGGATGGATGGCTGGATGGATGTCTGGATGGATGGATGGCTGGCTGGAGGGATGGATGGATGGCTGGATGGCTGGATGGATGGCTGGCTGGAGGGATGGTTCGATGGATGGATGGCTGGATGGATGGCAGGATGGATTTCTGGCTGGAGGAATGGATGGATTAATGAATGGCTGGACGGATGGCTGGATGGATGGAAGGCTGGATGGATGGCTGGCTGGAGGGATGGATGGATGGCTGGCTGAATGGATGGCTAGATCGATGGATGGCTGGATGGATGGCTGGCTGGAGGAATGGAGTCATGGATGGATGGCCGGATGGACGGCTGGATGGAAGGACGGCTGGATGCATGGCTGGCTGGAGGGATGGATTGATGGATGGTTGGCTGGATGGCTGGCTGGATGGATGGATGGCTTGATGGATGGCTGGCTGGAGGGATGGATGGATGGATGGATGGATGGCTGGATGGATGGCTGGATGGAGGGATGGCTGGATGTTTGGCTGGCTGGAGGGATGGATGGATGGCTGGATGGAGGGATGGCTGGATGGATGGCTGGCTGGAGGGATGGATGGATGGATTATTGGCTGGATGGATAGCTGGATGGAGGGATGGCTGCATGGATGGCTGTATGGAGGGATGGCTGGATGGAAGGCTGGCTGGATGGATGGATGGCTGGATGGATGGATGGATGGACGGATGGATGGAGGGATGGCTGGATGGATATCTGGCTGGAGGGATGGATGGATGGATGGATGGCTGGATGGATGGCTGGATGGAGGAATGGTTGGATGGATGAATTGCTGGAGGGATGGATGGCTGGATGGATGGCTGGATGGATGGCTGGATGGATGGACGGCTGGATGGGCGATTGGCTGGAGGGATGGATGGATGGCTGGCTGGATGGATGGCTGGCAGGAGGGATGGATGGATGGATGGATGGATGGCTGGATGGATGGATGGCTGGAGTGATGGATGGGTGGATGGTTCGATGGATGGCTGGTTGGATGGATGGCTGGATGGATGGCTGGCTGGAGGGTTTGAAGGATGGATGGATGGCTGGATGGATGGCAGGATGGATGGCTGGATAGACGGATGGATGGATGGATGGCTGGATGGATGGCTGGATGGATGGATGGATGGTTGGATGGATGGCTGGATGGATGGCTGGATGGATGGATGGCTGGATGGATGGCTGGCTGGAGGGATAGATGGATGGATGGCTGGCTGGAGGGACGGCTGGATGGATGGCTGGTTGGATGGCTGGATAGATGGATGGCTGAATGGCTGGCTGGCTTGAGAGATGGATGGATGGATGGGTGGCTGGGTGGATGGCTGGATGGATGGATGTCCGGATGGTTGGCTGGCTGGAGGGATGGATGGATGGATGGATGGCTGGACGGATGTCAGGATGGATGGATGGCTGGATGGATGGCTGGCTGGAGGGATGGATGGATGGATGGATGGCTGGATGGATGGCTGGATGGATGGATGGCTGGATGGATGACTGGCTGGAGGGATGGATTGATGGATGGCTGGATGGATGGCTGGATGGATGGCTGGATGGATTGTTTGCTGGAGGAATGGATGGATTAATGAATGGCTGGACGGATGGCTGGATGGATGGAAGGCTGGATGGATGGCTGTCTGGAGGGATGGATGGATGGATGGCTGAATGGATGGCTAGATCGAAGGATGGTTGGATGGATGGCTGGCTGGAGGAATGGAGTCATGGATGGTTGGCCGGATGGACGGCTGGATGGAAGGATGGCTGGATGCATGGCTGGCTGGAGGGATGGATTGATGGATGGATGGCTGGATGGCTGGCTGGATGGATGGATGGCTCGATGGATGGCTGGATGGATGGCTGGATGGATGGATGGACGGATGGATGGATGGCTGGATGGATGGCGGGATGGATGGATGGCTGGATGGATGGCTGGCTGGAGGGATGGATGGATGGATGGCTGGCTGGAGGGATGGATGGATGGATGGATGCATGTATGAATGGCTGGCTGGATGGATGAATGGATGGCTGGATGGATGGCTGGATGGATGGCTTAATGGAGAGATGGATGGATGGATGGGTGGCTGAATGGATGGCTGGATGGATGGATGTCCGGATGGATGGCTGGCTGGAGGGATAGATGGTTGGATGGATGGCTGGATGGATGTCTGGATGGATGGATGGCTGGCTGGAGGGATGGATGGATGGCTGGATGGCTGGATGGATGGCTGGCTGGAGGGATGGTTCGATGGATGGATGGCTGGATGGATGGCAGGATGGATTTCTGGCTGGAGGAATGGATGGATTAATGAATGGCTGGACGGATGGCTGGATGGATGGAAGGCTGGATGGATGGCTGGCTGGAGGGATGGATGGATGGCTGGCTGAATGGATGGCTAGATCGATGGATGGCTGGATGGATGGCTGGCTGGAGGAATGGAGTCATGGATGGATGGCCGGATGGACGGCTGGATGGAAGGACGGCTGGATGCATGGCTGGCTGGAGGGATGGATTGATGGATGGTTGGCTGGATGGCTGGCTGGATGGATGGATGGCTTGATGGATGGCTGGCTGGAGGGATGGATGGATGGATGGATGGATGGCTGGATGGATGGCTGGATGGAGGGATGGCTGGATGTTTGGCTGGCTGGAGGGATGGATGGATGGCTGGATGGAGGGATGGCTGGATGGATGGCTGGCTGGAGGGATGGATGGATGGATTATTGGCTGGATGGATAGCTGGATGGAGGGATGGCTGCATGGATGGCTGTATGGAGGGATGGCTGGATGGAAGGCTGGCTGGATGGATGGATGGCTGGATGGATGGATGGATGGACGGATGGATGGAGGGATGGCTGGATGGATATCTGGCTGGAGGGATGGATGGATGGATGGATGGCTGGATGGATGGCTGGATGGAGGAATGGTTGGATGGATGAATTGCTGGAGGGATGGATGGCTGGATGGATGGCTGGATGGATGGCTGGATGGATGGACGGCTGGATGGGCGATTGGCTGGAGGGATGGATGGATGGCTGGCTGGATGGATGGCTGGCAGGAGGGATGGATGGATGGATGGATGGATGGCTGGATGGATGGATGGCTGGAGTGATGGATGGGTGGATGGTTCGATGGATGGCTGGTTGGATGGATGGCTGGATGGATGGCTGGCTGGAGGGTTTGAAGGATGGATGGATGGCTGGATGGATGGCAGGATGGATGGCTGGATGGACGGATGGATGGATGGATGGCTGGATGGATGGCTGGATGGATGGATGGATGGTTGGATGGATGGCTGGATGGATGGCTGGATGGATGGATGGCTGGATGGATGGCTGGCTGGAGGGATAGATGGATGGATGGCTGGCTGGAGGGACGGCTGGATGGATGGCTGGTTGGATGGCTGGATAGATGGATGGCTGAATGGCTGGCTGGCTTGAGAGATGGATGGATGGATGGGTGGCTGGGTGGATGGCTGGATGGATGGATGTCCGGATGGTTGGCTGGCTGGAGGGATGGATGGATGGATGGATGGCTGGACGGATGTCAGGATGGATGGATGGCTGGATGGATGGCTGGCTGGAGGGATGGATGGATGGATGGATGGCTGGATGGATGGCTGGATGGATGGATGGCTGGATGGATGACTGGCTGGAGGGATGGATTGATGGATGGCTGGATGGATGGCTGGATGGATGGCTGGATGGATTGTTTGCTGGAGGAATGGATGGATTAATGAATGGCTGGACGGATGGCTGGATGGATGGAAGGCTGGATGGATGGCTGTCTGGAGGGATGGATGGATGGATGGCTGAATGGATGGCTAGATCGAAGGATGGTTGGATGGATGGCTGGCTGGAGGAATGGAGTCATGGATGGTTGGCCGGATGGACGGCTGGATGGAAGGATGGCTGGATGCATGGCTGGCTGGAGGGATGGATTGATGGATGGATGGCTGGATGGCTGGCTGGATGGATGGATGGCTCGATGGATGGCTGGCTGGAGGGATGGATGGATGGATGGCTGGATGGATGGCTGGATGGAGGGATGGCTGGATGGTTGGCTGGCTGGAGGGATGGATGGATGGCTGGATTGATGGCTGGATGGTGGGGTGGCTGGATGGATGGCTGGCTGGAGGGATGGATGGATGGATTATTGGCTGGATGGATGGCTGGATGGAGGGATGGCTGTATGGGTGGATGGCTGGAGGGATGGTTGGATGGCTGGATGGACGGCTGGATGGAGGGATGGCTGGCTGGATGGCTGGCTGGAGGGATGGATGGTGGATTGATGGCTGGATGGATGGCTGGATGGAGGGATGGCTGGATGGATGGCTGGCTGGAGGGATGGATGGATGGATGAATGGCCGAATGGATGGCTGGATGGATGGCTGGCTGGAGGGATGGAAGGATGGGTGGAAGGCTGGATGGACGGCTGGATGGATGGCTGGATGTCTGGATGGCTGGCTGGATGGATGGATGGCTGGTTGGCTGGATGGATGGATGGAAGGCTGGATGGATGGATGGATGTACGGATGGATGGAGGGATGGATGGATGGATGGATGGCTGGATGGATGGCTGGATGGATGGATGGCTGGATGGATGGATGGCTGGATGGATGGCTGGCTGGAGGGATGGATGGATGGATGGATGCATGGATGAATGGCTGGCTGGATGGATGGATGGATGGCTGGATGGATGGCTGGATGGATGGCTGGATGGATGGATGGACTGATGGATGGATGGCTGGATGGATGGCGGGATGGATGGATGGCTGGATGGATGGCTGGCTGGAGGGATGGATGGATGGATGGCTGGCTGGAGGGATGGATGGATGGATGGCTGGATGGATGGCTGGATAAATGGATGGCTGGATGGCTGGCTGGCTGGAGAGATGGATGGATGGATGGGTGGCTGAATGGATGGCTGGATGGATGGATGTCCGGATGGATGGCTGGCTGGAGGGATAGATGGTTGGATGGATGGCTGGATGGATGTCTGGATGGATGGATGGCTGGATGGATGGCTGGCTGGAGGGATGGATGGATGGATGGATGGCTGGATGGATGGCTGGCTGGAGGGATGGATGGATGGATGGATGGCTGGATGGATGGCTGGATGGATGGCTGGATGGATTGCTGGCTGGAGGAATGGATGGATTAATGAATGGCTGGACGGATGGCTGGATGGATGGAAGGCTGGATGGATGGCTGGCTGGAGGGATGGATGGATGGCTGGCTGAATGGATGGCTAGATCGATGGATGGCTGGATGGATGGCTTGCTGGAGGAATGGAGTCATGGATGGATGGCCGGATGGACGGCTGGATGGAAGGATGGCTGGATGCATGGCTGGCTGGAGGGATGGATTGATGGATGGTTGTCTGGATGGCTGGCTGGATGGATGGATGGCTCGATGGATGGCTGGCTGGAGGGATGGATGGATGGATGGATGGATGGCTGGATGGATGGCTGGATGGAGGGATGGCTGGATGGTTGGCTGGCTGGAGGAATGGATGGATGGCTGGATGGATGGCTGGATGGAGGGATGGCTGGATGGATGGCTGGCTGGAGGGATGGATTATTGGCTGGATGAATGGCTGGATGGAGGGATGGCTGGATGTGTGGCTGGCTGGAGGGATGGATGGATGGCTGGATGGATGGCTGGATGGAGGGATGACTGGCTGGAGTGACGGATGGATGGATGGCTGGATGGATGGCTGTATGGAGGGATGGCTGGATGGAAAGCTGGATGGATGGATGGATGGATGGATGGATGGATGGACGGATGGATGGAGGGATGGCTGGATGGATATCTGGCTGGAGGGATGGATGGATGGCTGGATGGATGGCTGGATGGAGGAATGGTTGGATGGATGGATTGCTGGAGGGATGGATGGCTGGATGGATGGCTGGATGGATGGCTGGATGGATGGACGGCTGGATGGGCGATTGGCTGGAGGGATGGATGGATGGATGGCTGGATGGATGGCTGGCTGGAGGGATGGATGGATGGATGGATGGATGGATGGCTGGATGGATGACTGGATGGATGGATGGCTGGATGGATGGATGGCTGGAGTAATGGATGGGTGGATGGTTCGATGGATGGCTGGTTGAATGGATGGCTGGATGGATGGCTGGCTGGAGGGAAAGAAGGATGGATGGATGGCTGGATGGATGGCTGGATGGATGGCTGGATGGACGGATGGATGGATGGATGGATGGCTGGATGGATGGCTGGATGGATGGATGGATGGATGGATGGCTGGCTGGAGGGATAGATGGATGGATGGCTGGCTGGAGGGATGGCTGGATGGATGGCTGGCTGGATGGCAGGATAGATGGATGGCTAGATGGCTGGCTGGCTGGAGAGATGGATGGATGGATGGGTGGCTGGGTGGATGGCTGGATGGATGGATGTCCGGATGGTTGGCTGGCTGGAGGGATGGATGGATGGCTGGATGGATGTCTGGATGGATGGATGGCTGGATGGATGGTGGCTGGAGGGATGGATGGATGGATGGATGGCTGGATGGATGGCTGGATGGATGGATGGCTGGATGGATGGCTGGCTGGAGGGATGGATGGATGGATGGCTGAATGGATGGCTGGATGGATGGCTGGATGGATTGTTTGCTGGAGGAATGGATGGATTAATGAATGGCTGGACGGATGGCTGGATGGATGGAAGGCTGGATGGGATGGCTGGCTGGAGGGATGGATGGATGGATGGCTGAATGGATGGCTAGATCGATGGGTGGTTGGATGGATGGCTGGCTGGAGGAATGGAGTCATGGATGGATGGCCGGATGGACGGCTGGATGGAAGGATGGCTGGATGCATGGCTGGCTGGAGGGATGGATTGATGGATGGATGGCTGGATGGCTGGCTGGGTTGATGGATGGCTCGATGGATGGCTGGCTGGACGGATGGATGGATGGATGGCTGGATGGATGGCTGGATGGAGGGATGGCTGGATGGTTGGCTGGCTGGAGGGATGGATGGATGGCTGGATTGATGGCTGGATGGTGGGGTGGCTGGATGGATGGCTGGCTGGAGGGATGGATGGATGGATTATTGGCTGGATGGATGGCTGGATAGAGGGATAGCTGTATGGGTGGCTGGCTGGAGGGATGGATGGATGGCTGGATGGACGGCTGGATGGAGGGATAGCTGGCTGGATGGATGACTGGATGGATGGCTGGAAGAATGGATGGCTGAATGTCTGGCTGGCTGGAGAGATGGATGAATGGTTGGATGGCTGGATGGATGGTTGGATGGAGGGATGGCTGGATGGATGACTGGCTGGAGGGATGGATGGATGGATGGATGGCTGGATGGGTGGCTGTATGGATGGATGGCTGGATGGATGGCTGGCTGGAGGGAAGGATGGATGGATGGATGGCTGGCTGGAGGGATGGAAGGATGGATGGAAGGCTGGATGGACGGCTGGATGGATGGCTGGATGTCTGGATGGCTGGCTGGATGGATGGATGGCTGGTTGGCTGGATGGATGGATGGAAGGCTGGATGGATGGATGGATGGACGGATGGATGGAGGGATGGATGGATGGATGGATGGCTGGATGGATGGCTGGATGGATGGATGGCTGGATGGATGAATGGCTGGATGGATGGCTGGCTGGAGGGATGGATGGATGGATGGATGCATGGATGAATGGCTGGCTGGATGGATGGATGGATGGCTGGATGGATGGCTGGATGGATGGCTGGATGGATGGATGGACGGATGGATGGATGGCTGGATGGATGGCGGGATGGATGGATGGCTGGATGGATGGCTGGCTGGAGGGATGGATGGATGGATGGCTGGCTGGAGGGATGGTGGTTGGATGGCTGGATGGATGGCTGGATAGATGGATGGCTGGATGGCTGGCTGGCTGGAGAGATGGAGGGATGGAGGGGTGGCTGGATGGATGTCTGGATGGATGGATGGCTGGATGGATGGCTGGCTGGAGGGATGGATGGATGGATGGATGACTGGATGGATGGCTGGAAGAATGGATGGCTGAATGTATGGCTGGCTGGAGAGATGGATGAATGGTTGGATGGCTGGATGGATGGTTGGATGGAGGGATGGCTGGATGGATGACTGGCTGGAGGGATGAATGGGTGGATGGATGGCTGGATGGGTGGCTGTATGGATGGATGGCTGGATGGATGGCTGGCTGGAGGGAAGGATGGATGGATGGATGGCTGGATCGATGGCTGGCAGGAGGGATGGATGGATGGATGGATGGCTGGATGGATGGCTGGATGGATGGATGGCTGGATGGATGGCTGGCTGGAGGGATGGATGAATGTATGTCTGGATGGATGAATGGCCGAATGGATGTCTGGCTGATGGGATGGATGGATGGATGGATGGCTAAATGGATGGCTGGATGGATGGATGGCTGGATGGATGGTTCGTTGGAGGGATGGATGAGTGGATAGATGGCTGGATGGATGGCGGGATGGCTGGTTGGCTGGATGGGTGGCTGGCTGGGCGGATGGATTGATGGATGGATGGCTGGATGGATGGCTGGATGGATGGATGAATGGATGGCTGGCCGGCTGGAGGTATGGATGGATGGATGAATGGCTGGATGGATGGCTGGATGGAGAGATGGATGAATGCATAGATGGCTGGATGGATGGCTGGATGGACGGGTGGCTGGATTGATGGCTGGCGGGAGGGATGAATGGATGGATGGCTGGATGGATGGCTGGATGGATGGATGGCTGGATGAATGGCTTGCTCGAGGGAATAATGGATGGAGGGATGGATGGATGGTTGGCTGGCTGGAGGAATGGATGGATGGCTGGATGGATGGCTGGATGGAGGGATGGCTGGATGGATGGCTGGCTGGAGGGATGGATGGATGGATTATTGGCTGGATGGATGGCTGGATGGAGGGATGGCTGGATGGGTGGCTGGCTGGAGGGATGGATGGATGGCTGGATGGATGGCTGGATGGAGGGATGACTGGCTGGAGTGACGGATGGATGGATGGCTGGATGGATGGCTGTATGGAGGGATGGCTGGATGGAAGGCTGGATGGATGGATGGCTGGATGTATGGATGGATGGACGGATGGATGGAGGGATGGCTGGATGGATATCTGGCTGGAGGGATGGATGGATGGATGGATGTCTGGATGGATGGCTGGATGGAGGAATGGATGGATGGATGGATTGCTGGAGGGATGGATGGCTGGATGGATGGCTGGATGGTTGGCTGGATGGATGGGCGGCTGGATGGCCGATTGGCTGGAGGGATGGATGGATGGATGGCTGGATGGATGGCTGGCTGGAGGGATGGATGGATGGATGGATGGATGGCTGGTTGAATGGATGGATGGATGGATGGCTGGCTGGAGGGATTGAAGGATGGATGGATGGCTGGATGGATGGCTGGATGGATGGCTGGATGGACGGATGGATGGATGGATGGCTGGATGGATGGCTGGATGGATGGATGGGTGGATGGATGGCTGGCTGGAGGGATAGATGGATGGATGGCTGGCTGGAGGGATGGCTGGATGGATGGCTGGCTGGATGGCTGGATAGATGGATGGCTGGATGGATGGCTGGCTGGAGGGATGGATGGATGGATTATTGGCTGGATGGATGGCTGGATGGAGGGATGGGTGTATGGGTGGCTGGCTGGAGGGATGGATGGATGGCTGGATGGACGGCTGGATGGAGGGATGGCTGGCTGGATGGATGACTGGATGGATGGCTGGAAGAATGGATGGCTGAATGTATGGCTGGCTGGAGAGATGGATGAATGGTTGGATGGCTGGATGGATGGTTGGATGGAGGGATGGCTGGATGGATGACTGGCTGGAGGGATGGATGGATGGATGGATGGCTGGATGGGTGGCTGTATGGATGGATGGCTGGATGGATGGCTGGCTGGAGGGAAGGATGGATGGATGGATGGCTGGCTGGAGGGATGGAAGGATGGATGGAAGGCTGGATGGACGGCTGGATGGATGGCTGGATGTCTGGTTGGCTGGCTGGATGGATGGATGACTGGTTGGCTGGATGGATGGATGGAAGGCTGGATGGATGGATGGATGGACGGATGGATGGAGGGATGGATGGATGGATGGATGGCTGGATGGATGGCTGGATGGATGGATGGCTGGATGGATGGATGGCTGGATGGATTGCTGGCTGGAGGGATGGATGGATGGATGGATGCATGGATGAATGGCTGGCTGAATGGATGGATGGATGGCTGGATGGATTGCTGGATGGATGGCTGGATGGATGGATGGACGGATGGATGGATGGCTGGATGGATGGCGGGATGGATGGATGGCTGGATGGATGGCTGGCTGGAGGGATGGATGGACGGATGGCTGGCTGGAGGGATGGATGGATGGATGGCTGGATGGATGGCTGGATAGGTGGATGGCTGGATGGCTGGCTGGCTGGAGAGATGGAGGGATGGAGGGGTGGCTGGATGGATGTCTGGATGGATGGATGGCTGGATGGATGGCTGGCTGGAGGGATGGATGGATGGATGGATGACTGGATGGATGGCTGGAAGAATGGATGGCTGAATGTATGGCTGGCTGGAGAGATGGATGAATGGTTGGATGGCTGGATGGATGGTTGGATGGAGGGATGGCTGGATGGATGACTGGCTGGAGGGATGAATGGATGGATGGATGGCTGGATGGGTGGCTGGTTGGCTGGATGGATGGATGGAAGGCTGGATGGATGGATGGATGGACGGATGGATGGATGGATGGATGGCTGGATGGATGGCTGGATGGATGGATGGCTGGATGGATTGCTGGCTGGAGGGATGGATGGATGGATGGATGCATGGATGAATGGCTGGCTGAATGGATGGATGGATGGCTGGATGGATGGCTGGATGGATGGCTGGATGGATGGATGGACGGATGGATGGATGGCTGGATGGATGGCGGGATGGATGGCTGGATGGACGGATGGATGGATGGAGGGATTGAAGGATGGCTGGATAGATGGATGGCTGGATGGATGGCTGGCTGGAGGGATGGATGGATGGATTATTGGCTGGATGGATGGCTGGATGGAGGGATGGCTGTATGGGTGGCTGGCTGGAGGGATGGATGGATGGCTGGATGGACGGCTGGATGGAGGGATGGCTGGCTGGATGGATGACTGGATGGATGGCTGGAAGAATGGATGGCTGAATGTATGGCTGGCTGGAGAGATGGATGAATGGTTGGATGGCTGGAAAGATGGCTGGATGGATGGATGGCTGGATGGATGGCTGGCTGGAGGGATGGATGAATGTATGTCTGGATGGATGGATGGCCGAATGGATGTCTGGCTGATGGGATGGATGGATGGATGGATGGCTAAATGGATGGCTGGATGGATGGATGGCTGGATGGGTGGTTTGCTGGACGGATGGATGAATGGATAGATGGCTGGATGGATGGCGGGATGGCTGGTTGGCTGGATGGGTGGCTGGCTGGGCGGAAGGATTGATGGATGGATGGTTGGATGGATGGCTGGATGGATGGATGAATGGATGGCTGGCCGGCTGGAGGTATGGATGGATGGATGAATGGCTGGATGGATGGCTGCATGGAGAGATGGATGAATGCATGGATGGCTGGATGGATGGCTGGATGGACGGGTGGCTGGATTGATGGCTGGCGGGAGGGATGAATGGATGGATGGATGGCTGGATGGATGGATGGCTGGATGAATGGCTTGCTCGAGGGATGGATGGATGGAGGGATGGATGGATGGTTGGCTGGCTGGAGGAATGGATGGATGGCTGGATGGATGGCTGGAGGGAGGGATGGCTGGATGGATGCCTGGCTGGAGGGATGGATGGATGGATTATTGGCTGGATGGATGGCTGGATGGAGGGATGGCTGGATGGGTGGCTTGCTGGAGGGATGGATGGATGGCTGGATGGATGGCTGGATGGAGGGATGATTGGCTGGAGTGACGGATGGATGGATGGCTGGATGGATGGCTGTATGGAGGGATGGCTGGATGGAAGGCTGGATGGATGGATGGCTGGATGGATGGATGGATGGACGGATGGATGGAGGGATGGCTGGATGGATATCTGGCTGGAGGGATGGATGGATGGATGGATGGCTGGATGGATGGCTGGATGGAGGAATGGATGGATGGATGGATTGATGGAGGGATGGATGGCTGGATGGATGGCTGGATGGATGGCTGGATGGATGGGCGGCTGGATGGCCGATTGGCTGGAGGGATGGATGGATGGATGGCTGGATGGATGGCTGGCTGGAGGGATGGATGCATGGATGGATGGATGGCTGGATGGATGGCTGGATGGATGGATGGCTGGATGGATGGATGGCTGGAGTGATGGATGGGTGGATGGTTCGATGGATGGCTGGTTGAATGGATGGCTGGATGGATGGCTGGCTGGAGGGATTGAAGGATGGATGGATGGCTGGATGGATGGCTGGATGGATGGCTGGATGGACGGATGGATGGATGGATGGCTGGATGGATGGCTGGATGGATGGATGGATGGATTCATGGCTGGCTGGAGGGATAGATGGACGGATGGCTGGCTGGAGGGATGGCTGGATGGATGGCTGGCTGGATGGCTGGATAGATGGATGTCTGGATGGATGGCTGGCTGGAGGGATGGATGGATGGATTATTGGCTGGATGGATGGCTGGATGGAGGGATGGCTGTATGGGTGGCTGGCTGGAGGGATGGATGGATGGCTGGATGGACGGCTGGATGGAGGGATGGCTGGCTGGATGGATGACTGGATGGATGGCTGGAAGAATGGATGGCTGAATGTATGGCTGGCTGGAGAGATGGATGAATGGTTGGATGGCTGGATGGATGGTTGGATGGAGGGATGGCTGGATGGATGACTGGCTGGAGGGATGGATGGATGGATGGATGGCTGGATGGGTGGCTGTATGGATGGATGGCTGGATGGATGACTGGCTGGAGGGAAGGATGGATGGATGGATAGCTGGCTGGAGGGATGGAAGGATGGATGGAAGGCTGGATGGACGGCTGGATGGATGGCTGGATGTCTGGTTGGCTGGCTGGATGGATGGATGGCTGGTTGGCTGGATGGATGGATGGAAGGCTGGATGGATGGATGGATGGACGGATGGATGGACGGATGGATGGATGGATGGATGGCTGGATGGATGGCTGGATGGATGGATGGCTGGATGGATGGATGGCTGGATGGATTGCTGGCTGGAGGGATGGATGGATGGATGGATGCATGGATGAATGGCTGGCTGAATGGATGGATGGTTGGCTGGATGGATGGCTGGATGGATGGCTGGATGGATGGATGGACGGATGGATGGATGGCTGGATGGATGGCGGGATGGATGGATGGCTGGATGGATGGCTGGCTGGAGGGATGGATGGATGGATGGCTGGCTGGAGGGATGGATGGATGGATGGCTGGATGGATGGCTGGATAGGTGGATGGCTGGATGGCTGGCTGGCTGGAGAGATGGAGGGATGGAGGGGTGGCTGGATGGATGTCTGGATGGATGGATGGCTGGATGGATGGCTGGCTGGAGGGATGGATGGATGGATGGATGACTGGATGGATGGCTGGAAGAATGGATGGCTGAATGTATGGCTGGCTGGAGAGATGGATGAATGGTTGGATGGCTGGATGGATGGTTGGATGGAGGGATGGCTGGATGGATGACTGGCAGGAGGGATGAATGGATGGATGGATGGCTGGATGGGTGGCTGTATGGATGGATGGCTAGATGCATGGCTGGATGGAGGGAAGGATGGATGGATGGATGGCTGGATCGATGGCTGGATGGATGGTTGGCTGGATGGATGGCTGGCTGGAGGGACGGATGGATGGCTGGATGGATGGTTGGATGGATGGATGGCTGGATGGATGGCTGGCAGTAGGGATGGATGGATGGATGGATGGCTGGATGGATGGCTGGATGGATGGATGGCTGGATGGATGGCTGGCTGGAGGGATGGATGAATGTATGTCTGGAATGATGGATGGCCGAATGTATGTCTGGCTGATGGGATGGATGGATGGATGGATGGCTAAATGGATGGCTGGATGGATGGATGGCTGGATGGATGGTTCGCTGGAGGGATGGATGAATGGATAGATGGCTGGATGGATGGCGGGATGGCTGTTTGGCTGGATGGGTGGCTGGCTGGGCGGATGGATTGATGGATGGATGTCTGGATGGATGGCTGGATGGATGGATGAATGGATGGCTGGCCGGCTGGAGGTATGGATGGATGGATGAATGGCTGGATGGATGGCTGGATGGAGAGATGGATGAATGCATGGATGGCTGGATGGATGGCTGGATGGACGGATGGCTGGATTGATGGCTGGCGGGATGGATGAATGGATGGATGGCTGTATGGATGGCTGGATGGATATATGGCTGGATGAATGGCTTGCTGGAGGGATGGATGGATGGAGGGATAGATGGATGGTTGGCTGGCTGGAGGAATGGATGGATGGCTGGATGGATGGCTGGATGGAGGGATGGCTGGATGGATGGCTGGCTGGAGGGATGGATGGATGGATTATTGGCTGGATGGATGGCTGGATGGAGGGATGGCTGGATGGGTGGCTGGCTGGAGGGATGGATGGATGGCTGGATGGATGGCTGGATGGAGGGGTGACTGGCTGGAGTGACGGATGGATGGATGGCTGGATGGATGGCTGTATGGAGGGATGGCTGGATGGAAGGATGGATGGATGGATGGCTGGATGGATGGATGGATGGACGGATGGATGGAGGGATGGCTGGATGCATATCTGGCTGGAGGGATGGATGGATGGATGGATGGCTGGATGGATGGCTGGATGGAGGAATGGTTGGATGGATGGATTGCTGGAGGGATGGATGGCTGGATGGATGGCTGGATGGATGGCTGGATGGATGGGCGGCTGGATGGGCGATTGGCTGGAGGGATGGATGGATGGATGGCTGGATGGATGGCTGGCTGGAGGGATGGATGGATGGATGGATGGATGGATGGCTGGATGGATGGCTGGATGGATGGATGGCTGGATGGATGGATGGCTGGAGTGATGGATGGGTGGATGGTTCGATGGATGGCTGGTTGAATGGATGGCTGGATGGATGGCTGGCTGGAGGGATTGAAGGATGGATGGATGGCTGGATGGATGGCTGGATGGATGGCTGGATGGACGGATGGATGGATGGATGGCTGGATGGATGGCTGGATGGATGGATGGATGGATGGATGGATGGCTGGAGGGATAGATGGATGGATGGCTGGCTGGAGGGATGGATGGATGGATGGCTGACTGGATGGCTGGATAGATGGATGGCTGGATGGCTGGCTGGCTGGAGAGATGGATGGATGGATGGGTTGCTGGGTGGATGGCTGGATGGATGGATGGCCGGATGGTTGGCTGGCTGGAGGGATGGATGGATGGCTGGATGGACGGCTGGAGGGATGGATGGATGGATGGATGGCTGGATGGATGGCTGGATGGAGGGATGGCTGGTTGGATGGCTGGCTGGAGGGATGGATGGATGGATGCATGGCCGAATGGATGGCTGGATGGATGGCTGGTGGAGGGATGGAAGGATGGATGGAAGGCTGGATGGACGGCTGGATGGATGGCTGGATGTCTGGATGTCTGGCTTGTTGGCTGGATGGATGGATGGAAGGCTGGATGGATGGATGGATGGACGGATGGATGGAGGGATGGATGGATGGATGGATGGCTGGAGGGATGGCTGGATGGATGGATGGCTGGATGGATGGATGGCTGGATGGATGGCTGGCTGGAGGGATGGATGGATGGATGGATGCATGGATGAATGGCTGGCTGGATGGATGGATGGATGGCGGGATGGATGGCTGGATGGATGGCTGGATGGATGGATGGACGGATGGATGGATGGTTGGATGGATGGCGGGATGGATGGATGGCTGGATGGATGGCTGGCTGGAGGGATGGATGGATGGATGGCTGGCTGGAGGGATGGATGGATGGATGGCTGGATGGATGGCTGGATAAATGGATGGCTGGATGGCTGGCTGGCTGGAGAGATGGATGGATGGATGGGTGGCTGAATGGATGGCTGGATGGATGGATGTCCGGATGGATGGCTGGCTGGAGGGATAGATGGTTGGATGGATGGCTGGATGGATGTCTGGATGGATGGATGGCTGGATGAATGGCTGGCTGGAGGGATGGATGGATGGATGGATGGCTGGATGGATGGCTGGCTGGAGGGATGGATGGATGGATGGATGGCTGGATGGATGGCTGGATGGATGGCTGGATGGATTGCTGGCTGGAGGAATGGATGGATTAATGAATGGCTGGACGGATGGCTGGATGGATGGAAGCCTGGATGGATGGCTGGCTTGAGGGATGGATGGATGGCTGGCTGAATGGATGGCTAGATCGATGGATGGATGGATGGTTGGCTGGCTGGAGGAATGGATGGATGGCTGGATGGATGGCTGGATGGAGGGATGGCTGGATGGATGGCTGGCTGGAGGGATGGATGGATGGATTATTGGCTGGATGGATGGCTGGCTGGAGAGATGGATGAATGGTTGGATGGCTGGATGGATGGTTGGATGGAGGGATGGCTGGATGGATGACTGGCTGGAGGGATGGATGGATGGATGGATGGCTGGATGGGTGGCTGTATGGATGGATGGCTGGATGGATGGCTGGCTGGAGGGAAGGATGGATGGATGGATGGCTGGCTGGAGGGATGGAAGGATGGATGGAAGGCTGGATGGACGGCTGGATGGATGGCTGGATGTCTGGATGGCTGGCTGGATGGATGGATGGCTGGTTGGCTGGATGGATGGATGGAAGGCTGGATGGATGGATGGATGGACGGATGGATGGAGGGATGGATGGATGGATGGATGGCTGGATGGATGGCTGGATGGATGGATGGCTGGATGGATGAATGGCTGGATGGATGGCTGGCTGGAGGGATGGATGGATGGATGGATGCATGGATGAATGGCTGGCTGGATGGATGGATGGATGGCTGGATGGATGGCTGGATGGATGGCTGGATGGATGGATGGACGGATGGATGGATGGCTGGATGGACGGCGGGATGGATGGATGGCTGGATGGATGGCTGGCTGGAGGGATGGATGGATGGATGGCTGGCTGGAGGGATGGTGGTTGGATGGCTGGATGGATGGCTGGATAGATGGATGGCTGGATGGCTGGCTGGCTGGAGAGATGGAGGGATGGAGGGGTGGCTGGATGGATGTCTGGATGGATGGATGGCTGGATGGATGGCTGGCTGGAGGGATGGATGGATGGATGGATGACTGGATGGATGGCTGGAAGAATGGATGGCTGAATGTATGGCTGGCTGGAGAGATGGATGAATGGTTGGATGGCTGGATGGATGGTTGGATGGAGGGATGGCTGGATGGATGACTGGCTGGAGGGATGAATGGGTGGATGGATGGCTGGATGGGTGGCTGTATGGATGGATGGCTGGATGGATGGCTGGCTGGAGGGAAGGATGGATGGACGGATGGCTGGATCGATGGCTGGCAGGAGGGATGGATGGATGGATGGATGGCTGGATGGATGGCTGGATGGATGGATGGCTGGATGGATGGCTGGCTGGAGGGATGGATGAATGTATGTCTGGATGGATGAATGGCCGAATGGATGTCTGGCTGATGGGATGGATGGATGGATGGATGGCTAAATGGATGGCTGGATGGATGGATGGCTGGATGGATGGTTCGTTGGAGGGATGGATGAGTGGATAGATGGCTGGATGGATGGCGGGATGGCTGGTTGGCTGGATGGGTGGCTGGCTGGGTGGATGGATTGATGGATGGATGGCTGGATGGATGGCTGGATGGATGGATGAATGGATGGCTGGCCGGCTGGAGGTATGGATGGATGGATGAATGGCTGGATGGATGGCTGGATGGAGAGATGGATGAATGCATAGATGGCTGGATGGATGGCTGGATGGACGGGTGGCTGGATTGATGGCTGGCGGGAGGGATGAATGGATGGATGGCTGGATGGATGGCTGGATGGATGGATGGCTGGATGAATGGCTTGCTCGAGGGATGGATGGATGGAGGGATGGATGGATGGTTGGCTGGCTGGAGGAATGGATGGATGGCTGGATGGATGGCTGGATGGAGGGATGGCTGGATGGATGGCTGGCTGGAGGGATGGATGGATGGATTATTGGCTGGATGGATGGCTGGATGGAGGGATGGCTGGATGGGTGGCTGGCTGGAGGGATGGATGGATGGCTGGATGGATGGCTGGATGGAGGGATGACTGGCTGGAGTGACGGATGGATGGATGGCTGGATGGATGGCTGTATGGAGGGATGGCTGGATGGAAGGCTGGATGGATGGATGGCTGGATGTATGGATGGATGGACGGATGGATGGAGGGATGGCTGGATGGATATCTGGCTGGAGGGATGGATGGATGGATGGATGGCTGGATGGATGGCTGGATGGAGGAATGGATGGATGGATGGATTGCTGGAGGGATGGATGGCTGGATGGATGGCTGGATGGTTGGCTGGATGGATGGGCGGCTGGATGGCCGATTGGCTGGAGGGATGGATGGATGGATGGCTGGATGGATGGCTGGCTGGAGGGATGGATGGATGGATGGATGGATGGCTGGTTGAATGGATGGATGGATGGATGGCTGGCTGGAGGGATTGAAGGATGGATGGATGGCTGGATGGATGGCTGGATGGATGGCTGGATGGACGGATGGATGGATGGATGGCTGGATGGATGGCTGGATGGATGGATGGATGGATGGATGGCTGGCTGGAGGGATAGATGGATGGATGGCTGGCTGGAGGGATGGCTGGATGGATGGCTGGCTGGATGGCTGGATAGATGGATGGCTGGATGGATGGCTGGCTGGAGGGATGGATGGATGGATTATTGGCTGGATGGATGGCTGGATGGAGGGATGGGTGTATGGGTGGCTGGCTGGAGGGATGGATGGATGGCTGGATGGACGGCTGGATGGAGGGATGGCTGGCTGGATGGATGACTGGATGGATGGCTGGAAGAATGGATGGCTGAATGTATGGCTGGCTGGAGAGATGGATGAATGGTTGGATGGCTGGATGGATGGTTGGATGGAGGGATGGCTGGATGGATGACTGGCTGGAGGGATGGATGGATGGATGGATGGCTGGATGGGTGGCTGTATGGATGGATGGCTGGATGGATGGCTGGCTGGAGGGAAGGATGGATGGATGGATGGCTGGCTGGAGGGATGGAAGGATGGATGGAAGGCTGGATGGACGGCTGGATGGATGGCTGGATGTCTGGTTGGCTGGCTGGATGGATGGATGACTGGTTGGCTGGATGGATGGATGGAAGGCTGGATGGATGGATGGATGGACGGATGGATGGAGGGATGGATGGATGGATGGATGGCTGGATGGATGGCTGGATGGATGGATGGCTGGATGGATGGATGGCTGGATGGATTGCTGGCTGGAGGGATGGATGGATGGATGGATGCATGGATGAATGGCTGGCTGAATGGATGGATGGATGGCTGGATGGATGGCTGGATGGATGGCTGGATGGATGGATGGACGGATGGATGGATGGCTGGATGGATGGCGGGATGGATGGATGGCTGGATGGATGGCTGGCTGGAGGGATGGATGGATGGATGGCTGGCTGGAGGGATGGATGGATGGATGGCTGGATGGATGGCTGGATAGGTGGATGGCTGGATGGCTGGCTGGCTGGAGAGATGGAGGGATGGAGGGGTGGCTGGATGGATGTCTGGATGGATGGATGGCTGGATGGATGGCTGGCTGGAGGGATGGATGGATGGATGGATGACTGGATGGATGGCTGGAAGAATGGATGGCTGAATGTATGGCTGGCTGGAGAGATGGATGAATGGTTGGATGGCTGGATGGATGGTTGGATGGAGGGATGGCTGGATGGATGACTGGCTGGAGGGATGAATGGATGGATGGATGGCTGGATGGGTGGCTGGTTGGCTGGATGGATGGATGGAAGGCTGGATGGATGGATGGATGGACGGATGGATGGATGGATGGATGGCTGGATGGATGGCTGGATGGATGGATGGCTGGATGGATTGCTGGCTGGAGGGATGGATGGATGGATGGATGCATGGATGAATGGCTGGCTGAATGGATGGATGGATGGCTGGATGGATGGCTGGATGGATGGCTGGATGGATGGATGGACGGATGGATGGATGGCTGGATGGATGGCGGGATGGATGGCTGGATGGACGGATGGATGGATGGAGGGATTGAAGGATGGCTGGATAGATGGATGGCTGGATGGATGGCTGGCTGGAGGGATGGATGGATGGATTATTGGCTGGATGGATGGCTGGATGGAGGGATGGCTGTATGGGTGGCTGGCTGGAGGGATGGATGGATGGCTGGATGGACGGCTGGATGGAGGGATGGCTGGCTGGATGGATGACTGGATGGATGGCTGGAAGAATGGATGGCTGAATGTATGGCTGGCTGGAGAGATGGATGAATGGTTGGATGGCTGGAAAGATGGCTGGATGGATGGATGGCTGGATGGATGGCTGGCTGGAGGGATGGATGAATGTATGTCTGGATGGATGGATGGCCGAATGGATGTCTGGCTGATGGGATGGATGGATGGATGGATGGCTAAATGGATGGCTGGATGGATGGATGGCTGGATGGGTGGTTTGCTGGACGGATGGATGAATGGATAGATGGCTGGATGGATGGCGGGATGGCTGGTTGGCTGGATGGGTGGCTGGCTGGGCGGATGGATTGATGGATGGATGGTTGGATGGATGGCTGGATGGATGGATGAATGGATGGCTGGCCGGCTGGAGGTATGGATGGATGGATGAATGGCTGGATGGATGGCTGGATGGAGAGATGGATGAATGCATGGATCGCTGGATGGATGGCTGGATGGACGGGTGGCTGGATTGATGGCTGGCGGGAGGGATGAATGGATGGATGGATGGCTGGATGGATGGATGGCTGGATGAATGGCTTGCTCGAGGGATGGATGGATGGAGGGATGGATGGATGGTTGGCTGGCTGGAGGAATGGATGGATGGCTGGATGGATGGCTGGAGGGAGGGATGGCTGGATGGATGCCTGGCTGGAGGGATGGATGGATGGATTATTGGCTGGATGGATGGCTGGATGGAGGGATGGCTGGATGGGTGGCTTGCTGGAGGGATGGATGGATGGCTGGATGGATGGCTGGATGGAGGGATGATTGGCTGGAGTGACGGATGGATGGATGGCTGGATGGATGGCTGTATGGAGGGATGGCTGGATGGAAGGCTGGATGGATGGATGGCTGGATGGATGGATGGATGGACGGATGGATGGAGGGATGGCTGGATGGATATCTGGCTGGAGGGATGGATGGATGGATGGATGGCTGGATGGATGGCTGGATGGAGGAATGGATGGATGGATGGATTGCTGGAGGGATGGATGGCTGGATGGATGGCTGGATGGATGGCTGGATGGATGGGCGGCTGGATGGCCGATTGGCTGGAGGGATGGATGGATGGATGGCTGGATGGATGGCTGGCTGGAGGGATGGATGCATGGATGGATGGATGGCTGGATGGATGGCTGGATGGATGGATGGCTGGATGGATGGATGGCTGGAGTGATGGATGGGTGGATGGTTCGATGGATGGCTGGTTGAATGGATGGCTGGATGGATGGCTGGCTGGAGGGATTGAAGGATGGATGGATGGCTGGATGGATGGCTGGATGGATGGCTGGATGGACGGATGGATGGATGGATGGCTGGATGGATGGCTGGATGGATGGATGGATGGATTCATGGCTGGCTGGAGGGATAGATGGACGGATGGCTGGCTGGAGGGATGGCTGGATGGATGGCTGGCTGGATGGCTGGATAGATGGATGTCTGGATGGATGGCTGGCTGGAGGGATGGATGGATGGATTATTGGCTGGATGGATGGCTGGATGGAGGGATGGCTGTATGGGTGGCTGGCTGGAGGGATGGATGGATGGCTGGATGCACGGCTGGATGGAGGGATGGCTGGCTGGATGGATGACTGGATGGATGGCTGGAAGAATGGATGGCTGAATGTATGGCTGGCTGGAGAGATGGATGAATGGTTGGATGGCTGGATGGATGGTTGGATGGAGGGATGGCTGGATGGATGACTGGCTGGAGGGATGGATGGATGGATGGATGGCTGGATGGGTGGCTGTATGGATGGATGGCTGGATGGATGACTGGCTGGAGGGAAGGATGGATGGATGGATAGCTGGCTGGAGGGATGGAAGGATGGATGGAAGGCTGGATGGACGGCTGGATGGATGGCTGGATGTCTGGTTGGCTGGCTGGATGGATGGATGGCTGGTTGGCTGGATGGATGGATGGAAGGCTGGATGGATGGATGGATGGACGGATGGATGGACGGATGGATGGATGGATGGATGGCTGGATGGATGGCTGGATGGATGGATGGCTGGATGGATGGATGGCTGGATGGATTGCTGGCTGGAGGGATGGATGGATGGATGGATGCATGGATGAATGGCTGGCTGAATGGATGGATGGTTGGCTGGATGGATGGCTGGATGGATGGCTGGATGGATGGATGGACGGATGGATGGATGGCTGGATGGATGGCGGGATGGATGGATGGCTGGATGGATGGCTGGCTGGAGGGATGGATGGATGGATGGCTGGCTGGAGGGATGGATGGATGGATGGCTGGATGGATGGCTGGATAGGTGGATGGCTGGATGGCTGGCTGGCTGGAGAGATGGAGGGATGGAGGGGTGGCTGGATGGATGTCTGGATGGATGGATGGCTGGATGGATGGCTGGCTGGAGGGATGGATGGATGGATGGATGACTGGATGGATGGCTGGAAGAATGGATGGCTGAATGTATGGCTGGCTGGAGAGATGGATGAATGGTTGGATGGCTGGATGGATGGTTGGATGGAGGGATGGCTGGATGGATGACTGGCAGGAGGGATGAATGGATGGATGGATGGCTGGATGGGTGGCTGTATGGATGGATGGCTAGATGCATGGCTGGATGGAGGGAAGGATGGATGGATGGATGGCTGGATCGATGGCTGGATGGATGGTTGGCTGGATGGATGGCTGGCTGGAGGGACGGATGGATGGCTGGATGGATGGTTGGATGGATGGATGGCTGGATGGATGGCTGGCAGTAGGGATGGATGGATGGATGGATGGCTGGATGGATGGCTGGATGGATGGATGGCTGGATGGATGGCTGGCTGGAGGGATGGATGAATGTATGTCTGGAATGATGGATGGCCGAATGTATGTCTGGCTGATGGGATGGATGGATGGATGGATGGCTAAATGGATGGCTGGATGGATGGATGGCTGGATGGATGGTTCGCTGGAGGGATGGATGAATGGATAGATGGCTGGATGGATGGCGGGATGGCTGGTTGGCTGGATGGGTGGCTGGCTGGGCGGATGGATTGATGGATGGATGTCTGGATGGATGGCTGGATGGATGGATGAATGGATGGCTGGCCGGCTGGAGGTATGGATGGATGGATGAATGGCTGGATGGATGGCTGGATGGAGAGATGGATGAATGCATGGATGGCTGGATGGATGGCTGGATGGACGGATGGCTGGATTGATGGCTGGCGGGATGGATGAATGGATGGATGGCTGTATGGATGGCTGGATGGATATATGGCTGGATGAATGGCTTGCTGGAGGGATGGATGGATGGAGGGATAGATGGATGGTTGGCTGGCTGGAGGAATGGATGGATGGCTGGATGGATGGCTGGATGGAGGGATGGCTGGATGGATGGCTGGCTGGAGGGATGGATGGATTATTGGCTGGATGGATGGCTGGATGGAGGGATGGCTGGATGGGTGGCTGGCTGGAGGGATGGATGGATGGCTGGATGGATGGCTGGATGGAGGGGTGACTGGCTGGAGTGACGGATGGATGGATGGCTGGATGGATGGCTGTATGGAGGGATGGCTGGATGGAAGGATGGATGGATGGATGGCTGGATGGATGGATGGATGGACGGATGGATGGAGGGATGGCTGGATGCATATCTGGCTGGAGGGATGGATGGATGGATGGATGGCTGGATGGATGGCTGGATGGAGGAATGGTTGGATGGATGGATTGCTGGAGGGATGGATGGCTGGATGGATGGCTGGATGGATGGCTGGATGGATGGGCGGCTGGATGGGCGATTGGCTGGAGGGATGGATGGATGGATGGCTGGATGGATGGCTGGCTGGAGGGATGGATGGATGGATGGATGGATGGATGGCTGGATGGATGGCTGGATGGATGGATGGCTGGATGGATGGATGGCTGGAATGATGGATGGGTGGATGGTTCGATGGATGGCTGGTTGAATGGATGGCTGGATGGATGGCTGGCTGGAGGGATTGAAGGATGGCTGGATGGATGGCTGGATGGATGGCTGGATGGACGGATGGATGGATGGATGGCTGGATGGATGGCTGGATGGATGGATGGATGGATGGATGGATGGCTGGAGGGATAGATGGATGGATGGCTGGCTGGAGGGATGGATGGATGGATGGCTGACTGGATGGCTGGATAGATGGATGGCTGGATGGCTGGCTGGCTGGAGAGATGGATGGATGGATGGGTTGCTGGGTGGATGGCTGGATGGATGGATGGCCGGATGGTTGGCTGGCTGGAGGGATGGATGGATGGCTGGATGGACGGCTGGAGGGATGGATGGATGGATGGATGGCTGGATGGATGGCTGGATGGAGGGATGGCTGGTTGGATGGCTGGCTGGAGGGATGGATGGATGGATGCATGGCCGAATGGATGGCTGGATGGATGGCTGGTGGAGGGATGGAAGGATGGATGGAAGGCTGGATGGACGGCTGGATGGATGGCTGGATGTCTGGATGTCTGGCTTGTTGGCTGGATGGATGGATGGAAGGCTGGATGGATGGATGGATGGACGGATGGATGGAGGGATGGATGGATGGATGGATGGCTGGAGGGATGGCTGGATGGATGGATGGCTGGATGGATGGATGGCTGGATGGATGGCTGGCTGGAGGGATGGATGGATGGATGGATGCATGGATGAATGGCTGGCTGGATGGATGGATGGATGGCGGGATGGATGGCTGGATGGATGGCTGGATGGATGGATGGACGGATGGATGGATGGTTGGATGGATGGCGGGATGGATGGATGGCTGGATGGATGGCTGGCTGGAGGGATGGATGGATGGATGGCTGGCTGGAGGGATGGATGGATGGATGGCTGGATGGATGGCTGGATAAATGGATGGCTGGATGGCTGGCTGGCTGGAGAGATGGATGGATGGATGGGTGGCTGAATGGATGGCTGGATGGATGGATGTCCGGATGGATGGCTGGCTGGAGGGATAGATGGTTGGATGGATGGCTGGATGGATGTCTGGATGGATGGATGGCTGGATGAATGGCTGGCTGGAGGGATGGATGGATGGATGGATGGCTGGATGGATGGCTGGCTGGAGGGATGGATGGATGGATGGATGGCTGGATGGATGGCTGGATGGATGGCTGGATGGATTGCTGGCCGGAGGAATGGATGGATTAATGAATGGCTGGACGGATGGCTGGATGGATGGAAGCCTGGATGGATGGCTGGCTTGAGGGATGGATGGATGGCTGGCTGAATGGATGGCTAGATCGATGGATGGATGGATGGTTGGCTGGCTGGAGGAATGGATGGATGGCGGGATGGATGGCTGGATGGAGGGATGGCTGGATGGATGGCTGGCTGGAGGGATGGATGGATGGATTATTGGCTGGATGGATGGCTGGACGGAGGGATGGCTGGATGGGTGGCTGGCTGGAGGGATGGATGGATGGCTGGATGGATGGCTGGATGGAGGGATGACTGGCTGGAGTGACGGATGGATGGATGGCTGGATGGATGGCTGTAGGGAGGGATGGCTGGATGGAAGGCTGGATGGATAGATGGCTGGATGGATGGATGGATGGACGGATGGATGGAGGGATGGCTGGATGGATATCTGGCTGGAGGGATGGATGGATGGATGGATGGCTGGATGGATGGCTGGATGGAGGAATGGTTGGATGGATGGATTGCTGGAGGGATGGATGGCTGGATGGATGGCTGGATGGATGGCTGGATGGATGGACGGCTGGATGGCCGATTGGCTGGAGGGATGGATGGATGGATGGCTGGATGGATGGCTGGCTGGAGGAATGGCTGGATGGATGGATGGCTGGATGGATGGATGGCTGGAGTGATGGATGGGTGGATGGTTCGATGGATGGCTGGTTGAATGGATGGCTGGATGGATGGCTGGCTGGAGGGATTGAAGGATGAATGGGTGGCTGGATGGATGGCTGGATGGATGGCTGGATGGACGGATGGATGGAAGGATGGCTGGATGGATGGCTGGATGGATGGAAGGATGGATGGATGGCTGGCTGGAGGGATAGATGGATGGATGGCTGGCTGGAGGGATGGCTGGATGAATGGCTGGCTGGATGGCTGGATAGATGGATGGCTGGATGGCTGGCTGGCTGGAGAGATGGATGGATGGATGGGTGGCTGGGTGGATGGCTGGATGGATGGATGTCCGGATGGTTGGCTGGCTGGAGGGATGGATGGATGGCTGGATGGATGTCTGGATGGATGGATGGCTGGATGGATGGCTGGCTGGAGGGATGGATTGATGGATGGATGGCTGGATGGATGGCTGGATGGATGGATGGCTGGATGGATGGCTGGCTGGAGGGATGGATGGATGGATGGCTGGATGGATGGCTGGATGCATTGTTTGCTGGAGGAGTGGATGGATTAATGAATGGCTGGACGGATGGCTGGATGGGTGGAAGGCTGGATGGATGGCTGGCTGGAGGGATGGATGGATGGATGGCTGAATGGATGGCTAGATCGATGGATGGTTGGATGGATGGCTGGCTGGCGGAATGGAGTCATGGATGGATGACCGGATGGACGGCTGGATGGAAGGATGGCTGGATGCATGGCTGGCTGGAGGGATGGATTGATGGATGGATGGCTGGATGGCTGGCTGGGTTGATGGATGGCTCGATGGATGGCTGGCTGGACGGATGGATGGATGGATGGCTGGATGGATGGCTGGATGGAGGGATGGCTGGATGGTTGGCTGGCTGGAGGGATGGATGGATGGCTGGATTGATGGCTGGATGGTGGGGTGGCTGGATGGATGGCTGGCTGGAGGGATGGATGGATGGATTATTGGCTGGATGGATGGAGGGATGGCTGTATGGGTGGCTGGCTGGAGGGATGGGTGGATGGCTGGATGGACGGCTGGATGGAGGGATGGCTGGCTGGATGGATGACTGGATGGATGGCTGGAAGAATGGATGGCTGAATGTATGGCTGGCTGGAGAGATGAATGAATGGTTGGATGGCTGGATGGATGGTTGGATGGAGGGATGGCTGGATGGATGACTGGCTGGAGGGATGGATGGATGGATGGATGGCTGGATGGAAGGCTGTATGGATGAATGGCTGGATGGATGGCTGGTTGGAGGGAAGGATGGATGGATGGATGGCTGGCTGGAGGGATGGAAGGATGGATGGAAGGCTGGATGGACGGCTGGTTGGATGGCTGGATGTCTGGATGGCTGGCTGGATGGTTGGATGGCTGGTTGGCTGGATGGATGGATGGAAGGCTGGATGGATGGATGGATGGACGGATGGATGGAGGGATGGATGGATGGATGGATGGCTGGATGGATGGCTGGATGGATGGATGGCTGGTTGGATGGCTGGCTGGAGGGATGGATGGATGGATGGATGCATGGATGAATGGCTGGCTGGATGGATGGATGGATGGCTGGATGGATGGCTGGATGGATGGCTGGATGGATGGATGGACGGATGGATGTATGGCTGGATGGATGGCGGGATGGATGGATGGCTGGATGGATGGCTGGCTGGAGGGATGGATGGATGGATGGCTGGCTGGAGGGATGGATGGATGGATGGCTGGATGGATGGCTGGATAGATGGATGGCTGGATGGCTGGCTGGCTGGAGAGATGGAGGGATGGAGGGGTGGCTGGATGGATGTCTGGATGGATGGATGGCTGGATGGATGGCTGGCTGGAGGGATGGATGGATGGATGGATGACTGGATGGATGGCTGGAAGAATGGATGGCTGAATGTATGGCTGGCTGGAGAGATGGATGAATGGTTGGATGGCTGGATGGATGGTTGGATGGAGGGATGGCTGGATGGATGACTGGCTGGAGGGATGAATGGATGGATGGATGGCTGGATGGGTGGCTGTATGGATGGATGGCTGGATGGATGGCTGGCTGGAGGGAAGGATGGATGGATGGATGGCTGGATCGATGGCTGGATGGATGGTTGGCTGGATGGATGGCTGGCTGGAGGGACGGATGGATGGCTGGATGGATGGTTGGATGGATGGATGGCTGGATGGATGGCTGGCAGGAGGGATGGATGGATGGCTGGATGGATGGCTGGATCGATGGATGGCTGGATGGATGGCTGGCTGGAGGGATGGCTGAATGAATGGCTGGCTGGATGGCTGGATAGATGGATGGCTGGATGGCTGGCTGGCTGGAGATATGGATGGATGGATGGGTGGCTGGGTGGATGGCTGGATGGATGGATGTCCGGATGGTTGGCTGGCTGGAGGGATGGATGGATGGCTGGATGGATGTCTGGATGGATGGATGGCTGGATGGATGGCTGGCTGGAGGGATGGATGGATGGATGGATGGCTGGATGGATGGCTGGATGGATGGATGGCTGGATGGATGGCTGGCTGGAGGGATGGATGGATGGATGGCTGGATGGATCGCTGGATGGATAGTTTGCTGGAGTAATGGATGGATTAATGAATGGCTGGACGGATGGCTGGATGGGTGGAAGGCTGGATGGATGGCTGGCTGGAGGGATGGATGGATGGATGGCTGAATGGATGGCTAGATCGATGGATGGTTGGATGGATGGCTGGCTGGCGGAATGGAGTCTTGGATGGATGGCCGGATGGACGGCTGGATGGAAGGATGGCTGGATGCATGGCTGGCTGGAGGGATGGATTGCTGGATGGATGGCTGGATGGCTGGCTGGGTTGATGGATGGCTCGATGGATGGCTGGCTGGACGGATGGATGGATGGATGGCTGGATGGATGGCTGGATGGAGGGATGGCTGGATGGTTGGCTGGCTGGAGGGATGGATGGATGGCTGGATTGATGGCTGGATGGTGGGGTGGCTGGATGGATGGCTGGCTGGAGGGATGGATGGATGGATTATTGGCTGGATGGATGGCTGGATGGAGGGATGGCTGTATGGGTGGCTGGCTGGAGGGATGGGTGGATGGCTGGATGGACGTCTGGATGGAGGGATGGCTGGCTGGATGGATGACTGGATGGATGGCTGGAAGAATGGATGGCTGAATGTATGGCTGGCTGGAGAGATGGATGAATGGTTGGATGGCTGGATTGATGGTTGGATGGAGGGATGGCTGGATGGATGACTGGCTGGAGGGATGGATGGATGGATGGATGGCTGGATGGGTGGCTGTATGGATGAATGGCTGGATGGATGGCTGGTTGGAGGGAAGGATGGATGGATGGATGGCTGGCTGGAGGGATGGAAGGATGGATGGAAGGCTGGATGGACGGCTGGATGGATGGCTGGATGTCTGGATGGCTGGCTGGATGGATGGATGGCTGGTTGGCTGGATGGATGGATGGAAGGCTGGATGGATGGATGGAAGGCTGGATGGATGGATGGATGGACGGATGGATGGAGGGATGGATGGATGGATGGATGGCTGGATGGATGGCTGGATGGATGGATGGCTGGATGGATGGCTGGCTGGAGGGATGGATGGATGGATGGATGCATGGATGAATGGCTGGCTGGATGGATGGATGGATGGATGGCTGGATGGATGGCTGGATGGATGGCTGGATGGATGGATGGACGGATGGATGGATGGCTGGATGGATGGCGGGATGGATGGATGGCTGGATGGATGGCTGGCTGGAGGGATGGATGGATGGATGGCTGGCTGGAGGGATGGATGGATGGATGGCTGGATGGATGGCTGGATAGATGGATGGCTGGATGGCTGGCTGGCTGGAGAGATGGAGGGATGGAGGGGTGGCTGGAAGGATGTCTGGATGGATGGATGGCTGGATGGATGGCTGGCTGGAGGGATGGATGGATGGATGGATGACTGGATGGATGGCTGGAAGAATGGATGGCTGAATGTATGGCTGGCTGGAGAGATGGATGAATGGTTGGATGGCTGGATGGATGGTTGGATGGAGGGATGGCTGGATGGATGACTGGCTGGAGGGATGAATGGATGGATGGATGGCTGGATGGGTGGCTGTACGGATGGATGGCTGGATGGATGGCTGGCTGGAGGGAAGGATGGATGGATGGATGGCTGGATCGATGGCTGGATGGATGGTTGGCTGGATGGATGGCTGGCTGGAGGGACGGATGGATGGCTGGATGGATGGTTGGATGGATGGATGGCTGGATGGATGGCTGGCAGGAGGGATGGATGGATGGATGGATGGCTGGATGGATGGCTGGATCGATGGATGGCTGGATGGATGGCTGGCTGGAGGGATGGATGAATGTATGTCTGGATGGATGGATGGCCGAATGGATGTCTGGCTGATGGGATGGATGGATGGATGGATGGCTAAATGGATGGCTGGATGGATGGATGGCTGGATGGATGGTTTGCTGGAGGGATGGATGAATGGATAGATGGCTGGATGGATGGCGGGATGGCTGGTTGGCTGGATGGGTGGCTGGCTGGGCGGATGGATTGATGGATGGATGGCTGGATGGATGGCTGGATGGATGGATGAATGGATGGCTGGCCGGCTGGAGGTATGGATGGATGGATGAATGGCTGGATGGATGGCTGGATGGAGAGATGGATGAATGCATGGATGGCTGGATGGATGGCTGGATGGACGGATGGCTGGATTGATGGCTGGCGGGAGGGATGAATGGATGGATGGCTGGATGGATGGCTGGATGGATGGATGGCTGGATGAATGGCTTGCTGGAGGGATGGATGGATGGAGGGATGGATGGATGGTTGGCTGGCTGGAGGAATGGATGGATGGCTGGATGGATGGCTGGATGGAGGGATGGCTGGATGGATGGCTGGCTGGAGGGATGGATGGATGGATTATTGGCTGGATGGATGGTGGATGGAGGGATGGCTGGATGGGTGGCTGGCTGGAGGGATGGATGGATGGCTGGATGGATGGCTGGATGGAGGGATGACTGGCTGGAGTGAAGGATGGATGGATGGCTGGATGGATGGCTGTATGGAGGGATGGCTGGATGGAAGGCTGGATGGATGGATGGCTGGATGGATGGATGGATGGACGGATGGATGGAGGGATGGCTGGATGGATATCTGGCTGGAGGGATGGATGGATGGATGGATGGCTGGATGAATGGTAGGATGGATGGATTGCTGGAGGGATGGATGACTGGATGGATGGCTGGATGGATGGCTGGATGGATGGGCGGCTGGATGGGCGATTGGCTGGAGGGATGGATGGATGGATGGCTGGATGGATGGCTGGCTGGAGGGATCGATGGATGGATGGATGGATGGATGGATGGATGGCTGGATGGATGGCTGGATGGATGGATGGCTGGATTGATGGATGGCTGGAGTGATGGATGGGTGGATGGTTTGATGGATGGCTGGTTGAATGGATGGCTGGTTTGATGGCTGGCTGGAGGGATTGAAGGATGGATGGATGGCTGGATGGATGGCTGGATGGATGGCTGGATGGACGGATGGATGGATGGATGGCTGGATGGATGGCTGGATGGATGGATGGATGGATGGATGGCTGACAGGAGGGATAGATGGATGGATGGCTGGCTGGAGGGATGGCTGGATGGATGGCTGGCTGGATGGCTGGATAGATGGATGGCTGGATGGCTGGCTGGCTGGAGAGATGGATGGATGGGTGGCTGGGTGGATGGCTGGATGGATGGATGTTCGGATGGTTGGCTGGCTGGAGGGATGGATGGATGGCTGGATGGATGTCTGGATGGATGGATGGCTGGATGGATGGCTGGCTGGAGGGATGGATGGATGGATGGATGGCTGGATGGATGGCTGGATGGATGGATGGCTGGATGGATGGCTGGCTGGAGGTATGGATGGATGGATGGCTGAATGGATGGCTGGATGGATGGCTGGATGGATTGTTTGCTGGAGGAATGGATGGATTAATGAATGGCTGGACGGATGGCTGGATGGATGGAAGGCTGGATGGATGGCTGGCTGGAGGGATGGATGGATGGATGGCTGAATGGATGGCTAGATCGATGGATGGTTGGATGGATGGCTGGCTGGAGGAATGGAGTCATGGATGGGTGGCCGGATGGACGGCTGGATGGAAGGATGGCTGGATGCATGGCTGGCTGGAGGGATGGATTGATGGATGGATGGCTGGATGGCTGGCTGGGTTGATGGATGGCTCGATGGATGGCTGGCTGGACGGATGGATGGATGGATGGCTGGATGGATGGCTGGATGGAGGGATGGATGGATGGTTGGCTGGCTGGAGGGATGGATGGATGGCTGGATTGATGGCTGGATGGTGGGGAGGCTGGATGGATGGCTGGCTGGAGGGATGGATGGATGGATTATTGGCTGGATGGACGGCTGGATGGAGGGATGGCTGGCTGGATGGATGACTGGATGGATGGCTGGAAGAATGGATGGCTGAATGTATGGCTGACTGGAGAGATGGATGAATGGTTGGATGGCTGGATGGATGGTTGGATGGAGGGATGGCTGGATGGATGACTGGCTGGAGGGATGGATGGATGGATGCATGGCTGGATGGGTGGCTGTATGGATGGATGGCTGGATGGATGGCTGGCTGGAGGGAAGGATGGATGGATGGATGGCTGGATGGAGGGATGGAAGGATGGATGGAAGGCTGGATGGACGGCTGGATGGATGGCTGTATGTCTGGATGGCTGGCTGGATGGATGGATGGCTGGTTGGCTGGATGGATGGATGGAAGGCTGGATGGATGGATGGATGGACGGATGGATGGAGGGATGGATGGATGGATGGATGGCTGGATGGATGGCTGGATGGATGGATGGCTGGATGGATGGATGGCTGGATGGATGGCTGGCTGGAGGGATGGATGGATGGATGGATGCATGGATGAATGGCTGGCTGGATGGATGGATGGATGGCTGGATGGATGGCTGGATGGATGGCTGGATGGATGGATGGACGGATGGAAGGATGGCTGGATGGATGGAGGGATGGATGGATGGCTTGATGGATGGCTGGCTGGAGGGATGGATGGATGGATGGCTGGCTGGAGGGATGGATGGATGGATGGCTGGATGGATGGCAGGATAGATGGATGGTTGGATGGCTGGCTGGCTGGAGAGATGGAGGGATGGAGGGGTGGCTGGATGGATGTCTGGATGGATGGATGGCTGGATGGATGGCTGGCTGGAGGGATGGATGAATGGATGGATGACTGGATGGATGGCTGGAAGAATGGATGGCAGCATGTATGGCTGGCTGGAGAGATGGATGAATGGTTGGATGGCTGGATGGATTGTTGGATGGAGGGATGGCTGGATGGATGACTGGCTGGAGGGATGAATGGATGGATGGATGGCTGGATGGGTGGCTGTATGGATGGATGGCTGGATGGATGGCTGGCTGGAGGGAAGGATGGATGGATGGATGGCTGGATCGATGGCTGGATGGCTGGTTGGCTGGATGGATGGCTGGCTGGAGGGACGGATGGATGGCTGGATGGATGGTTGGATGGATGGATGGCTGGATGGATGGCTGGCAGGAGGGATGGATGGATGGATGGATGGCTGGATGGATGGCTGGATGGATGGATGGCTGGATGGATGGCTGGCTGGAGGGATGAATGAATGTATGTCTGGATGGATGGATGGCAGAATGGATGTCTGGCTGATGGGATGGATGGATGGATGGATGGCTAAATGGATGGCTGGATGGATGGATGGCTGGATGGATGGTTCGCTGGAGGGATGGATGAATGGATAGATGGCTGGATGGATGGCGGGATGGCTGGTTGGCTGGATGGGTGGCTGGCTGGGCGGATGGATTGATGGATGGATGGCTGGATGGATGGCTGGATGGATGGATGAATGGATGGCTGGCCGGCTGTAGGTATGGAAGAATGGATGAATGGCTGGATGGAAGGCTGAATGGAGAGATGGATGAATGTATGGATGGCTGGATGGATGGCTGGATGGACGGATGGCTGGATTGATGGCTGGCTGGAGGGATGAATGGACGGATGGCTGGATGGATGGCTGGATGGATGGATGGCTGGATGAATGGCTTGCTGGAGGGATGGATGGATGGATGTATGGCTGGATGGATGGCTGGATGGATGGATGGCTGGATGATTGGCTGGCTGGAGGGATGGATGGATGGATGGATGGCTGGATGGATGGCTGGATGGATGGATGGCTGGATGGATGGCTGGATGGATGGATGGATGGATGGATAGCTGGATGGATGGATGGCTGGATGGATGGATGGCTGGATGGCTGGAAGGCTGGATGGATGGATTGCTGGATGGATGGATGGATGGATGGATGGATGGATGGATGGATGGCTGGATGGAGGGATGGCTGGGTGGATGGCTGGCTGGAGTGACGGATGGATGGATGGCTGGATGGATGGCTATATGGAGGGATGGCTGGATGGAAGGCTGGCCGGATGGATGGATGGCTGGATGGATGGATGGATGGACGGATGGATGGAGGGATGGCTGGATGGATGGCTGGCTGGAGGGATGGATGGATGGATGGATGGCTGGATGGATGGCTGGATGAAGGAATGGCTGGATGGATGGATTGCTGGAGGGATGGATGGCTAGATGGATGGCTGGATGGATGGCTGGATGGATGGATGGCTGGATGGGCGATTGGCTGGAGGGATGGATGGATGGATGGCTGGATGGATGGATGGCTGGAGGGATGGATGGATGGTTGGATGGATGGCTGGATGGATGGCTGGATGGATGGATGGCTGGATGGATCGCTGGAGTGATGGATGGTTGGATGGTTCGATGGATGGATGGTTGGATGGAAGGTTGGATGGACGGCTGGATGGATGGCTGGATGTCTAGATGGCTGGCTGGATGGATGGATGGCTGGTTGGCTGGATGGATGGATGGAAGGCTGGATGGATGGATGGATGGACGGATGGATGGAGGGATGGATGGATGGATGGATGGCTGGATGGGTGGCTGGATGGATGGATGGCTGGATGGATGGATGGCTGGATGGAAGGCTGGCTGGAGGGATGGATGGATGCATGGATGAATGGCTGGCTGGATGGATGGATGGATGGCTGGATGGATGGCTGGATGGATGGCTGGATGGATGGATGGACGGATGGATGGATGGCTGGATGGATGGCGGGATGGATGGATGGCTGGATGGATGGCTGGCTGGAGGGATGGATGGATGTATGGCTGGCTGGAGGGATGGATGGATGGATGGCTGGATGGATAGCTGGATAGATGGATGGCTGGATGGTTGGCTGGCTGGAGAGATGTATGGATGGATGGGTGGCTGAATGGATGGCTGGATGGATGGATGTCCGGATGGATGGCTGGCTGGAGGGATAGATGGTTGGATGGATGGCTGGATGGATGCCTGGATGGATGGATGGCTGGATGGATGGCTGGCTGGAGGGATGGATGGATGGATGGATGGCTGGATGGATGGCTGGCTGGAGGGATGGATAGATGGTTGGATGGCTGGATGGATGGCTGGATGGATGGCTGGATGGATTGCTGGCTGGAGGAATGGATGGATTAATGAATGGCTGGACGGATGGCTGGATGGATGGAAGGCTGGATGGATGGCTGGCTGGAGGGATGGATGGATGGCTGGCTGAATGGATGGCTAGATCGATGGATGGCTGGATGGATGGCTGGCTGGAGGAATGGAGTCATGGATGGATGGCCGGATGGACGGCTGGAGGGATGGATGGATGGATGGATGGATGGCTGGATGGATGGCTGGATGGAGGGATGGCTGGATGGTTGGCTGGCTGGAGGGATCGATGGATGGCTGGATGGATGGCTGGATGGGGGGATGGCTGGATGGATGGCTGGCTGGAGGGATGGATGGATGGATTATTGGCTGGATGGATGGCTGGATGGAGGGATGGCTGGATGGGTGGCTGGCTGGAGGGATGAATGGATGGCTGGATGGATGGCTGAATGGAGGGATGACTGGCTGGAGTGACGGATGGATGGATGGCTGGATGGATGGCTGTATGGAGGGATGGCTGGACGGAAGGCTGGCTGGATGGATGGATGGCTGGATGGATGGATGGATGGACGGATGGATGGAGGGATGGCTGGATGGATGGCTGGCTGGAGGGATGGATGGATGGATGGATGGCTGGATGGATGGCTGGATGGAGGAATGGTTGGATGGATGGACTGCTGGAGGGATGGATGGCTGGATGGATGGCTGGAAGGATGGCTGGATGGATGGACGGCTGGATGGGCGATTGGCTGGAGGGATGGATGGATGGATGGCTGGATGGATGGCTGGCTGGAGGGATGGATGGATGGATGGATGGCTGGATGGATGGCTGGATGGATGGATGGCTGGATGGATGGATGGCTGGAGTGATGGATGGGTGGATGGTTCGATGGATGGCTGGTTGGATGGATGGCTGGATGGATGGCTGGCTGGAGGGATTGAAGGATGGATGGATGGCTGGATGGATGGCTGGATGGACGGATGGATGGATGGATGGCTGGATGGATGGCTGGATGGATGGATGGATGGATGGAAGGATGGATGGCTGGATGGATGGCTGGATGGATGGATGGCTGAATGGATGGCTGGCTGGAGGGATAGATGGATGGATGGCTGGCTGGAGGGATTGAAGGATGGATGGATGGCTGGATGGATGGCTGGATGGATGGATGGCTGGATGGATGGCTGGATGGACGGATGGATGGATGGATGGCTGGATGGATGGATGGCTGGATGGATGGCTGGATGGATGGATGGATGGATGGATGGACGGATGGATGGATGGATGGCTGGATGGATGGCTGGATGGATGGCTGGATAGATGGATGGCTGGATGGCTGGCTGGCTTGAGAGATGGATGGATGGATGGGTGGCTGGGTGGATGGCTGGATGGATGGATGTCCGGATGGTTGGCTGGCTGGAGGGATGGATGGATGGATGGATGGCTGGATGGATGTCTGGATGGATGGATGGCTGGATGGATGGCTGGCTGGAGGGATGGATGGATGGATGGATGGCTGGATGGATGGCTGGATGGATGGATGGCTGGATGGATGGCTGGCTGGAGGGTTGAATGGATGAATGGCTAAATGGATGGCTGGATGGATGGATGGCTGGATGGATGGTTCGCTGGAGGGATGGATGAATGGATAGATGGCTGGATGGATGGCGGGATGTATGGTTGGCTGGATGGGTGGCTGGCTGGGCGGATGGATTGATGGATGGATGGCTGGATGGATGGCTGGATGGATGGAGGAATGGATGGCTGGCAGGCTGGAGGTATGGATGGATGGATTAATGGCTGGATGGATGGCTGGATGGAGAGATGGATGAATGCATGGATGGCTGGATGGATGGCTGGATGGACGGATGGCTGGATTGATGGCTGGCTGGAGGGATGAATGGATGGATGGCTGGATGGATGGCTGGATGGATGGATGGCTGGATGAATGGCTTGCTGGAGGGATGGATGGATGGATGGATGGCTGGATGGATGACTGGATGGATGGATGGCTGGATGATTGGCTGGCTGGAGGGATGGATGGATGGATGGATGGCTGGATGGATGGCTGGATGGATGGATGGCTGGATGGATGGCTGGATGGATGGATGGATGGATGGATAGCTGGATGGATGGATGGCCGGATGGATGGATGGCTGGATGGCTGGAAGGCTGGATGGATGGATTGCTGGATGGATGGCTGGATGGCTGGATGGATGGCTTGATGGAGGGATGGCTGGATGGAAGGCTGGCCGGAGTGACGGATGGATGGATGGCTGGATGGATGGCTATATGGAGGGATGACTGGATGGAAGGCTGGCCGGATGGATGGATGGGTTGTTGGATGGATGGATGGACGGATGGATGGAGGGATGGCTGGATGGATGGCTGGCTGGAGGGATGGATGGATGGATGGATGGCTGGATGGATGGCTGGATGAAGGAATGGCTGGATGGATGGATTGCTGGAGGGATGGATGGCTGGATGGATGGCTGGATGGATGGCTGGATGGATGGATGGCTGGATGGGCGATTGGCTGGAGGGATGGATGGATGGATGGCTGGATGGATGGCTGGCTGGAGGGATGGATGGATGGTTGGATGGATGGCTGGATGGATGGCTGGATGGATGGATGGCTGGATGTATGGATGGCTGGAGTGATGGATGGGTGGATGGTTCGATGGATGGATGGTTGGATGGATGGCTGGATGGATGGCTGGCTGGAGGGATGGAAGGATGGATGGAAGGCTGGATGGACGGCTGGATGAATGGCTGGATGTCTAGATGGCTAGCTGGATGGATGGATGGCTGGTTGGCTGGATGGATGGATGGAAGGCTGGATGGATGGATGGATGGACGGATGGATGGAGGGATGGATGGATGGATGGATGGCTGGATGGATGGCTGGATGGATGGATGGCTGGATGGATGGATGGCTGGATGGATGGCTGGCTGGAGGGATGGATGGATGGATGGATGCATGGATGAATGGCTGGCTGGATGGATGGATGGATGGCTGGATGGCTGGCTGGATGGATGGCTGGATGGATGGATGGACGGATGGATGGATGGCTGGATGGATGGCAGGTTGGATGGATGGCTGGATGGATGGCTGGCTGGAGGGATGGATGGATGGATGGCTGGCTGGAGGGATGGATGGATGGATGGCTGGATGGATGGCTGGATAGATGGTTGGCTGGATGGCTGGCTGGCTGGAGAGATGGATGGATGGATGGGTGGCTGAATGGATGGCTGGATGGATGGATGTCCGGATGGATGGCTGGCTGAAGGGATAGATGGTTGGATGGATGGCTGGATGGATGTCTGGATGGATGGATGGCTGGATGGATGGCTGGTTGGAGGGATGGATGGATGGATGGATGGCTGGATGGATGGCTGGCTGGAGGAATGGATGGATTAATGAATGGCTGGACGGATGGCTGGATGGATGGAAGGCTGGATGGATGGCTGGCTGGAGGGATGGATGGATGGCTGGCTGAATGGATGGCTAGATCGATGGATGGCTGGATGGATGGCTGGCTGGAGGAATGGAGTCATGGATGGATGGCCGGATGGACGGCTGGATGGAAGGATGGCTGGACGCATGGCTGGCTGGAGGGATGGATTGATGGATGGTTGTCTGGATGGCTGGCTGGATGGATGGATGGCTCGATGGATGGCTGGCTGGAAGGATGGATGGATGGATGGATGGATAGCTGGATGGATGGCTGGATGGAGGGATGGCTGGATGGTTGGCTGGCTGGAGGGATCGATGGATGGCTGGATGGATGGCTGGATGGAGGGATGGCTGGATGGATGGCTGGCTGGAGGGATGGATGGATGGATTATTGGCTGGATGGATGGCTGGATGGAGGGATGGCTGGATGGAGGGATGGCTGGATGGGTGGCTGGCTGGAGGGATGGATGGATGGCTGGATGGATGGCTGGATGGAGGGATGACTGGCTGGAGTGACGGATGGATGGCTGGATGGATGGCTGTATGGAGGGATGGCTGGATGGAAGGATGGCTGGATAGATAAATGGCTGGATGGATGGATGGATGGATGGACGGATGGATGGAGGGATGGCTGGATGGATGGCTGGCTGGAGGGATGGATGGATGGATGGATGGCTGGATGGATGGCTGCATGGAGGAATGGTTGGATGGATGGACTGCTGGAGGGATGGATGGCTGGATGGATGGCTGGATGGATGGCTGGATGGATGGACGGCTGGATGGATGGCTGGCTGGAGGGATGGATGGATGGTTGGATGGATGGCTGGATGGATGGCTGGATGGATGGATGGCTGGATGTATGGATGGCTGGAGTGATGGATGGGTGGATGGTTGAATGGATGAATGGCTAAATGGATGGCTGGATGGATGGATGGCTGGATGGATGGTTCGCTGGAGGGATGGATGAATGGATAGATGGCTGGATGGATGGCGGGATGTATGGTTGGCTGGATGGGTGGCTGGCTGGGCGGATGGATTGATGGATGGATGGCTGGATGGATGGCTGGATGGATGGAGGAATGGATGGCTGGCAGGCTGGAGGTATGGATGGATGGATTAATGGCTGGATGGATGGCTGGATGGAGAGATGGATGAATGCATGGATGGCTGGATGGATGGCTGGATGGACGGATGGCTGGATTGATGGCTGGCTGGAGGGATGAATGGATGGATGGCTGGATGGATGGCTGGATGGATGGATGGCTGGATGAATGGCTTGCTGGAGGGATGGATGGATGGATGGATGGCTGGATGGATGACTGGATGGATGGATGGCTGGATGATTGGCTGGCTGGAGGGATGGATGGATGGATGGATGGCTGGATGGATGGCTGGATGGATGGATGGCTGGATGGATGGCTGGATGGATGGATGGATGGATGGATAGCTGGATGGATGGATGGCCGGATGGATGGATGGCTGGATGGCTGGAAGGCTGGATGGATGGATTGCTGGATGGATGGCTGGATGGCTGGATGGATGGCTTGATGGAGGGATGGCTGGATGGAAGGCTGGCCGGAGTGACGGATGGATGGATGGCTGGATGGATGGCTATATGGAGGGATGACTGGATGGAAGGCTGGCCGGATGGATGGATGGGTTGTTGGATGGATGGATGGACGGATGGATGGAGGGATGGCTGGATGGATGGCTGGCTGGAGGGATGGATGGATGGATGGATGGCTGGATGGATGGCTGGATGAAGGAATGGCTGGATGGATGGATTGCTGGAGGGATGGATGGCTGGATGGATGGCTGGATGGATGGCTGGATGGATGGATGGCTGGATGGGCGATTGGCTGGAGGGATGGATGGATGGATGGCTGGATGGATGGCTGGCTGGAGGGATGGATGGATGGTTGGATGGATGGCTGGATGGATGGCTGGATGGATGGATGGCTGGATGTATGGATGGCTGGAGTGATGGATGGGTGGATGGTTCGATGGATGGATGGTTGGATGGATGGCTGGATGGATGGCTGGCTGGAGGGATGGAAGGATGGATGGAAGGCTGGATGGACGGCTGGATGAATGGCTGGATGTCTAGATGGCTAGCTGGATGGATGGATGGCTGGTTGGCTGGATGGATGGATGGAAGGCTGGATGGATGGATGGATGGACGGATGGATGGAGGGATGGATGGATGGATGGATGGCTGGATGGATGGCTGGATGGATGGATGGCTGGATGGATGGATGGCTGGATGGATGGCTGGCTGGAGGGATGGATGGATGGATGGATGCATGGATGAATGGCTGGCTGGATGGATGGATGGATGGCTGGATGGCTGGCTGGATGGATGGCTGGATGGATGGATGGACGGATGGATGGATGGCTGGATGGATGGCAGGTTGGATGGATGGCTGGATGGATGGCTGGCTGGAGGGATGGATGGATGGATGGCTGGCTGGAGGGATGGATGGATGGATGGCTGGATGGATGGCTGGATAGATGGTTGGCTGGATGGCTGGCTGGCTGGAGAGATGGATGGATGGATGGGTGGCTGAATGGATGGCTGGATGGATGGATGTCCGGATGGATGGCTGGCTGAAGGGATAGATGGTTGGATGGATGGCTGGATGGATGTCTGGATGGATGGATGGCTGGATGGATGGCTGGTTGGAGGGATGGATGGATGGATGGATGGCTGGATGGATGGCTGGCTGGAGGAATGGATGGATTAATGAATGGCTGGACGGATGGCTGGATGGATGGAAGGCTGGATGGATGGCTGGCTGGAGGGATGGATGGATGGCTGGCTGAATGGATGGCTAGATCGATGGATGGCTGGATGGATGGCTGGCTGGAGGAATGGAGTCATGGATGGATGGCCGGATGGACGGCTGGATGGAAGGATGGCTGGACGCATGGCTGGCTGGAGGGATGGATTGATGGATGGTTGTCTGGATGGCTGGCTGGATGGATGGATGGCTCGATGGATGGCTGGCTGGAAGGATGGATGGATGGATGGATGGATAGCTGGATGGATGGCTGGATGGAGGGATGGCTGGATGGTTGGCTGGCTGGAGGGATCGATGGATGGCTGGATGGATGGCTGGATGGAGGGATGGCTGGATGGATGGCTGGCTGGAGGGATGGATGGATGGATTATTGGCTGGATGGATGGCTGGATGGAGGGATGGCTGGATGGAGGGATGGCTGGATGGGTGGCTGGCTGGAGGGATGGATGGATGGCTGGATGGATGGCTGGATGGAGGGATGACTGGCTGGAGTGACGGATGGATGGCTGGATGGATGGCTGTATGGAGGGATGGCTGGATGGAAGGATGGCTGGATAGATAAATGGCTGGATGGATGGATGGATGGATGGACGGATGGATGGAGGGATGGCTGGATGGATGGCTGGCTGGAGGGATGGATGGATGGATGGATGGCTGGATGGATGGCTGCATGGAGGAATGGTTGGATGGATGGACTGCTGGAGGGATGGATGGCTGGATGGATGGCTGGATGGATGGCTGGATGGATGGACGGCTGGATGGATGGCTGGCTGGAGGGATGGATGGATGGTTGGATGGATGGCTGGATGGATGGCTGGATGGATGGATGGCTGGATGTATGGATGGCTGGAGTGATGGATGGGTGGATGGTTCGATGGATGGATGGTTGGATGTATGGCTGGATGGATGGATGGCTGGCTGGAGGGATTGAAGGATGGATGGATGGCTGGATGGATGGCTGGATGGATGGCTGGATGGACGGATGGACGGATGGATGGATGGATGGCTGGATGGATGGCTGGATGGATGGATGGATGGCTGGATGGATGGCTGGATGGATGGCTGGATGGATGGATGGCTGGATGGATGGCTGGCTGGAGGGATAGATGGATGGATGGCTGGCTGGAGGGATGGCTGGATGGATGGCTGGATGGATGGCTGGATAGATGGATGGCTGGATGGCTGGCTGGCTTGAGAGATGGATGGATGGATGGGTGGCTGGGTGGATGGCTGGATGGATGGATGTCCGGATGGTTGGCTGGCTGGAGGGATGGATGGATGGATGGATGGCTGGATGGATGGCTGGATGGATGGATGGCTGGATGGATGGCTGGATGTAGGGATGGATGGATGGATGGCTGGATGGATGGCTGGATGGATGGCTGGATGGATGGCTGGATGGATTGTTTGCTGGAGGAATGGATGGATTAATGAATGGCTGGACGGATGGCTGGATGGATGGAAGGCTGGATGGATGGCTGGCTGGAGCGATGGATGGATGGATGGCTGAATGGATGGCTAGATCGAAGGATGGTTGGATGGATGGCTGGCTGGAGGAATGGAGTCATGGATGGATGGCCGGATGGACGACTGGATGGAAGGATGGCTGGATGCATGGCTGGCTGGAGGGATGGATTGATGGATGGATCGCTGGATGGCTGGCTGGATGGATGGATGGCTCGATGGATGGCTGGCTGGAGGGATGGATGGATGGATGGCTGGATGGATGGCTGGATGGATGGATGGCTGGATGGATGGCTGGCTGGAGGGATGGATGGATGGATGGATGGCTGGATGGATGGCTGGATGGATGGATGGCTGGATGGATGGCTGGCTGGAGGGTTGAATGGATGGATGGCTGGATGGATGGCTGGATGGATGGCTGGATGGATTGTTTGCTGGAGGAATGGATGGATTAATGAATGGCTGGACGGATGGCTGGATGGATGGCTGGCTGGAGGGATGGATGAATGGATGTCTGGATGGATGGATGGCCGAATGGATGTCTGGCTGATGGGATGGATGGATGGGTGGATGGCTAAATGGATGGCTGGATGGATGAATGGCTGGATGGATGGTTCGCTGGAGGGATGGATGAATGGATAGATGGCTGGATGGATGGCGGGATGTCTGGTTGGCTGGATGGGTGGCTGGCTGGTCGGATGGATTGATGGATGGATGGCTGGATGGATGGCTGGATGGATGGATGAATGGATGGCTGGCCGGCTGGAGGTATGGATGGATGGATGAATGGCTGGATGGATGGCTGGATGGAGAGATGGATGAATGCATGGATGGCTGGATGGGTGGCTGGATGGACGGATGGCTGGATTGATGGCTGGCTGGAGGGATGAATGGATGGATGGCTGGATGGATGGCTGGATGGATGGATGGCTGGATGAATGGCTTGCTGGAGGGATGGATGGATGGATGTATGGCTGGATGGATGGCTGGATGGATGGATGGCTGGATGATTGGCTGGCTGGAGGGATGGATGGATGGATGGATGGCTGGATGGATGGCTGGATGGATGGATGGCTGGATGGATGGCTGGATGAATGGATGGATGGATAGCTGGATGGATGGATGGCCGGATGGATGGATGGCTGGATGGCTGGAAGGCTGGATGGATGGATTGCTGGATGGATGGCTGGATGGATGGATGGATGGATGGCTGGATGGATGGCTGGATGGAGGGATGGCTGGATGGAAGGCTGGATGGAGTGACGGATGGATGGATGGCTGGATGGATGGCTATATGGAGGGATGGCTGGATGGAAGGCTGGCCGGATGGATGGATGGCTTGATGGATGGATGGATGGACGGATGGATGGAGGGATGGCTGGATGGATGGCTGGCTGGAGGGATGGATGGATGGATGGATGGCTGGATGGATGGCTGGATGGCTGGATGAAGGAATGGCTGGATGGATGCATTGCTGGAGGGATGGATGGCTGGATGGATGGCTGGATGGATGGCTGGATGGATGGATGGTTGGATGGGCGATTGGCTGGAGGGATGGATGGATGGATGGCTGGATGGATGGCTGGCTGGAGGGATGGATGGATGGTTGGATGGATGGCTGGATGGATGGCTGGATGGATGGATGGCTGGATGGATGGATGGCTGGAGTGATGGAAGGGTGGATGGTTCGATGGATGGATGGTTGGATGGATGGCTGGATGGATGGCTGGCTGGAGGGATGGAAGGATGGATGGAAGGCTGGATGGACGGCTGGATGGATAGCTGGATGTCTAGATGGCTGGCTGGATGGATGGATGGCTGGTTGTCTGGATGGATGGATGGAAGGCTGGATGGATGGATGGATGGACGAATGGATGGAGGGATGGATGTATGGATGGATGGCTGGATGGATGGCTGGATGGATGGATGGCTGGATGGATGGATGGCTGGATGGATGGCTGGCTGGAGGGATGGATGGATGGATGGATGCATGGATGAATGGCTGGCTGGATGGATGGATGGATGGCTGGATGGCTGGCTGGATGGATGGCTGGATGGATGGATGGACGGATGGATGGATGGCTGGATGGATGGCGGGATGGATGGATGGCTGGATGGATGGCTGGCTGGAGGGATGGATGGATGGATGGCTGGCTGGAGGGATGGATGGATGGATGGCTGGATGGATGGCTGGATAGATGGATGGCTGGATGGCTGGCTGGCTGGAGAGATGGATGGATGGATGGGTGGCTGAATGGATGGCTGGATGGATGGATGTCCGGATGGATGGCTGGCTGAAGGGATAGATGGTTCGATGGATGGCTGGATGGATGTCTGGATGGATGGATGGCTGGATGGATGGCTGGCTGGAGGGATGGATGGATGGATGGATGGCTGGATGGATGGCTGGCTGGAGGCATGGATGGATGGATGGATAGCTGGATGGATGGCTGGATGGATGGCTGGATGGATTGCTGGCCGGAGGAATGGATGGATTAATGAATGGCTGGACGGATGGCTGGATGGATGGAAGGCTGGATGGATGGCTGGCTGGAGGGATGGATGGATGGCTGGCTGAATGGATGGCTAGATCGATGGATGGCTGGATGGATGGCTGGCTGGAGGAATGGAGTCATGGATGGATGGCCGGATGGACGGCTGGATGGAAGGATGGCTGGACGCATGGCTGGCCGGAGGGATGGATTGAAGGATGGTTGTCTGGATGGCTGGCTGGATGGATGGATGGCTCGATGGATGGCTGGCTGGAGGGATGGATGGATGGATGGATGGATGGCTGGATGGATGGCTGGATGGAGGGATGGCTGGATGGTTGGCTGGCTGGAGGGATCGATGGATGGCTGGATGGATGGCTGGATGGAGGGATGGCTGGATGGATGGCTGGCTGGAGGGATGGATGGATGGATTATTGGCTGGATGGATGGCTGGATGGAGGGATGGCTGGATGGGTGGCTGGCTGGAGGGATGGATGGATGGCTGGATGGATGGCTGGATGGATGGATGGCTGGATGGATGGCTGGCTGGCTGGATGGATGGATGGATGGATGGCTGGATGGAGTGATGGCTGGATGGTTGGCTGGCTGGCTGGATGGATGGATGGATGGACGGCTGGAAGGATGGCTGGATGGAGGGATGGCTGGATGGATGGCTGGCTGGAGGGATGGATGGATTAATGAATGGCTGGACGGATGGCTGGATGGATGGAAGGCTGGATGGATGGCTGGCTGGAGGGATGGATGCATGGCTGGCTGAATGGATGGCTAGATCGATGGATGGCTGGATGGATGGCTGGCTGGAGGAATGGAGTCATGGATGGATGGCCGGATGGACGGCTGGATGGAAGGATGGCTGGACGCATGGCTGGCCGGAGGGATGGATTGATGGATGGTTGTCTGGGTGGCTGGCTGGATGGATGGATGGCTCGATGGATGGCTGGCTGGAGGAATGCATGGATAGATGGATGGATGGCTGGATGGATGGCTGGATGGAGGGATGGCTGGATGGTTGGCTGGCTGGAGGGATCGATGGATGGCTGGATGGATGGCTGGATGGAGGGATGGCTGGATGGATGGCTGGCTTGAGGGATGGATGGATGGATTATTGGCTGGATGGATGGCTGGATGGAGGGATGGCTGGATGGGTGGCTGACTGGAGGGATGGATGGATGGCTGGATGGATGGCTGAATGGATGGATGGCTGGATGGATGGCTGGCTGGCTGGATGGATGGATGGATGGATGGCTGGATGGAGTGATGGCTGGATGGTTGGCTGGCTGGCTGGATGGATGGATGGATGGATGGCTGGAAGGATGGCTGGATGGAGGGATGGCTGGATGGATGGCTGGCTGGAGGGATGGATGGATCCATCCATCCAGCCATCCATCCAGCCAGCCATCCAGCCATCCATCCATCCATCCAGCCAGACATTCATCCATGCATCCATCCATCCATCCATCCCTCCAGTCAGCCATCCATCCAGCCATCCATCCATCCAGCCATCCATCCATCCAGCCATCCATCCAGCCATCCATCCATCCAACCATCCCTCCATCCATCCGTCCATCCATCCATCCATCCAGCCTTCCATCCATCCATCCAGCCAACCAGCCATCCATCCATCCCTCTCGCCAGCCATCCATCCAGCCATTCCTCCATCCAGTCATCTATCCAGCCATCCATCCATCCATCCATCTCTCCAGCCAGCCATACATCCAGCCATCCATCCATTCAGCTATTCATCCAGCCATCCATCCATCCATCCATCCCTCCAGCCAGCCATACAGCCATTAAGCCATCTATCCATCCAGCCATCCATCCAGCCATCCATCCATCCCTCCAGCCAGCCATCCATCCAGCCATCCCTCCATCCAGCCATCCTTCCAGCCATCCATCCATCCATCCATCCAGTCGGCCAGCCAACCATCCAGCCATCACTCCATCCAGCCATCCATCCATCCATCCATCCATCCAGCCAGCCATCCATCCAGCCATCCATCCATCCAGCCAGCCATCCAGCCATCCATCCAACAATCCATCCCTCCAGCCAGCCATTCATCCAGCAATCCATCCAAACCATCCGTCCATCCAGCCATCCATCCATCCATGCATCCCTCCAGCCAGCCAGCCAGCCAGCCATCCATCCATCCATCCATCCCTACAGCAAGCCATCCATCCAGCCATCCATCCATCCAGCCATCCATTCAGCCATCCATTCATCCATCCATCCCTCCAGCCAGCCATCCATCCAGCCATCCATTCATCCAGCCATCGATCCAGCCATCCATCCATCCATCCATTCCTCCAGCCAGCCATCCATCCAGCCATCCGTTCATCCAGCCATCCATCCAGCCATCCATCCATCCCTCCAGCCAGCCATCCATCCAGCAATCCATCCGTCCAGCCATCCATCCAGCCATCCATCCAATCTTCAAGCCAGCCATCCATCCAGCCATCCAACCATCCAGCCAGCCAGTCATCAATCCAGCCATTCATCCATCCAGCCATCCATCCAGCCATCCATCCATCCATCCCTCCAGCCTATCGTCCATCCAGCCATCCATCCATCAAGCAATCCATCCAGCCATCCATCCATCCCTCCAGCCTGCCATCCATCAAGCCATTCCTCCATCCAGCCATCCATCCAGCCATCCATCCATCCATCCATCCCTCCAGCCAGCCATCCATCCAGCCATCCCTCCATCCATCCATCCATCCATCCATCCATTCAGCCATCCATCCATCCAGCCAGCCTTCCATCCAGCCATCCCTCAATACAGCCATCCATCCAGCCATGCATCCATCCGTCACTCCAGCCAGCCATCCATCCAGCCATCCCTCCATCCAGCCATCCATCCAGCCATCTAACAATTCATCCATCTCTCCAGCCAGCCATACATCCAGCCATCCATCCAACCAGCCATCCATCCCGCCATCCATCCATCCATCCCTCCAGCCAGCCAGTCATTAAGCCATCCATCCATCCATCCATCCATCCAGCCATCCATCCAACCATCCATCCCTCCAGCCAGCCATCCATCCAGCCATCCCTCCATCCAGCCATCCATCCAGCCATCCATCCATCCCTCCAGCCAGCCAAAGATCCAGCCATCCCTCCATCCAGCCATCCATCCATCCATCCATCCCACCAGCCAGCCATCCATCCAGCCATCCATCCAGCTATCCATCTAGCCATCCATCCATCAATCCATCCCTCCAGCCAGCCATCCATCCAGCCATCCATCCATCCAGCCGTCCATCCAGCCATCCATCCATCCATTCATCCCTTCAGCCGGCCATCCATCCAGCCATCCATCCATCCAGCCATCCATCCCGCCATCCATCCATCAATCCATCCCTCCAGCCAGCCATCCATCCAGGCATCCATCCATCCAGTCATCCATCCAGCCATCCATCCATCCACCCATCCCTCCTGCCAGCCATCCATCCAGCCATTCATCCATCCAGCCATCCATCCAGCCATCCATCCATCCATCCATCCATCCCTCCAGCCAGCCATCCATCCAGGCATCCATCCAGCCATCCATCCAGCCATCCATCCAGCCATCCATTCATCCATCCATCCCTCCAGCCAGTCATCCATCCATCCATCCATCCACCCATCCCTCCAGCCAGCCATTCATCCAGCCATCCATCCATTCAGCCATCCATTCATCCATCCATCCATCCATCCATCCATCCCTCCAGCCAGCCATCCATCCAGCCATCCATCCATTCAGCCATCCATCCAGCCATCCATCCATCCATCCCTCCAGCCAGCCATCCATCCAGCCATTCCTCTATCCAGCCATCCATCCAGCCATCCATCCATCCATCCATCCCTCCAGCCAGCCATACATCCAGCCCTCCATCCATCCAGCCGTCCATCCAGCCATCCATCCATCCATCCCTCCAGCCAGTCATCCATCCAGCCATCCATCCATCCATCCAGCCATCCATTCGGCCATCCATCCATCCATCCATCCCTCCAGCCAGCCATCCATCCAGCCATCCATCCATCCTTCCATCCATCCAGCCATCCATCCATCCCTCCAGCTAGCCCTCCATCCAGCTAGCCCTCCATCCAGCCGTCCATCCATCCATCCATCCAGCCATCCATCCAGCTATCCATCCAGCCATCCATCCATCAATCCATCCCTCCAGCCAGCCATCCATCCAGCCATCCATCCATCCAGCCGTCCATCCAGCCATCCATCCATCCATTCATCCCTTCAGCCTGTCATCCATCCAGCCATCCATCCATCCAGCCATCCATCCAGCCATCCATCCATCAATCAATCCATCCATCCAGCCATCCATCCAGCCATCCATCCATGCTGCCATCCATCCAGCCATCCATTCAGCCATCCCTCCAGCCAGCCAACCATTCGGCCATCCATCCATCCAGCCATCCATTCATCCATCGCTCCAGCCAGCCATCCATCCAGCCAACCATTCAGCAATCCATCCATCCATCCCTCCTGCCAGCCATCCATCCAGCCATCCATCCATCCAGCCAGCCATCCATCCACCCATCCATCCCTCCAGCCAGCCATCCATCCAGGCATCCATCCATCCAGCCATCCATCCAGCCATCCATCCATCCATCCATCCCTCCAGCCAGCCATCTATCCAGCCATCCATCCATCCAGCCATCCATCCAGCCATCCATTCATCCATCCATCCATCCATCCCTCCAGCCAGCCAGTCATTAAGCCATCCATCCATCCATCCATCCATCCAGCCATCCATCCAACCATCCATCCCTCCAGCCAGCCATCCATCCAGCCATCCCTCCATCCAGCCATCCATCCAGCCATCCATCCATCCCTCCAGCCAGCCAAAGATCCAGCCATCCCTCCATCCAGCCATCCATCCATCCATCCATCCCACCAGCCAGCCATCCATCCAGCCATCCATCCAGCTATCCATCTAGCCATCCATCCATCAATCCATCCCTCCAGCCAGCCATCCATCCAGCCATCCATCCATCCAGCCGTCCATCCAGCCATCCATCCATCCATTCATCCCTTGAGCCGGCCATCCATCCAGCCATCCATCCATCCATCCCGCCATCCATCCATCAATCCATCCCTCCAGCCAGCCATCCATCCAGGCATCCATCCATCCAGTCATCCATCCAGCCATCCTTCCATCCACCCATCCCTCCTGCCAGCCATCCATCCAGCCATTCATCCATCCAGCCATCCATCCAGCCATCCATCCACCCATCCATCCATCCCTCCAGCCAGCCATCCATCCAGGCATCCATCCAGCCATCCATCCAGCCATCCATCCAGCCATCCATTCATCCATCCATCCCTCCAGCCAGTCATCCATCCATCCATCCATCCACCCATCCCTCCAGCCAGCCATTCATCCAGCCATCCATCCATTCAGCCATCCATTCATCCATCCATCCATCCATCCATCCATCCATCCCTCCAGCCAGCCATCCATCCAGCCATCCATCCATTCAGCCATCCATCCAGCCATCCATCCATCCATCCCTCCAGCCAGCCATCCATCCAGCCATTCCTCTATCCAGCCATCCATCCAGCCATCCATCCATCAATCCATCCCTCCAGCCAGCCATACACCCAGCCCTCCATCCATCCAGCCGTCCATCCAGCCATCCATCCATCCATCCCTCCAGCCAGCCATCCATCCAGCCATCCATCCATCCATCCAGCCATCCATTCGGCCATCCATCCATCCATCCATCCCTCCAGCCAGCCATCCATCCAGCCATCCATCCATCCTTCCATCCATCCAGCCATCCATCCATCCCTCCAGCTATCCCTCCATCCAGCTAACCCTCCATCCAGCCGTCCATCCATCCATCCATCCAGCCATCCATCCAGCTATCCATCCAGCCATCCATCCATCAATCCATCCCTCCAGCCAGCCATCCATCCAGCCATCCATCCATCCAGCCGTCCATCCAGCCATCCATCCATCCATTCATCCCTTCAGCCTGTCATCCATCCAGCCATCCATCCATCCAGCCATCCATCCAGCCATCCATCCATCAATCAATCCATCCATCCAGCCATCCATCCAGCCATCCATCCATGCTGCCATCCATCCAGCCATCCATTCAGCCATCCCTCCAGCCAGCCAACCATTCGGCCATCCATCCATCCAGCCATCCATTCATCCATCGCTCCAGCCAGCCATCCATCCAGCCAACCATTCAGCAATCCATCCATCCATCCCTCCTTCCAGCCATCCATCCAGCCATCCATCCATCCAGCCATCCAGCCAGCCATCCATCCACTCATCCATCCCTCCAGCCAGCCATCCATCCAGGCATCCATCCATCCAGCCATCCATCCAGCCATCCATCCATCCATCCATCCCTCCAGCCAGCCATCCATCCAGCCATCCATCCATCCAGCCATCCATCCAGCCATCCATTCATCCATCCATCCTTCCACCCAGTCATCCATCCAGCCATCCATCCAGCCATCCATCCATCCAGCCATCCATCCAGCCATCCAGCCATCCATCCATCCTCCAGCCAGCCATTCATCCAGCCATCCATCCATTCAGCCATCCATCCATCCATCCATCCATCGCTCCAGCCAGCCATCCATCCAGCCATCCATCCATTCAGCCAACCATCCAGCCATCCATCCATCCATCCATCCCTCCAGCCAGCCATCCATCCAGCCATCCCTCTATCCAGCTATCCATTCAGCCATCCATCCATCCATTCATCCTTCCAGCCAGCCATATATCCAGCCATCCATCGATCCAGCCATCCATCCAGCCATCCATCCATCCATCCATCCATCCCTCCAGGCAGCCAGTCATTAAGCCATCCATCCATCCAGCCATCCATCCAGCCATACATCCATCCATCCCTCCAGCCAGCCATCCATCCAGCCATCCCTCCATCCAGACATCCATCCAGCCATCCATCCATCCATACCTCCATCCAGCCAACCATCCAACAATCCCTCCATCCAGCCACACATCCACCCATCCATCCCTCCAGCCAGCCATCCATCCAGCCATCCATCCATCCAGCCATCCATCCAGCCATCCATCCATCAATCCATCCCTCCAGCCAGCCATCCATCCAGCCCTCCATCCATCCAGCCGTCCATCCAGCCATCCATCCATCCATCCCTCCAGCCAGCCATCCATCCAGCCATCCATCCATCCAGCAGTCCATTCAGCCATCCATCCATCCATCCATCCCTCCAGCCAGCCATCCATCCAGCCATCCATCCATCCAGCCATCCATCCAGCCATCCATTCATCCATCCATTCCTCCAGCCAGCTATTCATCCAGCCATCCATCCATCCAGCCATCCATCCAGCCATCCATCCATCCAGCCATCCATCCAGCAATCCATCCGTCCAGCCATCCATCCAGCCATCCATCCATTCTTCAAGCCAGCCATCCATCCAGCCATCCATCCATCCAGCCAGCCATTCAGCCATCCCTCCAGCCAGCCATCCATCAAGCCATCCGTCCATCCATCCATCCATCCAGCAATCCATCCAGCCATCTATCCATCCATCCATCCCTCCTGCCAGTCATCCATCCAGCCATTCATCCATCCAGCCATCCAGCCATCCATCCATCCATCCCTCCAGCCAGCCATCCATCCATTAAGCCATCCATCCAGCCATCCATCCATCCATCCATCCATCCCTCTAGCCAGACATCCATTCAACCATTCCTCCCTCCAGCCAGCCATACATCCAGCCCTCCATCCATCCAGCCGTCCATCCAGCCATCCATCCATCCATCCCTCCAGCCAGCCATCCATCCAGCCATCCATCCATCCAGCCATCCATTCGGCCATCCATCCATCCATCCATCCCTCCAGCCAGCCATTCATCCAGCCATCCATCCATCTTTCCATCCATCCAGCCATCCATCCATCCCTCCAGCTATCCCTCCATCCAGCCATCCCTCCATCCAGCCGTCCATCCATCCATCCATCCAGCAATCCATCCATCTATCCATCCAGCCATCCATCCATCAATCCATCCCTCCAGCCAGCCATCCATCCAGCCATCCATCCATCCAGCCGTCCATCCAGCTATCCATCCATCCATTCATCCCTTCAGCCTGTCATCCATCCAGCCATCCATCCATCCAGCCATCCATCCAGCCATCCATCCATCAATCAATCCATCCATCCAGCCATCCATCCAGCCATCCATCCATGCTGCCATCCATCCAGCCATCCATTCAGCCATCCCTCCAGCCAGCCAACCATTCGGCCATCCATCCATCCAGCCATCCATTCATCCATCGCTCCAGCCAGCCATCCATCCAGCCAACCATTCAGCAATCCATCCATCCATCCCTCCTGCCAGCCATCCATCCAGCCATCCATCCATCCAGCCATCCATCCAGCCATCCATCCACCCATCCATCCCTCCAGCCAGCCATCCATCCAGGCATCCATCCATCCAGCCATCCATCCAGCCATCCATCCATCCATCCATCCCTCCAGCCAGCCATCCATCCAGCCATCCATCCATCCAGCCATCCATCCAGCCATCCATTCATCCATCCATCCTTCCAGCCAGTCATCCATCCAGCCATCCATCCAGCCATCCATCCATCCAGCCATCCATCCATCCTCCAGCCAGCCATTCATCCAGCCATCCATCCATTCAGCCATCCATCCATCCATCCATCCCTCCAGCCAGCCATCCATCCAGCCATCCATCCATTCAGCCAACCATCCAGCCATCCATCCATCCATCCATCCCTCCAGCCAGCCATCCATCCAGCCATCCCTCTATCCAGCTATCCATCCAGCCATCCATCCATCCATTCATCCCTCCAGCCAGCCATATATCCAGCCATCCATCGATCCAGCCATCAATCCAGCCATCCATCCATCCATCCCTCCAGCCAGCCAGTCATTAAGCCATCCATCCATCCAGCCATCCATCCAGCCATCCATCCATCCATCGATCCATCCCTCCAGCCAGCCATCCAGCCAGCCATCCCTCCATCCAGACATCCATCCAGCCATCCATCCATCCATACCTCCAGCCAGCCAACCATCCAACCATCCCTCCATCCAGCCACACATCCATCCATCCATCCCTCCAGCCAGCCATCCATCCAGCCATCCATCCATCCAGCCATCCATCCAGCCATCCATCCATCAATCCATCCCTCCAGCCAGCCATCCATCCAGCCGTCCATCCAGCCATCCATCCATCCATCCCTCCAGCCAGCCATCCAGCCAGCCATCCATCCATCCAGCAGTCCATTCAGCCGTCCATCCGTCCATCCATCCCTCCAGCCAGCCATCCATCCAGCCATCCATCCATCCAGCCATCCATCCAGCCATCCATTCATCCATCCATTCCTCCAGCCAGCCATTCATCCAGCCATCCATCCATCCAGCCATCCATCCAGCCATCCATCCATCCAGGCATCCATCCAGCAAACCATCCGTCCAGCCATCCATCCAGCCATCCATCCATTCTTCAAGCCAGCCATCCATCCAGCCATCCATCCATCCAGCCAGCCATTCAGCCATCCCTCCAGCCAGCCATCCATCCAGCCATCCGTCCATCCATCCATCCATCCAGCAATCCATCCAGCCATCTATCCATCCATCCATCCCTCCTGCCAGTCATCCATCCAGCCATTCATCCATCCAGCCATCCATCCAGCCATGCATCCATCAATCCCTCCAGCCAGCCATCCATCCATTAAGCCATCCATCCAGCCATCCATCCATCCATCCATCCCTCTAGCCAGCCATCCATCCAACCATTCCTCCATCCAGTCATCTATCCAGCCATCCATCCATCCATCTCTCCAGCCAGCCATACATCCAGCCATCCATCCATTCAGCCATTCATCCAGCCATCCATCCATCCCTCCAGCCAGCCATACAGCCATTAAGCCATCCATCCATCCAGCCATCCATCCAGCCATCCATCCATCCCTCCAGCCAGCCATCCATCCAGCCATCCCTCCATCCAGCCATCCTTCCAGCCATCCATCCATCCATCCATCCAGCCAGCCAGCCAACCATCCAGCCATCCATCCAGCCAGCCATCCATCCAGCCATCCATCCATCCAGCCATCCATCCAGCCATCCATCCAACAATCCATCCCTCCAGCCAGACATTCATCCAGCAATCCATCCAAACCATCCGTCCATCCAGCCATCCATCCATCCATGCATCCCTCCAGCCAGCCAGCCAGCCAGCCATCCATCCATCCATCCATCCCTACAGCCATCCATCCGTCCAGCCATCCATCCATCCAGCCATCCATTCAGCCATCCATTCATCCATCCATCCCTCCAGCCAGCCATCCATCCAGCCATCCATTCATCCAGCCATCGATCCATCCATCCATTCCTCCAGCCAGCCATCCATCCAGCCATTCATCCATCCAGCCATCCATCCAGCCATCCATCCATCCCTCGAGCCAGCCATCCATCCAGCAATCCATCCGTCCAGCTATCCATCCAGCCATCCATCCATTCTTCAAGCCAGCCATCCATCCAGCCATCCATCCATCCAGCCAGCCAGTCATCCAGCCAGCCAGTCATCCATCCAGCGTTTCATCCATCCAGCCATCGATCCAGCCATCCATCCATCCATCCCTCCAGCCAATCGTCCATCCAGCCATCCATCCATCAAGCAATCCATCCAGCCATCCATCCATCCCTCCAGCCTGCCATCCATCAAGCCATTCCTCCATCCAGCCATCCAGCCAGCCATCCATCCATCTATCCATCCCTCCAGCCAGCCATCCATCCAGCCATCCCTCCATCCATCCGTCCATCCATCCATCCATCCAGCCTGCCTTCCATCCAGCCATCCCTCAATACAGCCATCCATCCAGCCATGCATCCATCCGTCACTCCAGCCAGCCACCCATCCAGCCATCCCTCCATGCAGCCATCCATCCAGCCATCCAACCATTCATCCATCTCTCCAGCCAGCCATACATCCAGCCATCCATCCAGCCAGCCATCCATCCCGCCATCCATCCATCCATCCATCCCTCCAGCCAGCCAGTCATTAAGCCATCCATCCATCCATCCATCCAGCCATCCATCCAGCCATCCATCCCTCCAGCCAGCCATCCATCCAGCCATCCCTACATTCAGCCATCCATCCAGCCATCCATCCATCCCTCCAGCCAGCCAAATATCCAGCCATCCCTCCATCCAGCCATCCATCCATCCATCCATCCCACCAGCCAGCCATCCATCCAGCCATCCATCCAGCTATCCATCTAGCCACCCATCCGTCAATCCATCCCTTCACCCAGCCATCCATCCAGCCTTCCATCCATCCAGCTGTCCATCCAGCCATCCATCCATCCATTGATCCCTTCAGCCTGCCATCCATCCAGCCATCCATCCATCCATCCATCCATCCCGCCATCCATCCATCAATCCATCCCTCCAGCCAGCCATCCATCCAGGCATCCATCCATCCAGTCATCCATCCAGCCATCCATCCATCCACCCATCCCTCCTGCCAGCCATCCATCCAGGCATCCATCCAGCCATCCATCCAGCCATCCATCCAGCCATCCATCCATCCATCCCTCCAGCCAGCCATCCATCCAGGCATCCATCCAGCCATCCATCCAGCCATCCATCCAGCCATCCAGCCATCCATCCCTCCAGCCAGTCATCCATCCAGCCATCCATCCAGCCATCCATCCATCCAGCCATCCATCCATCCACCCATCCCTCCAGCCAGCCATTCATCCAGCCATCCATCCATTCAGCCATCCATTCATCCATCCATCCATCCATTCATCCAGCCCTCCAGCCAGCCATCCATCCAGCCATCCATCCATTCAGCCATCCATCCAGCCATCCATCCATCCATCCCTCCAGCCAGCCATCCATCCAGCCATTCCTCTATCCAGCTATCCATCAAGCCATCCATCCATCCACCCGTCCATCAAGCCAGCCATACATCCAGCCATCCATCGATCCAGCCATCCAACCAGCCATCCTTCCATCCATCCATCCATCCATCCCTCCAGCCAGCCAGCCATTAAGCCATCCATCCATCCAGCCATCCATCCAGCCATCCATCCATCCATCCATCCCTCCAGCCAGCCATCCATCCAGCCATTCCTCCATCCAGACATCCATCCAGCCATCCATCCATCCATCCCTCCAGCCAGCCAACCATCCAGCCATCCCTCCATCCAGCCACCCATCCATCCATCCATCCCTCAAACCAGCCATCCATTCAGCCATCCATCCATCCAGCCATCCATCCAGCCATCCATCATTCAATCCATCCCTCCTGCCAGCCATCCATCCAGTCCTCCATCCATCCAGCCGTCCATCCAGCCATCCATCCATCCATTCCTCCAGCCAGCCATCCATCCAGCCATCCATCCATCCAGCCATCCATTCAGCTATCCATCCATCCATCCATCCCTCCAGCCAGCCATCCATCCAGCCATCCATCCATCCTGCCATCCATCCAGCCATCCATCCATCCCTCCAGCTATCCCTCCATCCAGCCATCCCTCCATCCAGCCATCCATCCATCCATCCATCCAGCCATCCATCCAGCTATCCATCCAGCCATCCATCCATCAATCCATCCCTCCAGCCAGCCATCCATCCAGCCATCCATCCATCCAGCCGGCCATCCAGCCATCCATCCATCCATTCATCCCTTCAGCCTGCCATCCATCCAGCCATCCATCCAGCCATCCATCCATCAATGCATCCATCCATCAATCCATCCATCCAGCGAGCCGTCCATCCAGCCATCCATCCATCCTGCCATCCATCCAGCCATCCATTCAGCCATCCATCCATCCATCCATCCCTCCAGCCAGCCAACCATTCGGCCATCCATCCATCCAGCCATCCATTCATCCATCGCTCCAGCCAGCCATCCATCCAGGCATCCATCCAGCCATCCATCCATCCATCCCTCCTGCCAGCCATCCATCCAGCCATCCATCCATCCAGCCATCCATCCAGCCATCCATCCACCCATCCATCCCTCCAGCCAGCCATCCATCCAGGCATCCATCCATCCAGCATCCATCCAGCCATCCATCCATCAATCCATCCCTCCAGCCAGCCATCCATCCAGCCATCCATCCATCCAGCCATCCATCCAGCCATCCATCCATCCCTCCAGCCAGTCATCCATCCAGCCATCCATCCAGCCATCCAGCCATCCTGCCATCCATCCAGCCATCCAGCCATCCATCCATCCTCCAGCCTGCCATTCATCCAGCCATCCATCCATTCAGCCGTCCATCCATCCATCCATCCATCCCTCCAGCCAGCCAGCCATCCAGTCATCCATCCATTCAGCCATCCATCCAGCCATCCATGCATCCATCCATCCCTCCAGGCAGCCATCCATCCAGCAATCCCTCTATCCAGCTATCCATCCAGCCATCCATCCATCCATCCCTCCAGCCAGCCATATATCCAGCCATCCATCGATCCAGCCGTCCAACCATCCATCCATCCATCCATCCCTCCAGCCAGCCACTCATTAAGCCATCCATCCATCCAGCCATCCATCCAGCCATCCCTCCATCCAGACATCCATCCAGCCATCCATCCATCGATCCCTCCAGCCAGCCAACCATCCAGCCATGCCTCCATCCAGCCACACATCCATCCATCCATCCCTCCAGCCAGCCATCCATTCAGCCATCCATCCATCCAGCCATCCATCCAGCCATCCATCCATCAATCCATCCCTCCAGCCAGCCATCCATCCAGCCCTCCATCCATCCAGCCGTCCATCCAGCCATCCATCCATCCATCCCTCCAGCCAGCCATCCATCCAGCCATCCATCCATCCAGCCATCCATTCGGCCATCCATCCATCCATCCATCCCTCCAGCCAGCCATCCATCCAGCCATCCATCCATCCTGCCATCCATCCAGCCATCCATCCATCCCTCCAGCTATCCCTCCATCCACCCATCCCTCCTGCCAGCCATCCATACAGGCATCCATCCAGCCATCCATCCAGCCATCCATCCAGCCATCCATCCATCCATCCATCCCTCCAGCCAGCCATCCATCCAGGCATCCATCCAGCCATCCATCCAGCCATCCATCCAACCATCCATCCATCCATCCCTCCAGCCATTCATCCATCCAGCCATCCATCCAGCCATCCATCCATCCAGCCATCCATCCATACACCCATCCCTCCAGCCAGCCATTCATCCATCCATCCATCCATTCAGCCATCCATTCATCCATCCATCCATCCATCCATCCATCCCTCCAGCCAGCCATCCATCCAGCCATCCATCCATTCAGCCATCCATCCAGCCATCCATCCATCCATCCCTCCAGCCAGCCATCCATCCAGCCTTTCCTCTATCCAGCTATCCATCAAGCCATCCATCCATCCCTCAAGCCAGCCATACATCCAGCCATCCATCGATCCAGCCATCCAACCAGCCATCCTTCCATCCATCCATCCATCCATCCCTCCAGCCAGCCAGCCATTAAGCCATCCATCCATCCAGCCATCCATCAAGCCATCCATCCATCCATCCATCCCACCAGCCAGCCATCCATCCAGCCATTCCTCCATCCAGACATCCATCCAGCCATCCATCCATCCATCCCGCCAGCCAGCCAACCATCCAGCCATCCCTCCATCCAGCCACCCATCCATCCATCCATCCCTCAAGCCAGCCATCCATTCAGCCATCCATCCATCCAGCCATCCATCCAGCCATCCATCCATCAATACATCCCTCCTGCCAGCCATCCATCCAGTCCTCCATCCATCCAGCCGTCCATCCAGCCATCCATCCATCCATTCCTCCAGCCAGCCATCCATCCAGCCATCCATCCATTCAGCCATCCATTCAGCTATCCATCCATCCCTCCAGCCAGCCAGCCATCCAGCCATCCATCCATCCTGCCATCCATCCAGCCATCCATCCATCCCTCCAGCTATCCCTCCATCCAGCCATCCCTCCATCCAGCCATCCATCCATCCATCCATCCAGCCATCCATCCAGCTATCCATCCAGCCATCCATCCATCAATCCATCCCTCCAGCCAGCCATCCATCCAGCCATCCATCCATCCAGCCGTCCATCCAGCCATCCATCCATCCATTCATCCCTTCAGCCTGCCATCCATCCAGCCATCCATCCAGCCATCCATCCATCAATCCATCCATCCATCAATCCATCCATCCAGCGAGCCATCCATCCAGCCATCCATCCATCCTGCCATCCATCCAGCCATCCATTCAGCCATCCATCCATCCATCCATCCCTCCAGCCAGCCAACCATTCGGCCATCCATCCATCCAGCCATGCATTCATCCATCGCTCCAGCCAGCCATCCATCCAGCCATCCATCCAGCCATCCATCCATCCATCCCTCCTGCCAGCCATCCATCCAGCCATCCATCCATCCAGCCATCCATCCAGCCATCCATCCACCCATCCATCCCTCCAGCCAGCCATCCATCCAGGCATCCATCCATCCAGCATCCATCCAGCCATCCATCCATCCATCCCTCCAGCCAGCCATCCATCCAGCCATCCATCCATCCAGCCATCCATTCAGCCATCCATCCATCCCTCCAGCCAGTCATCCATACAGCCATCCATCCAGCCATCCAGCCATCCTGCCATCCATCCATCCATCCTCCAGCCTGCCATTCATCCAGCCATCCATCCATTCAGCCATCCATCCATCCATCCATCCCTCCAGCCAGCCATCCATCCAGCCATCCATCCATTCAGCCATCCATCCAGCCATCCATCCATCCATCCATCCATCCCTCCAGCCAGCCATCCATCCAGCCATCCCTCTATCCAGCTATCCATCCAGGCATCCATCCATCCATCCCTGCAGCCAGCCATATATCCAGCCATCCATCGATCCAGCAGTCCAACCATCCATCCATCCATCCATCTATCCATCCCTCCAGCCAGCCAGTCGTTAAGCCATCCATCCATCCAGCCATCCATCCAGCCATCCCTCCATGCAGACATCCATCCAGCCATCCATCCATCGATCCCTCCAGCCAGCCAACCATCCAGCCATCCCTCCATCCAGCCACACATCCATCCATCCATCCCTCCAGCCAGCCATCCATTCAGCCATCCATCCATCCAGCCATCCATCCAGCCATCCATCCATCAATCCATCCCTCCAGCCAGCCATCCATCCAGCCCTCCATCCATCCAGCCGTCCATCCAGCCATCCATCCATCCATCCCTCCAGCCAGCCATCCATCCAGCCATCCATCCATCCAGCCATCCATTCGGCCATCCATCCATCCATCCATCCCTCCAGCCAGCCATCCATCCAGCCATCCATCCATCCTGCCATCCATCCAGCCATCCATCCATCCCTCCATCTATCCCTCCATCCAGCCATCACTCCATCCAGCCATCCATCCATCCATCCATCCAGCCATCCATCCAGCCACCCATCCATCAATCCATCCCTCCAGCCTGCCATCCATCCAGCCATCCATCCATCCAGCCGTCCATCCAGCCATCCATCCATCCATTCATCCCTTCAGCCTGTCATCCATCCAGCCATCCATCCATCCAGCCATCCATCCAGCCATCCATCCATCAATCCATCCATCCAGCCAGCCATCCATCCAGCCATCCATCCATCCTGCCAACCATCCAGCCATCCATTCAGCCATCCCTCCAGCCAGCCAACCATTCGGCCATCCATCCATCCAGCCATCCATTCATCCATCGCTCCAGCCAGCCATCCATCCAGCCATCCATTCAGCAATCCATCCATCCATCCCTCCTGCCAGCCATCCATCCAGCCATCCATCCATCCAGCCATCCATCCAGCCACCCATCCACCCATCCATCCCTCCAGCCAGCCATCCATCCAGGCATCCATCCATCCAGCCATCCATCCAGCCATCCATCCATCCATCCATCCATCCCTCCAGCCAGCCATCCATCCAGCCATCCATCCATCCAGCCATCCATCCAGCCATCCAATCATCCATCCATCCTTCCAGCCAGTCATCCATCCAGCCATCCATCCAGCCATCCATCCATCCAGCCATCCATCCAGCCATCCAGCCATCCATCCATCCTCCAGCCAGCCATTCATCCAGCCATTCATCCATTCAGCCATCCATCCATCCATCCATCCATCCATCCCTCCAGCCAGCCATCCATCCAGCCATCCATCCATTCAGCCATCCATCCATCCATCCATCCATCCCTCAAGCCAGCCATCCATCCAGCCATCCCTCTATCCATCCCTCCAGCCAGCCAACCATCCAACCATCCCTCCATCAAGCCACACATCCATCCATCCATCCCTCCAGCCAGCCATCCATCCAGCCATCCATCCATTCATCCATCCCTGCAGCCAGCCATACATCCAGCCATCCATCGATCCAGCCATCCATCCAGCCATCCATCCATCCATCCATCCATCCCTCCAGCCAGCCAGTCAGTAAGCCATCCATCCATCCAGCCATCCATCCAGCCATCCATCCATCCATCCATCCATCAATCCCTCCAGCCAGCCATCCATCCAGCCATCCCTCCATCCAGACATCCATCCAGCCATCCATCCATCCATCCCACCAGCCAGCCAACCATCCAACCATCCCTCCATCCAGCCACACATCCATCCATCCATCCCTCCAGCCAGCCATCCATCCAGCCATCCATCCATCCAGCCATCCATCCAGCCATCCATCCATCAATCCATCCCTCCAGCCAGCCATCCATCCAGCCCTCCATCCACCCAGCTGTTCATCCAGCCATCCATCCATCCATCCCTCCAGCCAGCCATCCATCCAGCCATCCATCCATCCAGCAATCCATTCAGCCATCCATCCATCCATCCATCCCTCAAGCCAGCCATCCATCCAGCCATCCATCCATCCAGCCATCCATCCAGCCATCCATCCATCCATCCATCCATTCCTCCAGCCAGCCATTCATCCAGCCATCCATCCATCCAGCCATCCAGCCAGCCATCCATCCATCCAGCCATCCATCCAGCCATCCATCCATTCTTCAAGCCAGCCAGCCATCCAGCCATCCATCCATCCAGCCAGCCATTCAGCCATCCCTCCAGCCTGCCATCCATCCAGCCATCCGTCCATTCATCCATCCATCCAGCAATCCATCCAGCCATCTATCCATCCATCCATCTCTCCTGCCAGTCATCCATCCAGCCATTCATCCATCCAGCCATCCATCCAGCCATCCATCCATCCATCCATCCATCCCTCCAGCCAGCCAGTCATTAAGCCATCCATCCATCCAGCCATCCATCCAGCCATCCTTCCATCCAGACATCCATCCAGCCATCCATCCATCGATCCCTCCAGCCAGCCAACCATCCAGCCATCCCTCCATCCAGCCACCCATCCATCCATCCATCCCTCCAGCCAGCCATCCATTCAGCCATCCATCCATCCAGTCATCCATCCAGCCATCCATCCATCAATCCATCCCTCCAGCCAGCCATCCATCCAGCCGTCCATCCAGCCATCCATCTATCCATCCCTCCAGCCAGCCATCCATCCAGCCATCCATCCATCCAGCCATCCATTCGGCCATCCATCCATCAATCCATCCCTCCAGCCAGCCATCCATCCAGCCATCCATCCATCCAGCCGTCCATCCAGCCATCCATCCATCCATTCATCCCTTCAGCCTGTCATCCATCCAGCCATCCATCCATCCAGCCATCCATCCAGCCATCCATCCATCAATCCATCCATCCAGCCAGCCATCCATCCAGCCATCCATCCATCCTGCCAACCATCCAGCCATCCATTCAGCCATCCCTCCAGCCAGCCAACCATTCGGCCATCCATCCATCCAGCCATCCATTCATCCATCGCTGCAGCCAGCCATCCATCCAGCCATCCATTCAGCAATCCATCCATCCATCCCTCCTGCCAGCCATCCATCCAGCCATCCATCCATCCAGCCATCCATCCAGCCAACCATCCACCCATCCATCCCTCCAGCCAGCCATCCATCCAGGCATCCATCCATCCAGCCATCCATCCAGCCATCCATCCATCCATCCATCCCTCCAGCCAGCCATCCATCCAGCCATCCATCCATCCAGCCATCCATCCAGCCATCCAATCATCCATCCATCCTTCCAGCCAGTCATCCATCCAGCCATCCATCCAGCCATCCATCCATCCAGCCATCCATCCAGCCATCCAGCCATCCATCCATCCTCCAGCCAGCCATTCATCCAGCCATTCATCCATTCAGCCATCCATCCATCCATCCATCCATCCATCCCTCCAGCCAGCCATCCATCCAGCCATCCATCCATTCAGCCATCCATCCATCCATCCATCCATCCCTCAAGCCAGCCATCCATCCAGCCATCCCTCTATCCATCCCTCCAGCCAGCCAACCATCCAACCATCCCTCCATCAAGCCACACATCCATCCATCCATCCCTCCAGCCAGCCATCCATCCATCCATCCATCCATCCCTGCAGCCAGCCATACATCCAGCCATCCATCGATCCAGCCATCCATCCAGCCATCCATCCATCCATCCATCCATCCCTCCAGCCAGCCAGTCATAAAGCCATCCATCCATCCAGCCATCCATCCAGCCATCCATCCATCCATCCATCCATCAATCCCTCCAGCCAGCCATCCATCCAGCCATCCCTCCATCCAGACATCCATCCATCCATCCATCCCACCAGCCAGCCAACCATCCAACCATCCCTCCATCCAGCCACACATCCATCCATCCATCCCTCCAGCCAGCCATCCATCCAGCCATCCATCCATCCAGCCATCCATCCAGCCATCCATCCATCAATCCATCCCTCCAGCCAGCCATCCATCCAGCCCTCCATCCATCCAGCTGTTCATCCAGCCATCCATCCATCCATCCCTCCAGCCAGCCATCCATCCAGCCATCCATCCATCCAGCAATCCATTCAGCCATCCATCCATCCATCCATCCCTCAAGCCAGCCATCCATCCAGCCATCCATCCATCCAGCCATCCATCCAGCCATCCATCCATCCATCCATCCATTCCTCCAGCCAGCCATTCATCCAGCCATCCATCCATCCAGCCATCCAGCCAGCCATCCATCCATCCAGCCATCCATCCAGCAATCCATCCGTCCAGCCATCCATCCAGCCATCCATCCATTCTTCAAGCCAGCCATCCATCCAGCCATCCATCCATCCAGCCAGCCATTCAGCCATCCCTCCAGCCAGCCATCCATCCAGCCATCCGTCCATTCATCCATCCATCCAGCAATCCATCCAGCCATCTATCCATCCATCCATCACTCCTGCCAGTCATCCATCCAGCCATTCATCCATCCAGCCTTCCATCCAGCCATCCATCCATCCATCCCTCCAGCCAGCCATCCATCCATTAAGCCATCCATCCAGCCATCCATCCATCCATCCATCCCTCTAGCCAGCCATCCATCCAGCCATTCCTCCATCCAGTCATCTATCCAGCCAACCGTCCATCCATCCATCCATCCATCCCTCCAGCCAGCCATACAGCCATTAAGCCATCCATCCATCCAGCCATCCATCCAGCCATCCATCCATCCCTCCAGCCAGCCATCCATCCAGCCATCCCTCCATCCAGCCATCCTTCCAGCCATCCATCCATCCATCCATCCAGCCAGCCAGCCAACCATCCAGCCATCCCTCCATCCAGCCATCCATCCATCCATCCATCCATCCATCCAGCCAGCTATCCATCCAGCCATCCATCCATCCAGCCATCCATCCAGCCATTCATCCTACAATCCTTCCCTCCAGCCAGCCATTCATCCAGCAATCCATTCAAACCAGCCGTCCATCCAGCCATCCATCCATCCATGCATCCCTCCAGCCAGCCAGCCAGCCAGCCAGCCATCCATCCATCCATCCCTACAGCCAGCCATCCATCCAGCCATCCATCCATCCAGCCATCCAGCCATCCATTCAGCCATCCATTCATCCATTCATCACTCCAGCCAGCCATCCATCTTGCCATCCATCCATCCAGCCATTGATCCAGCCATCCATCCATCCATCCATTCCTCCAGCCTGCCATCCATCCAGCCATCCATCCATCCAGCCATACATCCAGCCATCCATCCATCCTTCCAGCCAGCCATCCATCCAGCAATCCATCCGTCCAGCCACCCATCCAGCCATCCATCCATTCTTCAAGCCAGCCATCCATCCAGTCATCCATCCATCCAGCCAGCCAGTCATCCATCCAGCCATTCATCCATCCAGCCATCGATCCAGCCATCCATCCATCCATCCCTCCAGCCAATCGTCCATCCAGCCATCCATCCATCAAGCAATCCATCCATCCATCTCTCCAGCCAGCCATCCATCAAGCCATTCCTCCAGCCAGCCATCCATCCAGCCATCCATCCATCCAGCCGTCCATCCAGCCATCCATCCATCCATTCATCCCTTCAGCCTGTCATCCATCCAGCCATCCATCCATCCAGCCATCCATCCAGCCATCCATCCATCAATCCATCCATCCAGCCAGCCATCCATCCAGCCATCCATCCATCCTGCCAACCATCCAGCCATCCATTCAGCCATCCCTCCAGCCAGCCAACCATTCGGCCATCCATCCATCCAGCCATCCATTCATCCATCGCTCCAGCCAGCCATCCATCCAGCCATCCATTCAGCAATCCATCCATCCATCCCTCCTGCCAGCCATCCATCCAGCCATCCATCCATCCACCCATCCACCCATCCATCCCTCCAGCCAGCCATCCATCCAGGCATCCATCCATCCAGCCATCCATCCAGCCATCCATCCATCCATCCATCCCTCCAGCCAGCCATCCATCCAGCCATCCATCCATCCAGCCATCCATCCAGCCATCCAATCATCCATCCATCCTTCCAGCCAGTCATCCATCCAGCCATCCATCCAGCCATCCATCCATCCAGCCATCCATCCAGCCATCCAGCCATCCATCCATCCTCCAGCCAGCCATTCATCCAGCCATTCATCCATTCAGCCATCCATCCATCCATCCATCCATCCATCCCTCCAGCCAGCCATCCATCCAGCCATCCATCCATTCAGCCATCCATCCATCCATCCATCCATCCCTCAAGCCAGCCATCCATCCAGCCATCCCTCTATCCATCCCTCCAGCCAGCCAACCATCCAACCATCCCTCCATCAAGCCACACATCCATCCATCCATCCCTCCAGCCAGCCATCCATCCAGCCATCCATCCTTCCATCCATCCCTGCAGCCAGCCATACATCCAGCCATCCATCGATCCAGCCATCCATCCAGCCATCCATCCATCCATCCATCCATCCCTCCAGCCAGCCAGTCATTAAGCCATCCATCCATCCAGCCATCCATCCAGCCATCCATCCATCCATCCATCCATCAATCCCTCCAGCCAGCCATCCATCCAGCCATCCCTCCATCCAGACATCCATCCATCCATCCATCCCACCAGCCAGCCAACCATCCAACCATCCCTCCATCCAGCCACACATCCATCCATCCATCCCTCCAGCCAGCCATCCATCCAGCCATCCATCCATCCAGCCATCCATCCAGCCATCCATCCATCAATCCATCCCTCCAGCCAGCCATCCATCCAGCCCTCCATCCATCCAGCTGTTCATCCAGCCATCCATCCATCCATCCCTCCAGCCAGCCATCCATCCAGCCATCCATCCATTCAGCAATCCATTCAGCCATCCATCCATCCATCCATCCCTCAAGCCAGCCATCCATCCAGCCATCCATCCATCCAGCCATCCATCCAGCCATCCATCCATCCATTCATCCATTCCTCCAGCCAGCCATTCATCCAGCCATCCATCCATCCAGCCATCCAGCCAGCCATCCATCCATCCAGCCATCCATCCAGCAATCCATCCGTCCAGCCATCCATCCAGCCATCCATCCATTCTTCAAGCCAGCCATCCATCCAGCCATCCATCCATCCAGCCAGCCATTCAGCCATCCCTCCAGCCAGCCATCCATCCATCCATTCATCCATCCATCCAGCAATCCATCCAGCCATCTATCCATCCATCCATCACTCCTGCCAGTCATCCATCCAGCCATTCATCCATCCAGCCATCCATCCAGCCATCCATCCATCCATCCCTCCAGCCAGCCATCCATCCATTAAGCCATCCATCCAGCCATCCATCCATCCATCCATCCCTCTAGCCAGCCATCCATCCAGCCATTCCTCCATCCAGTCATCTATCCAGCCAACCGTCCATCCATCCATCCATCCATCCATCCATCCCTCCAGCCAGCCATACAGCCATTAAGCCATCCATCCATCCAGCCATCCATCCAGCCATCCATCCATCCCTCCAGCCAGCCATCCATCCAGCCATCCCTCCATCCAGCCATCCTTCCAGCCATCCATCCATCCATCCATCCAGCCAGCCAGCCAACCATCCAGCCATCCCTCCATCCAGCCATCCATCCATCCATCCATCCATCCATCCAGCCAGCTATCCATCCAGCCATCCATCCATCCAGCCATCCATCCAGCCATTCATCCTACAATCCTTCCCTCCAGCCAGCCATTCATCCAGCAATCCATTCAAACCAGCCGTCCATCCAGCCATCCATCCATCCATGCATCCCTCCAGCCAGCCAGCCAGCCAGCCATCCATCCATCCATCCATCCCTACAGCCAGCCATCCATCCAGCCATCCATCCATCCAGCCATCCAGCCATCCATTCAGCCATCCATTCATCCATTCATCACTCCAGCCAGCCATCCATCTTGCCATCCATCCATCCAGCCATTGATCCAGCCATCCATCCATCCATCAATTCCTCCAGCCTGCCATCCATCCAGCCATCCATCCATCCAGCCATACATCCAGCCATCCATCCATCCCTCCAGCCAGCCATCCATCCAGCAATCCATCCGTCCAGCCACCCATCCAGCCATCCATCCATTCTTCAAGCCAGCCATCCATCCAGTCATCCATCCATCCAGCCAGCCAGTCATCCATCCAGCCATTCATCCATCCAGCCATCGATCCAGCCATCCATCCATCCATCCCTCCAGCCAATCGTACATCCAGCCATCCATCCATCAAGCAATCCATCCATCCATCCCTCCAGCCAGCCATCCATCAAGCCATTCCTCCATCCAGCCATCCATCCAGCCATCCATCCATCCATCCATCCCTCCAGCCAGCCATCCATCCAGCCATCCCTCCATCCATCCGTCCATCCATCCATCCATCCAGCCATCCATCCATCCAGCCAGCTTTCCATCCAGCCATCCCTCAATACAGCCATCCATCCAGCTATGCATCCATCCGTCACTCCAGCCAGCCAGCCATCCTTCCAGCCATCCCCCCATCCAGCCATCCATCCCGCCATCCATCCATCCATCCATCCCTCCAGCCAGCCAGTCATTAAGCCATCCATCCATCCAGTCATCCATCCAGCCATCCATCCAGCCATCCATACATCCTGCCATCCATCCAGCCATCCAGCCATCCATCCATCCTCTAGCCTGTCATTCATCCAGCCATCCATCCATTCAGCCATCCATCCATCCATCCATCCATCCATCCCTCCAGCCAGCCATCCATCCAGCCACCCCTCTATCCAGCTATCCATCCAGCCATCCATCCATCCATCCCTCCAGCCAGCCATATATCCAGCCATCCATCGATCCAGACGTCCAACCAGCCATCCATCCATCCATCCATCCATCCCTCTAGCCAGCCAGTCATTAAGCCATCCATCCATCCAGCCATCCATCCAGCCATCCCTCCATCCAGACATCCATCCAGCCATCCATCCATCGATCCCTCCAGCCAGCCAACCATCCAGCCATCCCTCCATCCAGCCACCCATCCATCCATCCATCCCTCCAGCCAGCCATCCATTCAGCCATCCATCCATCCAGTCATCCATCCAGCCATCCATCCATCAATCCATCCCTCCAGCCAGCCATCCATCCAGCCGTCCATCCAGCCATCCATCTATCCATCCCTCCAGCCAGCCATCCATCCAGCCATCCATCCATCCAGCCATCCATTCGGCCATCCATCCATCGATCCATCCCTCCAGCCAGCCATCCATCCAGCCATCCATCCATCCTGCCATCCATCCAGCCATCCATCCATCCCTCCAGCTATCCCTCCATCCAGCCATCCCTCCATCCAGCCATCCATCCATCCAGCCATCCATCCAGCTATCCATCCAGCCATCCATCCATCAATCCATCCCTCCAGCCAGCCATCCATCCAGCCATCCATCCATCCAGCCGTCCATCCAGCCATCCATCCATCCATTCATCCCTTCAGCCTGTCATCCATCCAGCCATCCATCCAACCAGCCATCCATCCAGCCATCCATCCTTCAATCCATCCATCCAGCCAGCCATCCATCCAGCCATCCATCCATCCTGCCATCCATCCAGCCATCCATTCAGCCATCCCTCCAGCCAGCCAACCATTCGGCCATCCATCCATCCAGCCATCCATTCATCCATCGCTCCAGCCAGCCATCCATCCAGCCATCCATTCAGCAATCCATCCATCCATCCCTCCTGCCAGCCATCCATCCAGCCATCCATCCATCCAGCCATCCATCCAGCCATCCATCCACCCATCCATCCCCCAAGCCAGCCATCCATCCAGGCATCCATCCATCCAGCCATCCATCCAGCCATCCATCCATCAATCCATCCCTCCAGCCAGCCATCCATCCAGCCATCCATCCATCCAGCCATCCATCCAGCCATCCATTCATCCATCCATCCTTCCAGCCAGTCATCCATCCAGCCATCCATCCAGCCATCCATCCATCCAGCCATCCATCCAGCCATCCAGCCATCCATCCATCCCCCAGCCAGCCATTCATCCAGCCATCCATCCATTCAGCCATCCATCCATCCATCCATCCATCCCTCCAGCCAGCCATCCATCCAGCCATCCATCCATTCAGCCATCCATCCAGCCATCCATCCATCCCTCCAGCCAGCCATCCATCCAGCCATCCCTCTATCCAGCTATCCATCCAGCCATCCATCCATCCATCCATCCCTCCAGCCAGCCATATATCCAGCCATCCATCCATCCAGCCATCCCTCTATCCAGCTATCCATCCATCCATCCATCCAGCCATCCATCCAGCCATCCATTCATCCATCCATCCCTCCAGCCAGCCATCAATCCAGCCATCCCTCCATCCAGACATCCATCCAGCCATCCATCCATCCCTCCAGCCAGCCAACCATCTAACCATCCCTCCATCCAGCCACACATCCATCCATCCATCCCTCCAGCCAGCCATCCATCCAGCCATCCATCCATCCAGCCATCCATCCAGCCATCCATCCATCAGTCCATCCCTCCAGCCAATCATCCATCCAGCCCTCCATCCATCCAGCCGTCCATCCAGCCATCCATCCATCCATCCCTCCAGCCAGCCATCCATCCAGCCATCCATCCATCCAGCAATCCATTCAGCCATCCATCCATCCACCCATCCCTCCAGCCAGCCATCCATCCAGCCATCCATCCATCCAGCCATCCATCCAGCCATCCATCCATCCATCCATTCCTCCAGCCAGCCATTCATCCAGCCATACATCCATCCAGCCATCCATTCAGCCATCCATCCATCAAGCCATCCATCCAGCAATCCATCCGTCCTGCCATCCATCCAGCCATCCATCCATTCTTCAAGCCAGCCATCCATCCAGCCATCCATCCATCCAGCCAGCCATTCAGCCTTCCCTACAGCCAGCCATCCATCCAGCCATCCGTCCATCCATCCATCCATCCAGCAATCCATCCAGCCATCTATCCATCCATCCATCCCTCCTGCCAGTCAGCCATCCAGCCATTCATCCATCCAGCCATCCATCCAGCCATCCATCCATCCATCCCTCCAGCCAGTCATCCATCCATTAAGCCATCCATCCAGCCATCCATCCATCCATCCATCCCTCTAGCCAGCCATCCATCCAGCCATTCCTCCATCCAGTCATCTATCCAGCCAACCGTCCATCCATCCATCCATCCATCCAGCAATCCATCCAGCCATCCATCCATTCAGCCATTCATCCAGCCATCCATCCATCCATCCATCCCTCCAGCCAGCCATACAGCCATTAAGCCATCCATCCATCCAGCCATCCATCCAGCCATCCATCCATCCCTCCAGCCAGCAATCCATCCAGCCATCCCTCCATCCAGCCATCCTTCCAGCCATCCATCCATCCATTCATCCAACCAGCCAGCCAACCATCCAGCCATCCCTCCATCCAACCATCCATCCATCCATCCATCCATACATCCAGCCAGCCATCCATCCAGCCATCCATCCATCCAGCCATCCATCCAGCCATCCATCCTACAATCCATCCCTCCAGCCAGCCATTCATCCAGCAATCCATCCAAACCATCCGTCCATCCAGCCATCCATCCATCCATGCATCCCTCCAGCCAGCCAGCCAGCCAGCCATCCATCTTTCCATCCATCCCTACAGCCAGCCAGCCATCCATCCATCCAGCCATCCATTCAGCCATCCATTCATCCATCCATCCCTCCAGCCAGCCATCCATCCTGCCATCCATCCATCCAGCCATCGATCCAGCCATCCATCCATTCATCCATTCCTCCAGCCAGCCATCCATCCAGCCATCCATCCATCCAGCCATCCATCCAGCAATCCATCCATCCCTCTAGCCAGCCATCCATCCAGCAATCCATCCGTCCAGCCATCCATCCAGCCATCCATCCATTCTTCAAGCCAGCCATCCATCCAGCCATCCATCCATCCAGCCAGCCAGTCATCCATCCAACCATTCATCCATCCAGCCATCGATCCAGCCATCCATCCATCCATCCCTCCAGCCAATCGTCCATCCAACCATCCATCCATCAAGCAATCCATCCAGCCATCCATCCATCCCTCCAGCCAGCCATCCATCAAGCCATTCCTCCATCCAGCCATCCATCCAGCCATCCATCCATCCATCCATCCCTCCAGCCAGCCATCCATCCAACCATCCCTCCATCCATCCGTCCATCCATCCATCCATCCAGCCATCCATCCATCCATCCAGCCAGCCTTCCATCCAGCCATCCCTCAATACAGCCATCCATCCAGCCATGCATCCATCCGTCACTCCAGCCAGCCATCCATCCAGCCATCCCTCCATCCAGCCATCCATCCAGCCATCCAACCATTCATCCATCTCTCCAGCCAGCCATACATCCAGCCATCCATCCATCCAGCCATCCATCCCGCCATCCATCCATCCATCCATCCCTCCAGCCAGCCAGTCATTAAGCCATCCATCCATCCATCCATCCATCCAGCCATCCATCCAGCCATCCATCCCTCCAGCCAGCCATCCATCCAGCCATCCCTCCATCCAGCCATCCATCCAGCCATCCATCCATCCCTCCAGCCAGCCAAATATCCAGCCATCCCTCCATCCAGCCATCCATCCATCCATCCATCCCACCAGCCAGCCATCCATCCAGCCATCCATCCAGCTTTCCATCTCGCCATCCATCCATCAATCCATCCCTCCAGCCAGCAATCCATCCAGCCATCCATCCATCCAGCCGTCCATCCAGCCACCCATCCACCCATTCATCCCCTCAGCCTGCCATCCATCCAGCCATCCATCCATCCAGCCATCCATCCAGCCATCCATCCATCAATCCATCCCTCCAGCCAGCCATCCATCCAGGCATCCATCCATCCAGTCATCCATCCAGCCATCCATCCATCCACCCATCCCTCCTGCCAGCCATCCATCCAGCCATCCATCCATCCAGGCATCCATCCAGCCATCCATCCATCCATCCATCCCTCATGCCAGCCATCCATCCAGGCATCCATCCAGCCATCCGTCCAGCCATCCATCCAGCCATCCATCCATCCATCCATCCCTCCACCCAGTCATCCATCCAGCCATCCATCCATCCATCCCTCCAGCCAGCCATCCATCCAGCCATCCATCCATCCTGCCATCCATCCAGCCATCCATCCATCCCTCCAGCTATCCCTCCATCCAGACATCCCTCCATCCAGCCATCCATCCATCCAGCCATCCATCCAGCTATCCATCCAGCCATCCATCCATCAATCCATCCCTCCAGCCAGCCATCCATCCAGCCATCAATCCATCCAGCCGTCCATCCAGCCATCCATCCATCCATTCATCCCTTCAGCCTGTCATCCATCCAGCCATCCATCCATCCAGCCATCCATCCAGCCATCCATCCATCAATCCATCCATCCAGCCAGCCATCCATCCAGCCATCCATCCATCCTGCCATCCATCCAGCCATCCATTCAGCCATCCCTGCAGCCAGCCAACCATTCGGCCATCCATCCACCCAGCCATCCATTCATCCATCGCTCCAGCCAGCCATCCATCCAGCCATCCATTCAGAAATCCATCCATCCATCCCTCCTGCCAACCATCCATCCAGCCATCCATCCATCCAGCCATCCATCCAGCCACCCATCCACCCATCCATCCCTCCAGCCAGCCATCCATCCAGGCATCCATCCATCCAGCCATCCATCCAGCCATCCATCCATCCATCCATCCCTCCAGCCAGCCATCCATCCAGCCATCCATCCATCCAGCCATCCGTCCAGCCATCCATTCATCCATCCATCCTTCCAGCCAGTCATCCATCCAGCCATCCATCCATCCAGCCATCCATCAAGCCATCCAGCCATCCATCCATCCTCCAGCCAGCCATTCATCCAGCCATCCATCCATTCAGACATCCATCCATCCACCCATCCCTCCAGCCAGCCATCCATCCAGCCATCCATCCATTCATCCATCCATCCAGCCTTCCATCCATCCATCCCTCCAGCCTGCCATCCATCCAGCCATCCCTCTATCCAGCTATCCATCCAGCCATCCAGCCATCCATCCATCCCTCCAGCCAGCCATATATCCAGCCATCCATCGATCCAGCCATCCATCCAGCCATCCATCCATCCATCCATCCATCCCTCCAGCCAGCCAGTCATTAAGCCATCCAGCCATCCAGCCATCCATCCAGCCATCCATCCATCCATCGCTCCAGCCAGCCATCCATCCAGCCACCCCTCCATCCAGACATCCATCCAACCATCCATCCATCCCTCCAGCCAGCCAACCATCTAACCATCCCTCCATCCAGCCACACAGCCATCCATCCATCCCTCCAGCCAGCCATCCATCCAGCCATCCATCCATCCAGCCATCCATCCAGCCATCCATCCATCAATCCATCCCTCCAGCCAATCATCCATCCAGCCCTCCATCCATCCAGCCATCCATCCAGCCATCCATCCATCCATCCCTCCAGCCAGCCATTCATCCAGCCATCCATCCATCCAGCCATCCATCGAGCCATCCATTCATCCATCCATCCCTCCAGCCAGCCATCCATCCAGCCATCCATCTATCCAGCCATCCATCCATCCCTCCAGCCTGCCATCCATCCGGACATCCATCCATCCAGCCATCCATCCCTCCAGCCAGCTATCCATCCAGCCATCCCTCCATCCAGCCATCCATCCAGCCATCCATGCATTGAGCCATCTCTCCATCCAGCAATCCATCCAGCCATTCATCCATCCATCCATACCTCCAGCCAGCCAGCCATCCATGGATGGCTGGATGGACGGCTGGATGGATGGAGGGCTGGATGGATGATTGGCTGGAGGGATGGATTGATGGATGGATGGCTGGATGGATGGCTGGATGGATGGATGGCTGGATGGATGGCTGGCTGGAGGGATGGATGGATGGCTGTGTGGCTGGATGGAGGGATGGTTAGATGGTTGGCTGGCTGGAGGGATGGATGGATGGCTGGATGGATGTCTGGATGGAGGGATGGCTGGATGGATGGCTGGCTGGAGCGATGGATGGCTGGATGGATGGCTGGATGGATGGCTGGCTGGAGGGAAGGATGGATGGATGGATGGCTGGATGGAAGGCTGAATGGATGGATGGCTGGATGGATGGCTGGCTGGAGGGACGGATGGATGGATGGCTGGATGGATGGCTGGATGGATGGATGGCTGAATGGATGGCTGGCGGGAGGGATGGATGGATGGATGGATGGCTGGGTGGATGGCTGGATGGATGGATGGCTGAATGGATGGATGGATTGCTGAATGGATGGCTGGATGGATGGATGGCTGGATGGATGGCTGGCTAGAGGGATGGATTAATGGATGGATGGATGGCTGGATGGCTGGATGGCTGGATGGATGTCTGGCTGGGCGGATGGATTGATGGATGGATGGCTGGATGGATGGCTGGATGGATGGATGGATGGATGGCTGGCTGGCTGGAGGTATGGATGGATGGATGAATCGCTGGATGGATGGCTGGACGGAGAGATGGATGAATGCATGGATGGCTGGATGGATGGCTGGATGGAGGGATGGCTGGATGGATGGCTGGCTGGAGGGATGGATGGATGGATGTATGGCTGGATGGATGGCTGAATGGAAGGCTGGATGGATGGATGGCTGGATGGATGGTTGGCTGGAGGGACGGATCGATGGATGGATGGCTGGATGGATGGCTGGATGGATGACTCGCTGGCGGGATGGATGGATGGTTGGATGGCTGGATGGATGGCTGGATGGATGGATGGTTTGATGGATGGCTGGACTGATGGATGGATGGATGGCTGGATGGATGGATGGTTGGATGGATGGATGGCTGGATGGCTGGAAGGCTGGATGGATGGATGGCTGGATGGATGGCTGGATGGATGGATGGATGGATGGATGGATGGATGGCTGGATGCATGGCTGGATGGAGGGATGGCTGGATGGATGGCTGGCGGGGGTGACGGATGGATGGATGGCTGGATGAATGGCTGTATGGAGGGATGGCTGGCTGGACGGCTGGCTGGATGGTTGGATGGCTAGAAGATGGATGGATGGACGGATGGATGGAGGGATGGCTGGGTGGATGGCTGGCTGGAGGGATGGTTGGATGGATGGATTGGCTGGATGGCTGGAAGGCTGGATGGATGGATGGCTGGATGGATGGCTGGATGGATGGATGGATGGCTGGATGGATGGATGGCTGGATGGATGGCTGGCTGGAGGGACGGAAGGATGGATGGCTGGATGGATGGCTGGATGGATGGATGGCTGAATGGATGGCTGGCGGCAGGGATGGATGTATGGATGGATGGATGGCTGGATGGATGGCTGGATGGATGGATGGCTGGATGGATTGCTGGCTGGAGGGATGGATGGATGGATGGCTGGATGGATGGATGGCCGAATGGATGGCTGGCTGAAGGGATGGATGGATGGATGGATTGCTGAATGGATGGCTGGATGGATGGATGGCTGGATGGATGGCTGGCTGGAGGGATGGATTAATGGATGGATGGATGGATGGATGGCTGGATGGCTGGATGGATGTCTGGCTGGGCGGATGGATTGATGGATGGATGGCTGGATGGATGGCTGGATGGATGGATGGATGGATGGCTGGCTGGCTGGAGGTATGGATGGATGGATGAATGGCTGCATGGATGGCTGGATGGAGAGATGGATGAATGCATGGATGGCTGGATGTATAGCTGGATGGAGGGATGGCTGGATGGATGGCTGGCTGGAGGGATGGATGGATGGATGGATGGCTGGATGGATGGCTGGATGGCTGGATGGATGGCTTGCTGGAGGGATTGAAGGATGGATGGATGGATATCTGGACGAATGGCTGGATGGATGGATGGCTGGATGAATGGCTGGCTGGAGGGATGGATGGATGGATGGATGGCAGGATGGATGGCTGGATGGATGGATGGCTGGATGGATGACTCGTTGGCAGGATGGATGGATGGATGGACGGCTGGATGGATGGCTGGATGGATGGATGGCTTGATGGATGGCTGGATGGATGGATGGATGGATGGCTGGATGGATGGATGGTTGGATGGATGGATGGCTGGATGGCTGGAAGGCTGGATGGATGGATGGCTGGATGGATGGCTGGATGGATGGAAGAATGGATGGATGGATGGATGGCTGGATGCATGGCTGGATGGAGGGATGGCTGTATGGATGGCTGGCGGGGGTGACGGATGGCTGGATGGGTGGATGAATGGCTGTATGGAGGGATGGCTGGATGGACGGCTGGCTAGATGGTTGGATGGCTGGATGGATGGATGGATGGACGGATGGATGGAGGGATGGCTGGGTGGATGGCTGGCTGGAGGGAGGGATGGATGGATGGATGGCTGGTTGGATGGCTGGATGGATGGATGGCTGGATGGACGATTGGCTCGAGGGATGGATGGATGGATGGCTGAATGGATGGCAGGCTGGAGGGATGGATGGATGGATGGGTGGCTGGATGGATGGCTGGCTGGATGGATGGCTGGATGGATGGCTGGCTGGAGTGATGGATGGGTGGATGGTTGGATGGATGGCTGGTTGGATGGATGGCTGGATGGATGGCTGGCTGGAGGGATGGAAGGATGGTGGATGGCTGGATGGATGGCTAGATGTCTGGTTGGCTGGCTGGATGGATGGATGGATGGATGGCTGGTTGGCTGGATGGATGGATGGGTGGCTGGTAGAATGGCTGGATGGATGGATGGATTGATGGATGGCTGGATGGATGGATGAATGGATGGCTGAATGGATGGCTGAATGGATGGCTGGATGGATGGCTGGATGGATGGATTGAACAAACAAAGAACAAAGAACAAAGAAGTGTACAGCACAGGAACAGGCCCTTCGGCCCTCCAAGCCCGTGCCGACCATACTGCCCGACTAAACTACAATCTTCTACACTTCCTGGGTCCTTATCCTTCTATTCCCATCCTAATGATATATTTATCAAGATGCCCCTTAAATGTCCCTATCGTCCCTGCTTCCACTACCTCCTCCGGTAGTGAGTTCCAGGCACCCACTACCCTCTGCGTAAAAAACTTGCCTCGTACATCTACTCTAAACTTTGCCCCTCTCACCTTAAACCTATGCCCCCTAGTAATTGACCCCTCTACCCTGGGGAAAAGCCTCTGACTATCCACTCTGTCTATGCCCCTCATAATTTTGTATACCTCTATCAGGTCGCCCCTCAACCTCCTTCGTTCCAGTGAGAACAAACCGAGTTTATTCAATCGCTCCTCATAGCTTATGCCCTCCATACCAGGTAAATCTCTTCTGCACCCTCTCCCTGTGGCGACCAGAATTGAACACTATACTCCAAGTGTGGCCTACCTAAGGTTCTATACAGCTGCAACATGACTTGCCAATTCTTATACTCAATGCCCCGGCCAATGAAGGCAAGCATGCCGTATGCCTTCTTGACTACCTTCTCCACCTGTGTTGCCCCTTTCAATGACCTGTAGACCTGTACTCCTAGATCTCTTTGACTTTCAATACTCTTGAGGGTTCTACCATTCACTGTATATTCCCTACCTGCATTAGCCCTTCCAAAATGCATTACCACACATTTGTCCGGATTAAACTCCATCTGCCATCTCTCCGCCCAAGTCTCCAGACAATCTAAATCCTGCTGTATCCTCAGACAGTCCTCATCGCTATCCGCAATTCCACCAACCTTTGTGTCGTCTGCAAACTTACTAATCAGACCAGTTACATTTTCCTCCAAATCATTTATATATACTACAAAGAGCAAAGGTCCCAGCACTGATCCCTGTGGAACACCACTGGTCACAGCCCTCCAATGAGAAAAGCATCCCTCCATTGCTACCCTCTGCCTTCTATGGCCTAGCCAGTTCTGTATCCACCTTGCCAGTTCACCCCTGATCCCGTGTGACTTCACCTTTTGTACTAGTCTACCATGAGGGACCTTGTCAAAGGCCTTACTGAAGTCCATATAGACAACATCTACTGCCCTACCTGCATCAATCATCTTAGTGACCTCCTCGAAAAACTCTATCAAGTTAGTGAGACACGACCTTCCCTTCACAAAACCGTGCTGCCTCTCACTAATACGTCCATTTGTTTCCAAATGGGAGTAGATCCTGTCTCGAAGAATTCTCACCAGTAATTTCCCTACCACAGAAGTCAGGCTCACCGGCCTGTAGTTCCCGGGATTATCCTTGCTACCCTTCTTAAACAGAGGAACAACATTGGCTATTCTCCAGTCCTTCGGGACATCCCCTGAAGACAGCGAGGAGCCAAAGATTTCTGTCAAGATTGCTGGATGGATGGACGATTGGCTGGAGGGATGGATGGATGGATGGATGGCTGGATGGACGATTGGCTGGAGGGATGGATGGATGGATGGCTGGATGGATGGAGGGATGGCTGGATGGTTGGCTGGATGGCTGGATGGATGGATGGATGGCTGGATGGATGGCTGGATGGAGGGATCGCTGGATGGATGGCTGGCTGGAGGGAAGGATGGATGGCTTGATGGATGGATGGCTTAATGTCTGGCTGGCTGGAGGGATGGATGGATGGATGGCTGGATGAATGGCTGAATGGATGGATGGCTGGATGTATGGCTGGCTGGAGAGATGGATGGATTGATAGATGGCTGCATCGATGGTTGGATGGAGGAATGGCTGGATGGATGGCCGGCTGGAGGGATGGATGGATGGCTGGATGGATGGCTGGATGGATGGATGGCTGGATGGATGGCTGACTGGAGGGTTGGATGGATGGATGGATGGCTGGACGGATGGCTGGATGGATGGCTGGATGGATGGCTGGCTGGTGGTATGGATGGATGGATGGATAGCTGGATGGAGGGATGGCTGGATGGTTGGCTGGCTGGAGGGATGGATGGATGGATGGATGGCTGGATGGATGGCTGGATGGAGGGATGGCTGGATGGCTGGCAGGCTGGAGGGATGGATGGCTGGATGGATGGCTGGATGGATGGATGGCTTAATGAATGGCTGGAAGGAGGGATGGATGGATGGATGGATGGCTGGTTGGATGGATGGATGGCTGGATGTATGGCTGGCTGGAGAGATGGATGAATGGTTGGATGGCTCCTTGGATGGCTGGATGGATGGCTGGCGGGAGGGATGGATGGATGGATGGATGGCTGGACGGATGGCTGTTTGGATGGATGGCTGGATGGATGGCTGGCTGGAGGGATGGATGGATGGATGGCTGGGTGGATGGATGGCCGAATGGATGGCTGGCTGAAGGGATGGATGGATGGATTGATTGCTGAATGGATGGCTGGATGGATGGATGGCTGGATGGATGGCTGGCTGGAGGCATGGATTAATGGGTGGATGGATGGCTGGATGGATGGCTGGCTGGGCGGATGGATTGATGGATGGATGGCTGGATGGATGGCTGGATGGATGGATGGATGGATGGCTGTCTGGCTGGAGGTATGGATGGATGGATGAATGGCTGGATGGATGGCTAGATGGAGAGATGGATGAATGCATGGATGGCTGGATGGATGGCTGGATGGAGGGATGGCTGGATGGATGGCTGGCTGGAGGGATGGATGGATGGATGGATGGCTGGATGGATGGCTGGATGGCTGGATGGATGGCTTGCTAGAGGGTTGGTAGGATGGATGGATGTATAGCTGGATGGATGGCTGGATGGATGGATGGCTGGATGAATGGCTGGCTGGAGGGATGGATGGATGGATGGATGGCAGGACGGATGGCTGGATGGATGGATGGCTGGATGGATGACTCGCTGGCGGGATGGATGGATGGATGGTTGGATCGCTGGATGGATGCATGGCTTGATGGATGGCTGGATGGATGGATGGATGGATGGCTGGCAGGCTGAAGGGATGGATGGATGGATGGATGGCTGAATGGACAGCTGAATGGATGGATGGCTTGAAGGATGGCTGGCTGGGGGGATGGATTGATGAATGGATGGCTGGATGGATAGCTGGATGGATGGCTGGATGGATGGCTGGCTGGTGGGATGGATGGATGGATGGATGGATAGCTGGATGGAGGGATGGCTGGATGGTTGGCTGGCTGGAGGGATGCATGGATGGATTGATGGCTGGATGGATGGCTGGATGGAGGGATGGCTGGATGACTGGCTGGCTAGAGGGATGGCTGGCTGGATGGATGGCTGGATGGATGGATGGCTTAATGACTGGCTGGAAGGAGGGATGGATGGCTGGCTGGAGAGATGGATGAATGGTGGATGGCTGGAATGATGGCTGAATGAATGGATGGCTGGATGGATGGCTTGCAGGAGGGATGGATGGTTGGATGGCTGGATGGATGGCTGAATGGATGGATGGCTGGATGAATGGCTGGCTGGAGGGATGGATGGATGGATGGATGGCTGGATGGATGGCTGGATGGATGGATGGCTGGTTGGATGACTGGCTGGAGGGATGGATGGATGGATGGATGACTGGATGGGTGGCTGGATGGATGGATGGCTGGTTGGATGGCTGGCTGGAGGGAAGGATGGTTGGATGGATGGCTGGATGGAAGGCTGGATGGATGGATGTCTGGATGGATGGCTGGCTGGAGGGACGGATGGATTGATGGATGGCTGGATGGATGGCTGGATGGATGGATGGCTGAATGAATGGCTGGCGGGAGGGATGGATGGATGGATGGATGGCTGGATGGATGGCTGGATGGATGGATGGCTGGATGGATAGCTGGCTGGAGGGATGGATGGATGGATGGCTGGAGGGATGGATTAATGGATGGATGGATGGATGGATGGCTGGATGGCTGGATGGATGGCTGGCTGGGCGGATGGATTGATGGATGGATGGCTGGATGGATGGCTGGATGGATGGATGGATGGATGGCTGGCTGGCTGGAGGTATGGATGGATGGATGAATGGCTGGATGGATGGCTGGATGGAGAGATGGCTCAATGCATGGATGGCTGGATGGATGGCTGGATGGAGGAATGGCTGGATGGATGGCCGGCTGGAGGGATGGATGGATGGCTGGATGGATGGCTGGATGGATGGATGGCTGGATGGATGGCTGACTGGAGGGTTGGATGGATGGATGGATGGCTGGACGGATGGCTGTATGGATGGCTGGATGGATGGCTGGCTGGTGGTATGGATGGATGGATGGATAGCTGGATGGAGGGATGGCTGGATGGTTGGCTGGCTGGAGGGATGGATGGATGGATGGATGGCTGGATGGATGGCTGGATGGAGGGATGGCTGGATGGCTGGCAGGCTGGAGGGATGGGTGGATGGATGGATGGCTGGTTGGATGGATGGATGGCTGGATGTATGGCTGGCTGGAGAGATGGATGAATGGTTGGATGGCTCCTTGGATGGCTGGATGGATGGCTGGCGGGAGGGATGGATGGATGGATGGATGGCTGGACGGATGGCTGGATGGATGGATGGCTGGATGGATGGCTGGCTGGAGGGATGGATGGATGGATGGCTGGGTGGATGGATGGCCGAATGGATGGCTGGCTGAAGGGATGGATGGATGGATTGATTGCTGAATGGATGGCTGGATGGATGGATGGCTGGATGGATGGCTGGCTGGAGGGATGGATTAATGGGTGGATGGATGGCTGGATGGATGGCTGGCTGGGCGGATGGATTGATGGATGGATGGCTGGAGGGATGGATGGATGGATGGATGGCTGGATGGATGGCTGGATGGCAGGATGGATGGCTTGCTAGAGGGATGGTAGGATGGATGGATGTATAGCTGGATGGATGGCTGGATGGATGGATGGCTGGATGAATGGCTGGCTGTCTGGCTGGAGGTATGGATGGATGGATGAATGGCTGGATGGATGGCTAGATGGAGAGATGGATGAATGCATGGATGGCTGGATGGATGGCTGGATGGAGGGATGGCTGGATGGATGGCTGGCTGGAGGGATGGATGGATGGATGGATGGCTGGATGGATGGCTGGATGGCAGGATGGATGGCTTGCTAGAGGGATGGTAGGATGGATGGATGTATAGCTGGATGGATGGCTGGATGGATGGATGGCTGGATGAATGGCTGGCTGGAGGGATGGATGGATGGATGGATGGCAGGACGGATGGCTGGATGGATGGATGGCTGGATGGATCGCTGGATGGATGCATGGCTTGATGGATGGCTGGATGGATGGATGGATGGATGGCTGGCAGGCTGAAGGGATGGATGGATGGATGGATGGCTGAATGGACGGCTGAATGGATGGATGGCTTGAAGGATGGCTGGCTGGGGGGATGGATTGATGAATGGATGGCTGGATGGATAGCTGGATGGATGGCTGGATGGATGGCTGGCTGGTGGGATGGATGGATGGATGGATGGATAGCTGGATGGAGGGATGGCTGGATGGTTGGCTGGCTGGAGGGATGGATGGATGGATTGATGGCTGGATGGATGGCTGGATGGAGGGATGGCTGGATGACTGGCTGGCTAGAGGGATGGCTGGCTGGATGGATGGCTGGATGGATGGATGGCTTAATGACTGGCTGGAAGGAGGGATGGATGGATGGATGGCTGGCTGGAGAGATGGATGAATGGTGGATGGCTGGAATGATGGCTGAATGAATGGATGGCTGGATGGATGGCTTGCAGGAGGGATGGATGGTTGGATGGCTGGATGGATGGCTGAATGGATGGATGGCTGGATGAATGGCTGGCTGGAGGGATGGATGGATGGATGGATGGATGGCTGGATGGATGGCTGGATGGATGGATGGCTGGTTGGATGACTGGCTGGAGGGATGGATGGATGGATGGATGGCTGGATGGGTGGCTGGATGGATGGATGGCTGGTTGGATGGCTGGCTGGAGGGAAGGATGGTTGGATGGATGGCTGGATGGAAGGCTGGATGGATGGATGTCTGGATGGATGGCTGGCTGGAGGGACGGATGGATTGATGGATGGCTGGATTGATGGCTGGATGGATGGATGGCTGAATGAATGGCTGGCGGGAGGGATGGATGGATGGATGGATGGCTGGATGGATGGCTGGATGGATGGATGGCTGGATGGATAGCTGGCTGGAGGGATGGATGGATGGATGGCTGGAGGGATGGATTAATGGATGGATGGATGGATGGATGGCTGGATGGCTGGATGGATGGCTGGCTGGGCGGATGGATTGATGGATGGATGGCTGGATGGATGGCTGGATGGATGGATGGCTGGCTGGCTGGAGGTATGGATGGATGGATGAATGGCTGGATGGATGGCTGGATGGAGAGATGGCTCAATGCATGGATGGCTGGATGGATGGCTGGATGGAGGGATGTCTGGATGGATGGCTGGCTGGAGGGATGGATGGCTGGATGGATGGATGTCCGGATGGATGGCTGGCTGGAGGGATGGATGGATGGCTGGATGGATGGATGGCTGGATGGATGGCTGGCTGGAGGGATGGATGGATGAATGGATGGCTCGATGGATGGCTGGATGGATGGATGGCTGGATGAATGGCTGGCTGGAGGGATGGATGGATGGATGGCTGGATGGATGGCTGGATGGATGGATGGCTGGTTGGTTGACTGGCTGGAGGGATGGATGGATGTATGGATGGCTGGATGGGCGGCTGGATGGATGGATGGCTGGATGGATGGCTGGCTGGAGGGAAGGATGGATGGATGGATGGCTGGATGGAAGGCTGGATGGATGGATGGCTGGATGGATGGCTGGCTGGAGGGACGGATGGATGGATGGCTGGATGAATGGCTGGATGGATGGATGGCTGAATGGATGGCTGGCGGGAGGGATGGATGGATGGATGGATGGCTGGATGGATGGCTGGATGGATGGATGGCTGGATGGATGGCTGGCTAGAGGGATGGATGGATGGATGGCTGGATGGATGGATGGCCGAATGGATGGCTGGCTGAATGGATGGATGGATGGATGGATTGCTGAATGGATGGCTGGATGGATGGATGGCTGGATGGATGGCTGGCTGGAGGGGTGGATTAATGGATGGTTGGATGGATGGATGGCTGGATGGCTGGATGGATGTCTGGCTGGGCGGTTGGATTGATGGATGGAGGGCTGGATGGATGGCTGGATGGATGGATGGATGGATGGCTGGCTGGCTGGAGGTATGGATGGATGGATGAATGGCTGGATGGATGGCTGGATGGAGAGATGGATGAATGCATGGATGGCTGGATGGATGGCTGGATGGAGGGATGGCTGGATGGATGGCTGGCTGGAGGGATGGATGGATGGATGTATGGCTGGATGGATGGCTGGATGGAAGGCTGGATGGATGGATGGCTGGATGGATGGCTGGCTGGAGGGACGGATCGATGGATGGATGGCTGGATGGATGGCTGGATGGATGACTCGCTGGCGGGATGGATGGATGGATGAATGGCTGGATGGATGGCTGGATGGATGGATGGCTTGATGGATGGCTGGACGGATGGATGGATGGATGGCTGGATGGATGGATGGTTGGATGGATGGATGGCTGGATGGCTGGAAGGCTGGATGGATGGATGGCTGGATGGATGGCTGGATGGATGGATGGATGGATGGATGGATGGCTGGAAGCATGGCTGGATGGAGGGATGGCTGGATGGATGGCTGGCGGGGGTGACGGATGGATGGATGGCTGGATGAATGGCTGTATGGAGGGATGGCTGGCTGGACGGCTGGCTGGATGGTTGGATGGCTGGATGGATGCATGGATGGACGGATGGATGGAGGGATGGCTGGGTGGATGGCTGGCTGGAGGGATGGTTGGATGGATGGATGGCTGGATGGCTGGAAGGCTGGATGGATGGATGGCTGGATGGATGGCTGGATGGATGGATGGATTGCTGGATGGATGGATGGCTGGATGGATGGCTGGCTGGAGGGACGGAAGGATGGATGGCTGGATGGATGGCTGGATGGATGGATGGCTGAATGGATGGCTGGCTGGAGGGATGGATGGATGGATGGCTGGATGGATGGATGGCCGAATGGATGGCTGGCTGAAGGGATGGATGGATGGATGGATTGCTGAATGGATGGCTGGATGGATGGATGGCTGGATGGATGGCTGGCTGGAGGGATGGATTAATGGATGGATGGATGGATGGATGGCTGGATGGCTGGATGGCTGGATGGATGTCTGGCTGGGCGGATGGATTGATGGATGGATGGCTGGATGGATGGCTGGATGGATGGATGGATGGATGGCTGGCTGGCTGGAGGTATGGATGGATGGATGAATGGCTGCATGGATGGCTGGATGGAGAGATGGATGAATGCATGGATGGCTGGATGGATAGCTGGATGGAGGGATGGCTGGAATGATGGCTGGCTGGAGGGATGGATGGATGGATGGATGGCTGGATGGATGGCTGGATGGATGGCTTGCTGGAGGGATGGAAGGATGGATGGATGGATATCTGGACGGATGGCTGGATGGATGGATGGCTGGATGAATGGCTGGCTGGAGGGATGGATGGATGGATGGATGGCAGGATGGATGGCTGGATGGATGGATGGCTGGATGGATGACTCGTTGGCGGGATGGATGGATGGATGGATGGCTGGATGGATGGCTGGATGGATGGATGGCTTGATGGATGGCTGGATGGATGGATGGATGGATGGCTGGATGGATGGATGGTTGGATGGATGGATGGCTGGATGGCTGGAAGGCTGGATGGATGGATGGCTGGATGGATGGCTGGATGGATGGATGAATGGATGGATGGATGGATGGCTGGATGCATGGCTGGATGGAGGGATGGCTGTATGGATGGCTGGCGGGGGTGACGGATGGCTGGATGAATGGCTGTATGGAGGGATGGCTGGATGGACGGCTGGCTAGATGGTTGGATGGCTGGATGGATGGATGGATGGACGGATGGATGGAGGGATGGCTGGGTGGATGGCTGGCTGGAGGGAGGGATGGATGGATGGATGGCTGGTTGGATGGCTGGATGGATGGATGGCTGGATGGACGATTGGCTGGAGGGATGGATGGATGGATGGCTGGATGGATGGCAGGCTGGAGGGATGGATGGATGGATGGGTGGCTGGATGGATGGCTGGCTGGATGGATGGCTGGATGGATGGCTGGCTGGAGTGATGGATGGGTGGATGGTTGGATGGATGGCTGGTTGGATGGATGGCTGGATGGATGGCTGGCTGGAGGGATGGAAGGATGGTGGATGGCTGGATGGATGGCTGGATGGATGGCTAGATGTCTGGTTGGCTGGCTGGATGGATGGATGGATGGATGGTTGGTTGGCTGGATGGATGGATGGGTGGCTGGTAGAATGGCTCGATGGATGGATGGATTGATGGATGGCTGGATGGATGGATGAATGGATGGCTGAATGGATGGCTGAATGGATGGCTGGATGGATGGCTGGATGGATGGATTGAACAAACAAAGAACAAAGAACAAAGAAGTGTACAGCACAGGAACAGGCCCTTCGGCCCTCCAAGCCCGTGCCGACCATACTGCCCGACTAAACTACAATCTTCTACACTTCCTGGGTCCGTATCCTTCTATTCCCATCCTAATGATATATTTATCAAGATGCCCCTTAAATGTCCCTATCGTCCCTGCTTCCACTACCTCCTCCGGTAGTGAGTTCCAGGCACCCACTACCCTCTGCGTAAAAAACTTGCCTCGTACATCTACTCTAAACTTTGCCCCTCTCACCTTAAACCTATGCCCCCTAGTAATTGACCCCTCTACCCTGGGGAAAAGCCTCTGACTATCCACTCGGTCTATGCCCCTCATAATTTTGTATACCTCTATCAGGTCGCCCCTCAACCTCCTTCGTTCCAGTGAGAACAAACCGAGTTTATTCAATCGCTCCTCATAGCTTATGCCCTCCATACCAGGCAACATTCTGGTAAATCTCTTCTGCACCCTCTCTAAAGCCTCCACATCCTTCTGGTAGTGTGGCGACCAGAATTGAACACTATACTCCAAGTGTGGCCTAACTAAGGTTCTATACAGCTGCAACATGACTTGCCAATTCTTATACTCAATGCCCCGGCCAATGAAGGCAAGCATGCCGTATACCTTCTTGACTACCTTCTCCACCTGTGTTGCCCCTTTCAATGACCTGTAGACCTGTACTCCTAGATCTCTTTGACTTTCAATACTCTTGAGGGTTCTACCATTCACTGTATATTCCCTACCTGCATTAGCCCTTCCAAAATGCATTACCACACATTTGTCCGGATTAAACTCCATCTGCCATCTCTCCGCCCAAGTCTCCAGACAATCTAAATCCTGCTGTATCCTCAGACAGTCCTCATCGCTATCCGCAATTCCACCAACCTTTGTGTCGTCTGCAAACTTACTAATCAGACCAGTTACATTTTCCTCCAAATCATTTATATATACTACAAAGAGCAAAGGTCCCAGCACTGATCCCTGTGGAACACCACTGGTCACAGCCCTCCAATGAGAAAAGCATCCCTCCATTGCTACCCTCTGCCTTCTATGGCCTAGCCAGTTCTGTATCCACCTTGCCAGTTCACCCCTGATCCCGTGTGACTTCACCTTTTGTACTAGTCTACCATGAGGGACCTTGTCAAAGGCCTTACTGAAGTCCATATAGACAACATCTACTGCCCTACCTGCATCAATCATCTTAGTGACCTCCTCGAAAAACTCTATCAAGTTAGTGAGACACGACCTTCCCTTCACAAAACCGTGCTGCCTCTCACTAATACGTCCATTTGCTTCCAAATGGGAGTAGATCCTGTCTCGAAGAATTCTCACCAGTAATTTCCCTACCACTGAAGTCAGGCTCACCGGCCTGTAGTTCCCGGGATTTTCCTTGCTACCCTTCTTAAACAGAGGAACAACATTGGCTATTCTCCAGTCCTCCGGGACATCCCCTGAAGACAGCGAGGAGCCAAAGATTTCTGTCAAGGCCTCAGCAATTTCCTCTCCAGCCTCCTTCAGTATTCTGGGGTAGATCCCATAAATGGGGCAGATCCCATTGATGGATGGATGGCTGGATGGATTGCTGGATGGATGGATGATTGGCTGGAGGGGTGGATGGATGGATGGATGGCTGGATGGACGATTCGCTGGAGGGATGGATGGATGGATGGCTGGATGGATGTCAGGCTGGAGGGATGGATGGATGGATGGGTGGCTGGATGGATGGCTGGCTGGACGGATGGCTGGATGGATGGCTGGCTGGAGTGATGGATGGGTGGATGGTTGGATGGAAGGCTGGTTGGATGGATGGCTGGATGGATGGCTGGCTGGAGGGATGGAAGGATGGTGGATGGCTGGATGGATGGCTGGATGGATGGCTAGATGTCTGGATGGCTGGCTGGCTGGATGGATGGATGGATGGCTGGTTGGCTGGATGGATGGATGGGTGGATGGTAGAATGGCTGGATGGATGGATGGATTGATAGATGGCTGGATGGATGGATGAATGGATGGCTGAATGGATGGCTGAATGGATGGCTGGATGGATGGCTGGATGGATGGATTGATGGATGGATGGCTGGATGGATTGCTGGATGGATGGATGGCTGGATGGATGGCTGGCTGGAGGGATGGTTGGTTGGATGGCTGGCTGGAGGGATGGATGGATGGTTGGCGGTTTGAACGCTGGATAGATGGATGGCTGGATGGATGGCTGGCTGGAGGGATGGATGGATGGATGGGTGGCTGGATGGATGGCTGGATGGATGGATGTCCGGATGGATGGCTGGCTGGAGGGATGGATGGATGGGTGGATGGATGGGTGGCTGGATGGATGGATGGCTGGATGGATGGCTGGCTGGAGGGATGGATGGATGGATGGATGGCTCGATGGATGGCTGGATGGATGGATGGCTGGATGGATGGCTGGATGAAGTGATGGATGGATGGATGGATGGCTGGATGGATGGCTGGATGGATGGCTGGATGGATTGCTGGCTGGAGGAATGGATGGATTAATGGATGGCTGGACGGATGGCTGGATGGATGGAAGGCTGGATGGATGGCTGGCTGCAGGGATGGATGGATGGATGGATGGCTGAATGGATGGCTAGATCGATGGATGGATGGATGGCTGGCTGGAGGGATGGAGTCATGGATGGATGTCTGGATGGATGGCTTGATGGAAGGATGGCTGGATGCATGGCTGGCTGGAGGGATGGATTGATGGATGGATGGCTGGATGGCTGGCTGGATGGGTGGCTGGCTGGAGGGATGGATGGATGGATGGATGGCTGGATGGATGGCTGGAAGGATGGATGGCTGGATGGATGGCTGGCTGGAGGGATGGATGGATGGATGGATGGCTGGATGGATGGCTGGACGGATGGATGGCTGGATGGATGGCTGGCAGGAGGGATGGATGGATGGATGGATGGCTGGATGGATGGCTGGATGGATGGATGGCTGTATGGATGGCTGGCTGAAGGAATGGATGGATGGTTGGCTGGCTGGAGTGATGGATGGATGGATGGATGACTGGATGGATGGCTGGCTGGAGGGATGCATGGATGGATGGATGGCTGGATGGACGGCTGGTTTGGATGGATGGCTTGATGGATGGCTGGTTGGAGGGATGGATTTATGGATGGATGGCTGGATGGATGGCTGGATGGATAGATGGCAGGATGGATGAATGGCTGGAGGGATGGATGTATGGATGGATGGATGGCTGTATGGGGGGATGGCTTGATGGTTGGCTGGCTGGATGGATGGATGGATGGATGGATCGCTGGATGGATGGCTGGATGGAGTGATGGCTGGATGGATGGCTGGCTGGAGTGATGGATGGATGGCTGGATGGATGGCTGAATGGATGGATGGCTTAATGGCTGGCTGGCTGGAGGGATGGATGGATGGATGGATGGCTGGATGAATGGCTGAATGGATGGATGGCTGGATGTATGGCTGGCTGGAGAGATGGATGGATGGATGGATGGATGGCTGGATGGATGGCTGGATGGAGGAATGGATGGATGGATGGCTGGCTAGAAGTGTGGATGGATGGATGGATGGCTGGATGGATGGCTGGATGGATGGACGGCTGGATGGATGGCTGGCTGAAAGGTTGGATGGATGGATGGATGGCTGGATGGATGGCTGGATGGATGGAAGGCTGGATGGATGGCTGGCTGAAGGAATGGATGGATGGATGGATGGATGGCTGGATGGATGGCTGGATGGATGGATGTCTGGAATGATATCTGGCTGGAGGGATGGATGGATGGATCGATGGCTGGATGGATGGCTGGATGGATGGATGGCTGGAGGGATGGGTGGATGGATGGATGGCTGGATGGAGAGATGACTGAATGGTTGGCTGGCTGGATGGCTGGACGGATGGATGGCTGGATGGATGGCTGGCTGGAGGGATGGATGGATGGATGGCTGGATGGATGGCTGGATAGATGGATGGCTGGATGGATGGCTGGCTGGACGAATGGATGGATGGATGGATGGCTGGATTGATGGCTGGATGGATGGATAGCTGGATGGATGGCTGAATGGATGGCTGGATGGATGGATGGTTGGATGGATAGCTGGCTGGAGGGATGGATGGATGGATGGATGGTTGGATGGACGGCAGGATGGATGGATGGCTGGATGGATGGCTGGCTGGAGGGTTGGATGGATGGATGGATGGATGGCTGTCTGGAGGAATGGATGGATGGATGGATGGCTGGATTGATGGCTGGATGGATGGATGGCTGGATGGATGGCTGAAAGGATGGCTGGATGGATGGATGGCTGGATGGATAGCTGGCTGGAGGGATGGATGGATGGATGGATGGTTGGATGGACGGCTGGATGGGTGGGTGGCTGGATGGATGGCTGGCTGGAGGGATGGATTGATGAATGGATGGCTGGTTGGATGTCTGGATGGATGGATGGCTGGATGGATGGCTGGCTGGAGGGATGGATGGATGGATGGATGTCTGGTTGGACGGATGGCTGGATGGAGGGTTGGCTGGATGGTTGGCTGGCTGGAGGGGTGGATGGATGGATGGATGGATGGCTGGATGGATGGCTGGCTGGAGGGATGGATGGATGGCTGGATGGACTGCTGGATGGATGGATGGCTGGATGGATGGCAGGCTGGAGGGATGGATTGATGGATGGATGGCTGGATCGATGGCTGGATGGATCTATGGCTGGATGGATGGCTGGCTGGAGGGATGGATGGATGGATGGCTGGATGGAGGGATGGCTGGATGGTTGGCTGGCTGGAGGGATGGATGGATGGATGGATGACTGGATGGATGCCTGGCTGGAGGGATGCATGGATGGATGGATGGCTGGATGGACGGCTGGTTTGGATGGATGGCTTGATGGATGGCTGGCTGGAGGGATGGATTGATGGATGGATGGCTGGATGGATGGCTGGATGGATAGATGGCTGGATGGATGAATGGCTGGAGGGATGGATGGATGGATGGATGGCTGTATGGGGGGATGGCTGGATGGTTGGCTGGCTGGATGGATGGATGGATGGCTGGACGATGGATTGCTGGATGGATGGCTGTCTGGAGGGATGGATGGATGGCTGGATGGATGGCTGGATGGATGGATGGCTGGATGGATGGATGGTGGATGGATGGCTGGCTGGAGGGATGGATGGATGGATGGATGGCTGAATGGATGGCTGGCTGGAGGGATGGATGGATGGATGGATGGCTGAATGGATGGCTGGATGGATGGATGGCTGGATGGATGGCTGGGTGGAGGGATGGATGGATGGATAGATGGCTGGATGGACGGATGGATGGATGGATGGCTGGATGGATGGCTGGCTGGAGGGATGGATTGATGGATGGATGGCTGGATGGATGGCTGGATGGATGGATGGCTGAATGGATGGCTGGCTGGAGGGATGGATGGATGAATGGATGGCTGGATGGAGGGATTGCTGGATGGTTGGCTGGCTGGATGGATGTCTGGATGGAGGGATGGCTGGATGGATGGATGGCTGGAGGGATGGATGGATGGATGGATGGCTGGATGGATGGCTGGATGGATGGATGGCTTAATGACTGGCTGGCTGAATGGATGGATGGATGGATGGATGGCTGAATGGATGGCTGGATGGATGGATGTCTGCATGTATGGCTGGCTGGAGGGATGGATGGATGGATGGATGGCTGGTTGGATGGCTGGATAGAGGGATGGCTGGATGGATGGCTGGCTGGTGGGATGGATGGATGAATGGATGGCTGGATGGATGGCTGAATGGATGGATGGCTGGATGGATGGCTGGCTGGTGGGATGGATGGATGGATGGATGGATGGATGGATGGATGGACGGCTGAATGGATGGATGGCTGGATGAATGGCTGGCTGGAGGGATGGATGGATGGATGGATGGCTGGATGGATGGCTGGATGGATGGATGGCTGGAAGGATGACTGGCTGGAGGGATGGATGGATGGATGGATGGCTGGATGGATGGCTGGATGGATGGATGGCTCGATGGATGGCTGCCTGGAGGGATGGATGGATGGATGGATGGCTGGATGGATGGCTGGATGGAAGGAAGCCTGGATGGATGGCTGGCTGGAGGGATGGATGGATGGATGGCTGGATGGTTGGCTGAATGGATGGATGGCTGGATGGATGGCTGGCAGGAGGGATGGATGGATGGATGGATGGCTGGATGGATGGCTGGATGGATGGTTGGCTGGAGGGATGGATGAATGGATGGCTGGATGGATGGATGGCCGAATGGTTGGCTGGCTGGAGGGATGGATGGATGGATGGCTGAATGGATGGCTGGATGGCTGGCAGGATGGATGGATGGCTGGATCGAAGGCTGGCTGGATGGATGGATTGATGGATGGATGGCTGGATGGATGGCTGGATGGATGGATGGCTGGATGGATGGCAGGCTGAAGGGATGGATGGATGGATGGATGGCTGGATGGACGGCTGGATGGATGCATGGCTGGATGGATGGCTGGCTGGAGGGATGGATTGATGGATGGATGGCTGGATTGATGGCTGGCTGGTGGGATGAATGGATGGCTAGATGGAGTGATGGCTGGATGGTTGGTTGGCTGGAGGGATGGATGGATGGATGGATGACTGGATGGATGGCTGGATGGAGGGATGGCTGGATGGATGGCTGGCTGGAGGGATGGATGGCTGGATGGATGGCTGAATGGATGGCTGGTTGTATGGATGGCTTAATGACTGTCTGGCTGGAGGAGGAGGCGTGGGCCTTTGTTCAGGCCGAGAAGCTGGACACAGACTGAGGGTCACAGACTGAGGGTCGGGATGGGCGATTGGGGACTGCGGTGGATATGTTATGCCTATTTTTGGTTCGGGGCGGGTGGGGGGGCCTTTGCATTATTTTGGGTTTGTTTTTCTCTGTGTTTTTCTCTTTCGGGTTGGGGAGGGTGGATGGGGCGGGTTGGGCACTGTTTTGGTTGGTGGCGGGGCCTGATAGGTGGAGAGCGCGGGATTTTTTCCCGCGCCGAAGACTGTGGGGGGGGGGCGAGACCGGGGCGGGGAAGCGAGGATTGTTTCCCGCGCTTAGAACGGAGGGGGAGCGCCTGTGAATGGGGAGCGGGAGAGGAGGGTGTGCCACACAATGGGAGGAGTCGAAGGGGAGGTGGGAGTGGCCGGGGTCAGCTGACTTGCGGAAGTGCAATGGGGGGAGTAAACCAGCTAGGATGGGTTCTAGCCGGTGGGGGGTGAGGGGGAATCGAGTTGCTGCTGCTAAGATCAAGGAGGAGCTGGAGCGAGTGGGGTGGGTCAAGACGGGGGTATGCCGCTGTGGGGAACGGGCCGGGTGTGGGGTGCGGGCACGTGGCTGGCCGAGGAAGGGTCATGGCTAGTCGGCGGGGGAGATGGGCGGGTAGCCCCCTGATCCGGCTGATAACCTGGAATGTAAGGAGACTGCATGGGCTGGTTAAGCGGGCCCGCGTATTCGCGCACCTGAAGGGGCTCAAGGCGGATGTTGTTATGCTCTAGTTGACACACCTGAAGGTGGCAGACCAGGTAAGACTGAGGAACGGGTGGGTAGGTCAGGTGTTTCACTCGGGGCTAGATGCCAAAAATCGAGGGGTGGCGATCTTGGTGGGAAAGAAGGTGTTATTCGAGGCGTCGAGCATTGTGGCAGATAATGGCGGTAGGTACATAATGGTAAGTGGTAAGTTGCAGGGAGAGAGGGTGGTACTGGTCAATGTGTATGCTCCGAACTGGGACGATGCGGGTTTTGTGCGGTGTATGTTGGGTCGGATCCCAGATTTGGAAGTGGGGGGCCTGATAATGGGGGGAGACTTTAACACGGTGTTGGATCCGGCACTGGATCGCTCCAGGTCTAGGACGGGTAGGAAGCCGGTGGGGGCTAGAGTGTTGAGGGGATTTATGGACCAAATGGGAGGGGTAGAACCTTGGAGATTTGCAAGGCCGGGGGCTAGGGAATTTTCATTCTTCTCATGTCCATAAGGCTTATTCTCGAATCGACTTTTTCATTTTGAGTAGGGCGCTGATAGCGAGAGTAGAGGATACCGAGTATTCGGCAATAGCCATTTCGGACCACGCCCCGCATTGGGTGGACTTGGAGATGGGGGAGGAGAGGGACCAGCGCCCGCTGTGGCGCTTGGAGGTGGCGCTGTTGGCGGACGAGGAGGTGAGCGAGCGGGTCCGAGGAAGTATAGGGAGGTACTTGGAGACCATGACAACGGGGAGGTCCGAGTGGGGATGGTATGGGAGGCACTGAAGGCGGTGGGGAGGAGAGAGCTGATCTCCATCAGGGCCCACAAGGCGGAGGGAGTGGGGGGAGAGGGAGAGGCTGGTGGGGGAGATGGTGAGGGTAGACAGGAGGTATGCGGAAGAACCTGAGGAAGGATTGTTGAGGAAGAGGCGCAGCCTCCAGGCCGAATTCGACCTGGTGACCACCAGGAAGGCGGAGGTGCAGTGGAGGAAGGCCCAGGGGGCGGTCTACGAGTATGGGGAAAAGGCAAGCCGGATGCTGGCGCATCAGCTTCGGAAGCGGGACGCAGCTAGGGAGATCGGGGGAGTTAAGGACAGGGTGCAGAGTGGAGTTGGCATCAATGGGGTCTTCAGGGACTTCGAACATAGAACATAGAACGATACAGCGCAGTACAGGCCCTTCGGCCCACGATGTTGCACCGAAACAAAAGCCATCTAACCTACACTATGCCATTATCATCCATATGTTTATCCAATAAACTTTTAAATGCGGGGGGACTTCTACGAGAAATTGTACCGATCTGAGCCCCCACGGGAGGAGGGAGGGATGGGCCGTTTCCTGGACCAATTGAGGTTTCCAAAGGTGGAAGAGGGACTGGGGGCCCCGATTGGGCTGGAGGAGCTGATCAAAGGGATAGGAAGCATGCAGGCGGGGAAGGCACCGGGGCCGGACGGTTTCCCGGTCGAGTCCTACGAAAAATATATGGACCTGTTGGGCCCGCTGTTAGTTAGGACCTTCAATGAGGCAAGGGAGGGAGCTTTACCCCCGACGATGTCCCGGGCACTGATGGATGGATGGCTGGATGGATGGCTGGATGGATGGATGGCTGGATGGATGGCTGGCTGGAGGGATGGAAGGATGGATGGATGGCTGGATGGAGGGATGTCTGGATGTAGGGTTGGCTGGATGGTTGGCTGGCTGGCGGGATGGGTGGATGGATGGATGGCTGGATGGATGGCTGGCTGGAGGAATGGATGGATGGATGGCTGGATGGATGGCTGGATAGATGGATGGCTGGATGGATGGCTGGCTGGACGAATGGATGGATGGATGGATGGCTGGATTAATGGCTGGATGGATGGATGGCTGGATGGATGGCTGAATGGATGGCTGGATGGATGGATGGTTGGATGGATAGCTGGCTGGAGGGATGGATGGATGGTTGGATGGACAGCAGGATGGATGGATGGCTGGATGGATGGCTGGCTGGAGGGTTGGATGGATGGATGGCTGGATGGATGGCTGTCTGGAGGAATGGATGGATGGATGGATGGCTGGATTGATGGCTGGATGGATGGATGGCTGGATGGATGGCTGAAAGGATGGCTGGATGGATGGATGGCTGGATGGATAGCTGGCTGGAGGGATGGATGGATGGATGGATGGTTGGATGGACGGCTGGATGGGTGGGTGGCTGGATGGATGGCTGGCTGGAGGGATGGATTGATGAATGGATGGCTGGTTGGATGTCTGGATGGATGGATGGCTGGATGGATGGCTGGCTGGAGGGATGGATGGATGGATGGATGGCTGGTTGGACGGATGGCTGGATGGAGGGTTGGCTGGATGGTTGGCTGGCTGGAGGGATGGATGGATGGATGGCTGGATGGCTGGATGGATGGCTGGCTGGAGGGATGGATGGAAGGCTGGATGGACTGCTGGATGGATGGATGGCTGGATGGATGGCAGGCTGGAGGGATGGATTGATGGATGGATGGCTGGATCGATGGCTGGATGGATCTATGGCTGGATGGATGGCTGGCTGGAGTGATGGATGGCTGGATGGCTGGATGGAGGAATGGCTGGATGGTTGGCTGGCTGGAGTGATGGATGGATGGATGGATGACTGGATGGATGGCTGGCTGGAGGGATGCATGGATGGATGGATGGCTGGATGGACGGCTGGTTTGGATGGATGGCTTGATGGATGGCTGGCTGGAGGGATGGATTGATGGATGGATGGCTGGATGGATGGCTGGATGGATAGATGGCTGGATGGATGAATGGCTGGAGGGATGGATGGATGGCTGTATGGGGGGATGGCTGGATGGTTGGCTGGCTGGATGGATGGATGGATGGCTGGACGATGGATTGCTGGATGGATGGCTGTCTGGAGGGATGGATGGATGGTTGGATGGATGGCTGGATGGATGGATGGCTGGATGGATGGATGGTGGATGGATGGCTGGCTGGAGGGATGGATGGATGGATGGATGGCTGAATGGATGGCTGGCTGGAGGGATGGATGGATGGATGGATGGCTGAATGGATGGCTGGATGGATGGATGGCTGGATGGATGGCTGGGTGGAGGGATGGATGGATGGATAGATGGCTGGATGGACGGATGGATGGATGGATGGCTGGATGGATGGCTGGCCGGAGGGATGGATTGATGGATGGATGGCTGGATGGATGGCTGGATGGATGGATGGCTGAATGGATGGCTGGCTGGAGGGATGGATGGATGAATGGATGGCTGGATGGAGGGATGGCTGGATGGTTGGCTGGCTGGATGGTTGTCTGGATGGAGGGGTGGCTGGATGGATGGATGGCTGGAGGGATGGATGGATGGATGGATGGCTGGATGGATGGCTGGATGGATGGATGGCTTAATGACTGGCTGGCTGAATGGATGGATGGATGGATGGATGGCTGAATGGATGGCTGGATGGATGGATGTCTGCATGTATGGCTGGCTGGAGGGATGGATGGATGGATGGATGGCTGGTTGGATGGCTGGATAGAGGGATGGCTGGATGGATGGCTGGCTGGTGGGATGGATGGATGAATGGATGGCTGGATGGATGGCTGAATGGATGGATGGCTGGATGGATGGCTGGCTGGTGGGATGGATGGATGGATGGATGGATGGATGGATGGATGGATGGATGGACGGCTGAATGGATGGATGGCTGGATGAATGGCTGGCTGGAGGGATGGATGGATGGATGGATGGCTGGATGGTTGGCTGGATGGTTGGCTGGATGGATGGATGGCTGGAAGGATGACTGGCTGGAGGGATGGATGGATGGATGGATGGCTGGATGGATGGCTGGATGGATGGATGGCTCGATGGATGGCTGGCTGGAGGGATGGATGGATGGATGGATGGCTGGATGGATGGCTGGATGGAAGGAAGCCTGGATGGATGGCTGGCTGGAGGGATGGATGGATGGATGGATGGCTGGATGGTTGGCTGAATGGATGGATGGCTGGATGGATGGCTGGCAGGAGGGATGGATGGATGGATGGATGGCTGGATGGATGGCTGGGTGGATGGTTGGCTGGAGGGATGGATGAATGGATGGCTGGATGGATGGATGGCCGAATGGTTGGCTGGCTGGAGGGATGGATGGATGGATGGCTGAATGGATGGCTGGATGGCTGGCAGGATGGATGGATGGCTGGATCGATGGCTGGCTGGATGGATGGATTGATGGATGGATGGCTGGATGGATAGCTGGATGGATGGATGGCTGGATGGATGGCAGGCTGAAGGGATGGATGGATGAATGGATGGCTGGATGGACGGCTGGATGGATGCATGGCTGGATGGATGGCTGGCTGGAGGGATGGATTGATGGATGGATGGCTGGATTGATGGCTGGCTGGTGGGATGAATGGATGGCTAGATGGAGTGATGGCTGGATGGTTGGTTGGCTGGAGGGATGGATGGATGGATGGATGACTGGATGGATGGCTGGATGGAGGGATGGCTGGATGGATGGCTGGCTGGAGGGATGGATGGCTGGATGGATGGCTGAATGGATGGCTGGTTGTATGGATGGCTTAATGACTGTCTGGCTGGAGGAGGAGGCGTGGGCCTTTGTTCAGGCCGAGAAGCTGGACACAGACTGAGGGTCACAGACTGAGGGTCGGGATGGGCGATTGGGGACTGCGGTGGATATGTTATGCCTATTTTTGGTTCGGGGCGGGTGGGGGGGCCTTTGCATTATTTTGGGTTTGTTTTTCTCTGTGTTTTTCTCTTTCGGGTTGGGGAGGGTGGATGGGGCGGGTTGGGCACTGTTTTGGTTGGTGGCGGGGCCTGATAGGTGGAGAGCGCGGGATTTTTTCCCGCGCCGAAGACTGTGAGGGGGGGGGGGGCGAGACCGGGGCGGGGAAGCGAGGATTGTTTCCCGCGCTTAGAACGGAGGGGGAGAGCCTGTGAATGGGGAGCGGGAGAGGAGGGTGTGCCACACAATGGGAGGAGTCGAAGGGGAGGTGGGAGTGGCCGGGGTCAGCTGACTTGCGGAAGTGCAATGGGGGGAGTAAACCAGCTAGGATGGGTTCTAGCCGGTGGGGGGTGAGGGGGAATCGAGTTGCTGCTGCTAAGATCAAGGAGGAGCTGGAGCGAGTGGGGTGGGTCAAGACGGGGGTATGCCGCTGTGGGGAACGGGCCGGGTGTGGGGTGCGGGCACGTGGCTGGCCGAGGAAGGGTCATGGCTAGTCGGCGGGGGAGATGGGCGGGTAGCCCCCTGATCCGGCTGATAACCTGGAATGTAAGGAGACTGCATGGGCTGGTTAAGCGGGCCCGCGTATTCGCGCACCTGAAGGGGCTCAAGGCGGATGTTGTTATGCTCTAGTTGACACACCTGAAGGTGGCAGACCAGGTAAGACTGAGGAACGGGTGGGTAGGTCAGGTGTTTCACTCGGGGCTAGATGCCAAAAATCGAGGGGTGGCGATCTTGGTGGGAAAGAAGGTGTTATTCGAGGCGTCGAGCATTGTGGCAGATAATGGCGGTAGGTACATAATGGTAAGTGGTAAGTTGCAGGGAGAGAGGGTGGTACTGGTCAATGTGTATGCTCCGAACTGGGACGATGCGGGTTTTGTGCGGTGTATGTTGGGTCGGATCCCAGATTTGGAAGTGGGGGGCCTGATAATGGGGGGAGACTTTAACACGGTGTTGGATCCGGCACTGGATCGCTCCAGGTCTAGGACGGGTAGGAAGCCGGCGGGGGCTAGAGTGTTGAGGGGATTTATGGACCAAATGGGAGGGGTAGAACCTTGGAGATTTGCAAGGCCGGGGGCTAGGGAATTTTCATTCTTCTCATGTCCATAAGGCTTATTCTCGAATCGACTTTTTCATTTTGAGTAGGGCGCTGATAGCGAGAGTAGAGGATACCGAGTATTCGGCAATAGCCATTTCGGACCACGCCCCGCATTGGGTGGACTTGGAGATGGGGGAGGAGAGGGACCAGCGCCCGCTGTGGCGCTTGGAGGTGGCGCAGTTGGCGGACGAGGAGGTGAGCGAGCGGGTCCGAGGAAGTATAGGGAGGTACTTGGAGACCATGACAACGGGGAGGTCCGAGTGGGGATGGTATGGGAGGCACTGAAGGCGGTGGGGAGGAGAGAGCTGATCTCCATCAGGGCCCACAAGGCGGAGGGAGTGGGGGGAGAGGGAGAGGCTGGTGGGGGAGATGGTGAGGGTAGACAGGAGGTATGCGGAAGAACCTGAGGAAGGATTGTTGAGGAAGAGGCGCAGCCTCCAGGCCGAATTCGACCTGGTGACCACCAGGAAGGCGGAGGTGCAGTGGAGGAAGGCCCAGGGGGCGGTCTACGAGTATGGGGAAAAGGCAAGCCGGATGCTGGCGCATCAGCTTCGGAAGCGGGACGCAGCTAGGGAGATCGGGGGAGTTAAGGACAGGGTGCAGAGTGGAGTTGGCATCAATGGGGTCTTCAGGGACTTCGAACATAGAACATAGAACGATACAGCGCAGTACAGGCCCTTCGGCCCACGATGTTGCACCGAAACAAAAGCCATCTAACCTACACTATGCCATTATCATCCATATGTTTATGCAATAAACTTTTAAATGCGGGGGGACTTCTACGAGAAATTGTACCGATCTGAGCCCCCACGGGAGGAGGGAGGGATGGGCCGTTTCCTGGACCAATTGAGGTTTCCAAAGGTGGAAGAGGGACTGGGGGCCCCGATTGGGCTGGAGGAGCTGATCAAAGGGATAGGAAGCATGCAGGCGGGGAAGGCACCGGGGCCGGACGGTTTCCCGGTCGAGTCCTACGAAAAATATATGGACCTGTTGGGCCCGCTGTTAGTTAGGACCTTCAATGAGGCAAGGGAGGGAGCTTTACCCCCGACGATGTCCCGGGCACTGATGGATGGATGGCTGGATGGATGGCTGGATGGATGGATGGCTGGATGGATGGCTGGCTGGAGGGATGGAAGGATGGATGGATGGCTGGATGGAGGGATGTCTGGATGTAGGGTTGGCTGGATGGTTGGCTGGCTGGCGGGATGGGTGGATGGATGGATGGCTGGATGGATGGCTGGCTGGAGGAATGGATGGATGGATGGCTGGATGGATGGCTGGATAGATGGATGGCTGGATGGATGGCTGGCTGGACGAATGGATGGATGGATGGATGGCTGGATTGATGGCTGGATGGATGGATGGCTGGATGGATGGCTGAATGGATGGCTGGATGGATGGATGGTTGGATGGATAGCTGGCTGGAGGGATGGATGGATGGTTGGATGGACGGCAGGATGGATGGATGGCTGGATGGATGGCTGGCTGGAGGGTTGGATGGATGGATGGCTGGATGGATGGCTGTCTGGAGGAATGGATGGATGGATGGATGGCTGGATTGATGGCTGGATGGATGGATGGCTGGATGGATGGCTGAAAGGATGGCTGGATGGATGGATGGCTGGATGGATAGCTGGCTGGAGGGATGGATGGATGGATGGATGGTTGGATGGACGGCTGGATGGGTGGGTGGCTGGATGGATGGCTGGCTGGAGGGATGGATTGATGAATGGATGGCTGGTTGGATGTCTGGATGGATGGATGGCTGGATGGATGGCTGGCTGGAGGGATGGATGGATGGATGGATGGCTGGTTGGACGGATGGCTGGATGGAGGGTTGGCTGGATGGTTGGCTGGCTGGAGGGATGGATGGATGGATGGATGGATGGCTGGATGGATGGCTGGCTGGAGGGATGGATGGAAGGCTGGATGGACTGCTGGATGGATGGATGGCTGGATGGATGGCAGGCTGGAGGGATGGATTGATGGATGGATGGCTGGATCGATGGCTGGATGGATCTATGGCTGGATGGATGGCTGGCTGGAGTGATGGATGGCTGGATGGCTGGATGGAGGAATGGCTGGATGGTTGGCTGGCTGGAGTGATGGATGGATGGATGGATGACTGGATGGATGGCTGGCTGGAGGGATGAATGGATGGATGGATGGATGGATGGACGGCTGGTTTGGATGGACGGCTGGTTTGGATGGATGGCTTGATGGATGGCTGGCTGGAGGGATGGATTGATGGATGGATGGCTGGATGGATGGCTGGATGGATAGATGGCTGGATGGATGAATGGCTGGAGGGATGGATGGATGGCTGTATGGGGGGATGGCTGGATGGTTGGCTGGCTGGATGGATGGATGGATGGCTGGACGATGGATTGCTGGATGGATGGCTGTCTGGAGGGATGGATGGATGGTTGGATGGATGGCTGGATGGATGGATGGCTGGATGGATGGATGGTGGATGGATGGCTGGCTGGAGGGATGGCAGGATGGAGGAATGGCTGGATGGCTGGCTGGCTAGAGGGATGGATGAATGGATGGATGGCTGGATGGATGGCTGGATGGATGGATGGCTGGCTGGAGGGTTGGATGGATGGATGGATGGGTGGATGGATGGCTTAATGGATCGATGGCTGGATAAATGGCTGGCTGGAGGAATGGATGGATGGCTGGATGGATGGTTGGATGGATGGATGGCTGGATGGATGACTGGCTGGAGGGATGGATGGATGGATCGGTGGCTGTATGGATTGCTGGATGGATGGATGGATGGACGGATAGCTGGATGGAATTGCTGGCTGGAGGGATGGATGGATGGCTGGATGGCTGGCTGGATGGATGGATGGCTGGATGGATGGCTGGCTTGAGGGATGGATGGATGGCTGGATGGCTGGCTATACGGATGGATTGCTGGTTGGATGGCTTGCTGGAGGGATGGATGGATGGCTGGATTGATGGCTGGATGAATGGATGGCTGGATGGATGGCTGGCTGGAGGAATGGATGGATGGATGGCTGGATGGATGGCTGGATGGATGGATGGCTGGATGGATGGATGGCTGGAGGGATGGATGGATGGATGGATGGCTGAATGGATGGCTGGATGGATGGATGACTGGATGGATGGCTGGCTGGAGTGTTGTATGGATGGATGGATGGCTGGATGGACGGCTGGATGGATGGATGGCTGGATGGATGGCTGGCTGGAGGGATGGATTGATGGATGGATGGCTGGATGGATGGCTGGATGGATGGATGGCTGGTTGGCTGGCTGGCTGGAGGGATGGATGGATGGATGGCTGGATGGAGGGATGGATGGATGATTGGCTGGCTGGATGGATGGATGGATGGCTGGATGGATGTCTGGATGGAGGGATGGCTGGATGGATGGCTGGCTTGAGGGATGGATGGATGGATGGATGGATGGATGCATGGCTGGATGGATGGCTGAATGGATGGATGGCTGGATGAATGGCTGGCTGGAGGGATGGATGGATGGATGGCTGGATGGATGGCTGGATGGATGGCTGGATGGATGACTGGCTGGAGGGATGGATGGATGGATGGATGGCTGGATGGATGGCTGGATGGATGGATGGCTGGATGGATGGCTGGCTGGAGGAATGGATTGATGGATGGATGGCTGGATGGATGGCTGGATGGTTGGATGCCTGGATGGATGGCTGGCTGAAGGGATGGATGGAAGGATGGATGGCTGGATGGATGGCTGGATGGATGGATGGCTGGATGGATGGCTGGCAGGAGGGATGGATGGATGGATGGATGGCTGGATGGATGGCTAAAAGGATGGCTGGCTGGAGGGATGGATGAATGGGTGGCTGGATGGATGGATGGCCGAATGGTTGGCTGGCTGGAGGGATGGATGGATGGATAGATGGCTGAATGGATGGCTGGATGGATGGCAGGATGGATGGATGGCTGGATGGATGGCTGGCTGGATGGATCGATTGATGGATGGATGGCTGGATTGATGGCTGGATGGATGGATGGCTGGATGGATGGCAGGCTGAAGGGATGGATGGATGGATGGATGGCTGGATGGACGCCGTGATGGATGGATGGCTGGGTGATTGGCTGGCTGGAGGGATGGTCTGATGGATGGATGGCTGGATGGATACCTGGATCGATGGCTGGATGGATGGCTGGCTGGAGGGATGGATGGATGGATGGATGGCTGAATGGAGGGATGGCTGCATGGTTGGCTATCTGGAGGGATGGATGGATGGACGGATGGATGGCTGGATGGATGGCTGGATGGAGGGATGGCTGGATGGATGGGTGGCTGGAGAGATGGATGGCTGGATGGATGGATGAGTGGTTGGATGGCTTAATGACTGGCTGGCTGGAGGGATGAATGGATGGCTGGATGGATGGCTGGATGGATGGATGGATGGATGGCTGGATGTAGGGCTGGCTGGAGAGATGGATGAATGGTTGGATGTCTGGATGGATGGCTGGATGGAGGGATGGCTGGATGGATGGCTGGCTGGAGGGATGGATCGATGGATGGATGGCTGGATGGATGGATGGATGGATGGCTGAATGGATGACTGGCTGGAGGGATGGATGGATGGATGGATGGATGGCTGGATGGATGGCTGGATGAATGGATGTCTGGATGGATGGCTGGCTGGAGGGATGGATGGATGGATGGCTGGCTGGATGGATGGCTGGATGGATGGATGCCTGGATGGATTGCTGGCTTTAGGGATGGATGGATGGATGGATGGCTTGATGGATGGCTGGATGGATGGTGGCTGGATGGATGGCTGGCAGGAGGGATGGATGGATGGATGGATGGCTGGATGGATGGATGGATGGATGGCTGGCTGGAGGGATGGATGAATGGATGGCTGGATGGATGGATGGCCGAATGGTTGGCTGGCTGGAGGGATGGATGGATGGCTGAATGGATGGCTGGATGGATGGCAGGATGGATGGATGACTGGATGGATGGCTGGCTGGATGGATGGATTGATGGATGGACGGCTGGATGGATGGCTGGATGGATGGATGGCTGGATGGTTGGCAGGTTGAAGGGATGGATGGATGGATGGATGGCTGGATGGACGGCTGGATGGATGGAAGGCTGGATGGATGGCTGGCTGAAGGAATGGATGGATGGATGGATGGATGGCTGGATGGATGGCTGGATGGATGGATGTCTGGAATGATATCTGGCTGGAGGGATGGATGGATGGATCGATGGCTGGATGGATGGCTGGATGGATGGATGGCTGGAGGGATGGGTGGATGGATGGATGGCTGGATGGAGCGATGACTGAATGGTTGGCTGGCTGGATGGCTGGACGGATGGATGGCTGGATGGATGGCTGGCTGGAGGGATGGATGGATGGATGGCTGGATGGATGGCTGGATAGATGGATGGCTGGATGGATGGCTGGCTGGACGAATGGATGGATGGATGGATGGCTGGATTGATGGCTGGATGGATGGATGGCTGGATGGATGGCTGAATGGATGGCTGGATGGATGGATGGTTGGATGGATAGCTGGCTGGAGGGATGGATGGATGGATGGATGGTTGGATGGACGGCAGGATGAATGGATGGCTGGATGGATGGCTGGCTGGTGGGTTGGATGGATGGATGGCTGGATGGATGGCTGTCTGGAGGAATGGATGGATGGATGGATGGCTGGATTGATGGCTGGATGGATGGATGGCTGGATGGATGGCTGAAAGGATGGCTGGATGGATGGATGGCTGGATGGATAGCTGGCTGGAGGGATGGATGGATGGATGGATGGTTGGATGGACGGCTGGATGGGTGGGTGGCTGGATGGATGGCTGGCTGGAGGGATGGATTGATGAATGGATGGCTGGTTGGATGGCTGGATGGATGGATGGCTGGATGGATGGCTGGCTGGAGGGATGGATGGATGGATGGATGGCTGGTTGGACGGATGGCTGGATGGAGGGTTGGCTGGATGGTTGGCTGGCTGGAGGGATGGATGGATGGATGGATGGATGGATGGCTGGATGGATGGCTGGCTGGAGGGATGGATGGATGGCTGGATGGACTGCTGGATGGATGGATGGCTGGATGGATGGCAGGCTGGAGGGATGGATTGATGGATGGATGGCTGGATCGATGGCTGGATGGATCTATGGCTGGATGGATGGCTGGCTGGAGGGATGGATGGATGGATGGCTGGATGGAGGGATGGCTGGATGGTTGGCTGGCTGGAGTGATGGATGGATGGATGGATGACTGGATGGATGGCTGGCTGGAGGGATGCATGGATGGATGGATGGCTGGATGGACGGCTGGTTTGGATGGATGGCTTGATGGATGGCTGGCTGGAGGGATGGATTGATGGATGGATGGCTGGATGGATAGATGGCTGGATGGATGAATGGCTGGAGGGATGGATGGATGGATGGATGGCTGTATGGGGGGATGGCTGGATGGTTGGCTGTCTGGATGGATGGATGGATGGCTGGACGATGGATTGCTGGATGGATGGCTGTCTGGATGGCTGGATGGATGGCTGGATGGATGGCTGGATGGATGGATGGCTGGATGGATGGATGGTGGATGGATGGCTGGATTGATGGCTGGCTGGTGGGATGATTGGATGGCTAGATGGAGTGATGGCTGGATGGTTGGTTGGCTGGAGGGATGGATGGATGGATGGATGACTGGATGGATGGCTGGATGGAGGGATGGCTGGATGGATGGCTGGCTGGAGGGATGGATGGCTGGATGGATGGCTGAATGGATGGCTGGTTGTATGGCTGGCTTAATGACTGGCTGGCTGGAGGAGGAGGCGTGGGCCTTTGTTCAGGCCGAGAAGCTGGACACAGACTGAGGGTCACAGACTGAGGGTCGGGATGGGCGATTGGGGACTGCGGTGGATATGTTATGCCTATTTTTGGTTCGGGGCGGATGGGGGGGCCTTTGCATTATTTTGGGTTTGTTTTTCTCTGTGTTTTTCTCTTTCGGGTTGGGGAGGGTGGATGGGGCGGGTTGGGCACTGTTTTGGTTGGTGGCGGGGCCTGATAGGTGGAGAGCGCGGGATTTTTTCCCGCGCCGAAGACTGTGGGGGGGGGGTGCGAGACCGGGGCGGGGAAGCGAGGATTGTTTCCCGCGCTTAGAACGGAGGGGGAGAGCCTGTGAATGGGGAGCGGGAGAGGAGGGTGTGCCACACAATGGGAGGAGTCGAAGGGGAGGTGGGAGTGGCCGGGGTCAGCTGACTTGCGGAAGTGCAATGGGGGGAGTAAACCAGCTAGGATGGGTTCTAGCCGGTGGGGGGTGAGGGGGAATCGAGTTGCTGCTGCTAAGATCAAGGAGGAGCTGGAGCAAGTGGGGTGGGTCAAGACGGGGGTATGCCGCTGTGGGGAACGGGCCGGGTGTGGGGTGCGGGCACGTGGCTGGCCGAGGAAGGGTCATGGCTAGTCGGCGGGGGAGATGGGCGGGTAGCCCCCTGATCCGGCTGATAACCTGGAATGTAAGGAGACTGCATGGGCTGGTTAAGCGGGCCCGCGTATTCGCGCACCTGAAGGGGCTCAAGGCGGATGTTGTTATGCTCTAGTTGACACACCTGAAGGTGGCAGACCAGGTAAGACTGAGGAACGGGTGGGTAGGTCAGGTGTTTCACTCGGGGCTAGATGCCAAAAATCGAGGGGTGGCGATCTTGGTGGGAAAGAAGGTGTTATTCGAGGCGTCGAGCATTGTGGCAGATAATGGCGGTAGGTACATAATGGTAAGTGGTAAGTTGCAGGGAGAGAGGGTGGTACTGGTCAACGTGTATGCTCCGAACTGGGACGATGCGGGTTTTGTGCGGTGTATGTTGGGTCGGATCCCAGATTTGGAAGTGGGGGGCCTGATAATGGGGGGAGACTTTAACACGGTGTTGGATCCGGCACTGGATCGCTCCAGGTCTAGGACGGGTAGGAAGCCGGCGGGGGCTAGAGTGTTGAGGGGATTTATGGACCAAATGGGAGGGGTAGAACCTTGGAGATTTGCAAGGCCGGGGGCTAGGGAATTTTCATTCTTCTCATGTCCATAAGGCTTATTCTCGAATCGACTTTTTCATTGTGAGTAGGGCGCTGATAGCGAGAGTAGAGGATACCGAGTATTCGGCAATAGCCATTTCGGACCACGCCCCGCATTGGGTGGACTTGGAGATGGGGGAGGAGAGGGACCAGCGCCCGCTGTGGCGCTTGGAGGTGGCGCTGTTGGCGGACGAGGAGGTGAGCGAGCGGGTCCGAGGAAGTATAGGGAGGTACTTGGAGACCATGACAACGGGGAGGTCCGAGTGGGGATGGTATGGGAGGCACTGAAGGCGGTGGGGAGGAGAGAGCTGATCTCCATCAGGGCCCACAAGGCGGAGGGAGTGGGGGGAGAGGGAGAGGCTGGTGGGGGAGATGGTGAGGGTAGACAGGAGGTATGCGGAAGAACCTGAGGAAGGATTGTTGAGGAAGAGGCGCAGCCTCCAGGCCGAATTCGACCTGGTGACCACCAGGAAGGCGGAGGTGCAGTGGAGGAAGGCCCAGGGGGCGGTCTACGAGTATGGGGAAAAGGCAAGCCGGATGCTGGCGCATCAGCTTCGGAAGCGGGACGCAGCTAGGGAGATCAGGGGAGTTAAGGACAGGGTGCAGAGTGGAGTTGGCATCAATGGGGTCTTCAGGGACTTCGAACATAGAACATAGAACGATACAGCGCAGTACAGGCCCTTCGGCCCACGATGTTGCACCGAAACAAAAGCCATCTAACCTACACTATGCCATTATCATCCATATGTTTATCCAATAAACTTTTAAATGCGGGGGGACTTCTACGAGAAATTGTACCGATCTGAGCCCCCACGGGAGGAGGGAGGGATGGGCCGTTTCCTGGACCAATTGAGGTTTCCAAAGGTGGAAGAGGGACTGGGGGCCCCGATTGGGCTGGAGGAGCTGATCAAAGGGATAGGAAGCATGCAGGCGGGGAAGGCACCGGGGCCGGACGGTTTCCCGGTCGAGTCCTACGAAAAATATATGGACCTGTTAGGCCCGCTGTTAGTTAGGACCTTCAATGAGGCAAGGGAGGGAGCTTTACCCCCGACGATGTCCCGGGCACTGATGGATGGATGGCTGGATGGATGGCTGGATGGATGGATGGCTGGATGGATGGCTGGCTGGAGGGATGGAAGGATGGATGGATGGCTGGATGGAGGGATGTCTGGATGTAGGGATGGCTGGATGGTTGGCTGGCTGGCGGGATGGGTGGATGGATGGATGGCTGGATGGATGGCTGGCTGGATCGATGGATGGATGGCTGGATGGACGGCTGGATGGATGGATGGCTGGATGGATGGCTGGCTGGAGGGATGGATTGATGGATGGATGGCTGGATGGATGGCTGGATGGATGGATGGCTGGATGGATGGCTGGCTGGAGGGATGGATGGATGGATGGCTGGATGGAGGGATGGCTGGATGGTTGGCTGGCTGGAGGGATGGATGGATGGATGGATGGCTGGATGGATGGGTGGCTGGAAGGATGCATGGATGGATGGATGGCTGGATGGAGGGATGGCTGGATGGTTGGCTGCCTGGATGGATGGATGGATGGATGGATGGATGGAGGGATGGCTGGATGGATGGCTGGCTGGAGGGATGGATGGATGGCTGGATGGATTGCTGGATGGATGGATGGCTTAATGGCTGGCTGGGGGGATGGATGGATGGATGGATGGCTGGATGAATGGCTGAATGGATGGATGGCTGGATGTATGGCTGGCTGGAGAGATGGATGGATGGATGGATGGCTGGATGGATGGCTGGATGGAGGAATGGCTGGATGGCTGGCTGGCTAGAGGGATGGATGGATGGATGGATGGCTGGATGGATGGCTGGATGGATGGATGGCTGGCTGGAGGGTTGGATGGATGGATGGATGGGTGGATGGATGGCTTAATGGATCGATGGCTGGATAAATGGCTGGCTGGAGGAATGGATGGATGGCTGGATGGATGGTTGGATGGATGGATGGCTGGATGGATGACTGGCTGGAGGGATGGATGGATGGATCGGTGGCTATATGGATTGCTGGATGGATGGATGGATGGACGGATAGCTGGATGGAATTGCTGGCTGGAGGGATGGATGGATGGCTGGATGGCTGGTTGGATGGATGGATGGCTGGATGGATGGCTGGCTTGAGGGATGGATGGATGGCTGGATGGCTGGCTGGACGGATGGATTGCTGGTTGGATGGCTTGCTGGAGGGATGGATGGATGGCTGGATTGATGGCTGGATGAATGGATGGCTGGATGGATGGCTGGCTGGAGGAATGGATGGATGGATGGCTGGATGGATGGCTGAATGGATGGATGGCTGGATGGATGGATGACTGGATGGATGGCTGGCTGGAGTGTTGTATGGATGGATGGATGGCTGGATGGACGGCTGGATGGATGGATGGCTGGATGGATGGCTGGCTGGAGGGATGGATTGATGGATGGATGGCTGGATGGATGGCTGGATGGATGGATGGCTGGTTGGCTGGCTGGCTGGAGGGATGGATGGATGGATGGCTGGATGGAGGGATGGATGGATGATTGGCTGGCTGGATGGATGGATGGATGGCTGGATGGATGTCTGGATGGAGGGATGGCTGGATGGATGGCTGGCTTGAGGGATGGATGGATGGATGGATGGCTGGGTGGATGGCTGGATGGTTGGATGCCTGGATGGATGGCTGGCTGGAGGGATGGATGGATGGATGCATGGCTGGATGGATGGCTGAATGGATGGATGGCTGGATGAATGGCTGGCTGGAGGGATGGATGGATGGATGGCTGGATGGATGGCTGGATGGATGGCTGGATGGATGACTGGCTGGAGGGATGGATGGATGGATGGATGGCTGGATGGATGGCTGGATGGATGGATGGCTGGATGGATGGCTGGCTGGAGGAATGGATGGATGGATGGATGGCTGGATGGATGGCTGGATGGTTGGATGCCTGGATGGATGGCTGGCTGAAGGGATGGATGGAAGGATGGATGGCTGGATGGATGGCTGGATGGATGGATGGCTGGATGGATGGCTGGCAGGAGGGATGGATGGATGGATGGATGGCTGGATGGATGGCTAAAAGGATGGCTGGCTGGAGGGATGGATGAATGGATGGCTGGATGGATGGATGGCCGAATGGTTGGCTGGCTGGAGGGATGGATGGATGGATAGATGGCTGAATGGATGGCTGGATGGATGGCAGGATGGATGGATGGCTGGATGGATGGCTGGCTGGATGGATCGATTGATGGATGGATGGCTGGATTGATGGCTGGATGGATGGATGGCTGGATGGATGGCAGGCTGAAGGGATGGATGGATGGATGGATGGCTGGATGGACGCCGTGATGGATGGATGGCTGGGTGATTGGCTGGCTGGAGGGATGGTTTGATGGATGGATGGCTGGATGGATACCTGGATCGATGGCTGGATGGATGGCTGGCTGGAGGGATGGATGGATGGATGGATGGCTGAATGGAGGGATGGCTGCATGGTTGGCTATCTGGAGGGATGGATGGATGGACGGATGGATGGCTGGATGGATGGCTGGATGGAGGGATGGCTGGATGGATGGGTGGCTGGAGAGATGGATGGCTGGATGGATGGATGAGTGGTTGGATGGCTTAATGACTGGCTGGCTGGAGGGATGAATGGATGGCTGGATGGATGGCTGGATGGATGGATGGCTGGATGTATGGCTGGCTGGAGAGATGGATGAATGGTTGGATGTCTGGATGGATGGCTGGATGGAGGGATGGCTGGATGGATGGCTGGCTGGAGGGATGGATGGATGGATGGATGGCTGGATGGATGGATGGATGGATGGCTGGATGGATGACTGGCTGGAGGGATGGATGGATGGATGGATGGCTGGATGGATGGCTGGATGAATGGATGTCTGGATGGATGGCTGGCTGGAGGGATGGATGGATGGATGGCTGGCTGGATGGATGGCTGGATGGATGGATGCCTGGATGGATTGCTGGCTTTAGGGATGGATGGATGGATGGATGGCTTGATGGATGGCTGGATGGATGGTGGCTGGATGGATGGCTGGCAGGAGGGATGGATGGATGGATGGATGGATGGATGGCTGGATGGATGGATGGATGGCTGGCTGGAGGGATGGATGAATGGATGGCTGGATGGATGGATGGCCGAATGGTTGGCTGGCTGGAGGGATGGATGGATGGCTGAATGGATGGCTGGATGGATGGCAGGATGGATGGATGACTGGATGGATGGCTGGCTGGATGGATGGATTGATGGATGGACGGCTGGATGGATGTCTGGATGGATGGATGGCTGGATGGTTGGCAGGTTGAAGGGATGGATGGATGGATGGATGGCTGGATGGACGGCTGGATGGATGGATGGCTGGATGGATGGCTGGCTGGATGGATGGATTGATGGATGGATGGCTGGATGGATGGTTGGATGGATGGATGGCTGGATGGATGACTGGCTGGAGGGATGGATGGATGGATCGGTGGCTGTATGGATTGCTGGATGGATGGATGGATGGACGGATGGCTGGATGGAATTGCTGGCTGGAGGGATGGATGGATGGCTGGATGGCTGGCTGGATGGATGGATGGCTGGATGGATGGCTGGCTTGAGGGATGGATGGATGGCTGGATGGCTGGCTGGACGGATGGATTGCTGGTTGGATGGCTTGCTGGAGGGATGGATGGATGGCTGGTTTGATGGCTAGATGAATGGATGGCTGGATGGATGGCTGGCTGGAGGAATGGATGGATGGATGGCTGGATGGATGGCTGGATGGATGGATGGCTGGATGGATGGATGGCTGGAGGGATGGATGGATGGATGGATGGCTGAATGGATGGCTGGAATGATGGATGACTGGATGGATGGCTGGCTGGAGTGTTGTATGGATGGATGGATGGCTGGATGGACGGCTGGATGGATGGATGGCTGGATGGATGGCTGGCTGGAGGGATGGATTGATGGATGGATGGCTGGATGGATGGCTGGATGGATGGATGGCTGGATGGCTGGCTGGCTGGAGGGATGGATGGATGGATGGATGGCTGGATGGAGGGATGGCTGGATGATTGGCTGGCTGGATGGATGGATGGATGGATGGATGGCTGGATGGATGTCTGGATGGAGGGATGGCTGGATGGATGGCTGGCTGGAGGGATGGATGGATGGATGGATGGCTGGGTGGATGGCTGGATGGTTGGATGCCTGGATGGATGGCTGGCTGGAGGGATGGATGGATGGATGCATGGCTGGATGGATGGCTGAATGGATGGTTGGCTGGATGAATGGCTGGCTGGAGGGATGGATGGATGGATGGCTGGATGGATGGCTGGATGGATGGCTGGATGGATGACTGGCTGGAGGAATGGATGGATGGATCGATGGCTGGATGGATGGCTGGATGGATGGATGGCTGGATGGATGGCTTCCTGAAGGGATGGATGGAAGGATGGATGGCTGGATGGATGTCTGGATGGATGGATGGCTGGATGGATGGCTGGCAGGAGGGATGGATGGATGGATGGATGGCTGGATGGATGGCTAAAAGGATGGCTGGCTGGAGGGATGGATGAATGGATGGCTGGATGGATGGATGGCCGAATGGTTGGCTGGCTGGAGGGATGGATGGATGGATGGCAGGATGGATGGATGGCTGGATGGATGGCTGGCTGGATGGATCGATTGATGGATGGATGGCTGGATGGATGGCTGGATGGATGGATGGCTGGATGGATGGCAGGCTGAAGGGATGGATGGATGGATGGATGGCTGGATGGACGGCTGGATGGATGGATGGCTGGGTGATTGGCTGGCTGGAGGGATGGATTGATGGATGGATGGCTGGATGGATAGCTGGATCGATGGCTGGATGGATGGCTGGCTGGAGGGATGGATGGATGGATGGATGGCTGGATGGAGGGATGGCTGCATGGTTGGCTATCTGGAGGGATGGATGGATGGATGGATGGATGGCTGGATGGATGGCTGGATGGAGGGATGGCTGGATGGATGGGTGGCTGGCGGGATGGATGGCTGGATGGATGGATGAGTGGTTGGATGGCTTAATGACTGGCTGGCTGGAGGGATGGATGGATGGCTGGATGGATGGCTGGATGGATGGATGGCTGGATGTATGGCTGGCTGGAGAGATGGATGAATGTTTGGATGTCTGGATGGATGGCTGGATGGAGGGATGGCTGGATGGATGGCTGGCTGGAGGGATGGATGGATGGATGGATGGCTGGATGGATGGAAGGATGGATGGCTGGATGGATGACTGGCTGGAGGGATGGATGGATGGATGAATGGCTGGATGGATGGCTGGATGAATGGATGTCTGGATGGATGGCTGGCTGGAGGGATGGATGGATGGATGGCTGGCTGGATGGATGGCTGGATGGTTGGATGCCTGGATGGATGGCTGGCTTTAGGGATGGATGGATGGATGGATGGCTTGATGGATGGCTGGATGGATGGATGGCTGGATGGATGGCTGGCAGGAGGGATGGATGGATGGATGGATGGCTGGATGGATGGCTGGATGGATGGATGGCTGGAGGGATGGATGAATGGATGGCTGGATGGATGGATGGCCGAATGGTTGGCTGGCTGGAGGGATGGATGGATGGCTGAATGGATGGCTGGATGGATGGCAGGATGGATGGATGGCTGGATGGATGGCTGGCTGGCTGGATGGATTGATGGATGGATGGCTGGATGGATGACTGGATGGATGGATGGCTGGATGGTTGGCAGGTTGAAGGGATGGATGGATGGATGGATGGCTGGATGGACGGCTGGATGGATGGATGGCTGGATGGATGGCTGGCTGGAGGGATGGATTGATGGATTGATGGCTGGATGTATAGCTGGATGGATGGCTGGATGGATGGCTGGCTGGTGGGATGGATGGATGGATGGATGGCTGGATGGAGGGATGGCTGGATGGTTGGCTGGCTGGAGGGATGGATGGATGGATTGATGGATGGCTGGATGGCTGCATGGAGGGATGGCTGGATGGCTGGATGGATGGATGGATGAATGGCTGGATGGATGGCTGGATGGATGGATGGATGGATGTATGGCTGGCTGGAGAGATGGAGGAATGGTTGGATGGCTGGATGGATGGCTGGATGGAGGGATGGCTGCATGGATGGCTGGCTGGAGGGATGGATGGATGGATGGAAGGCTGGATGGATGGCTGGATGGATGGATGGCTTGATGGATGGCTTGCTGGAGGGATGGATGGATGGATGGCTGGATGGATGGCTGGATGGATGGATGGCTGGATGAATGGCTGGCTGGAGGGATGGATGGATGGATGGCTGGATGGATGGCTGGATGGATGGATGGCTGGATGTATGACTGGCTGGAGGGATGGATGGATGGATGGAAGGCTGGATGGGAGGCTGAATGGATGGATGGCTGGATGGATGGCTGGCTGGAAGGAAGGGTGGATGGATGGATGGCTGGATGGATGGCTGGATGGATGGATGGCTGGATGGATGGCTGGCTGTAGGGTCGGATGGATGGATGGATGGCTGGATGGATGGTTGGATGGATGGATGGCTGGATGGATGGCTGGATGGATGGATGCCTGGATGGATGGCTGGCTGGAGGGATGGATGGATGGATTGCTTAATGGATGGATGGCCGAATGGATGGTTGGCTGAAGGGATGGATGGATGGATGGATGGCTAAAAGGATGGCTGGATGGATGGATGGCTGGATGGATGGCTGGCAGGAGGGATGGATGAATGAATGGATGGCTGGATGGATGTCTGGATGACTGGATGGCTGGATGGATGGCTGGCTGGGCTTGTGGATTGCTATATGGATGGCTGGATGGATGGCTGGATGGATGGATGGATGGATGGATGGCTGGCTGGATGGAGGTATGGATGGATGGCTGGCTGGAGATATGGATGGAGGGATGAATGGCTGGATGGATGGCTGGATGGAGAGATGGATGAATGCATGGATGGCTGGATGGATGACTGGATGGAGGGATGGCTGGATGGATGGCTGGCTGGAGTGATGGATGGATGGACGGATGGCTGGATGGATGGCTGGATGGATGGATGGCTGGATGGATGGCTTGCTGGAGGGATGGATGGATGGATGGATGGCTGGATGGATGGCTGGATGGATGGATGGCTGGATGAATGGCTGGCTGGAGGGATGGATGGATGGATGGATGGCTGGATGGATGGCTGGATGGATGGATGGCTGGATGGATGACTCGCTGGCGGGATGGATGGATGGATGGATGTCTGGATGGATGGCTGAATGGATGGATGGCTGGATGGATGGCTGGATGGATGGATGGATGGCTGGATGGATGGATGGCTGGATGGACGGATGGCTGGGTGGCCGGAAGGCTGGGTGGATGGATGGCTGGATGGATGGCTGGATGGAGGGATGGCTGGATGGATGGGTGGCTGGCGGGATGGATGGCTGGATGGATGGATGAGTGGTTGGATGGCTTAATGACTGGCTGGCTGGAGGGATGGATGGATGGCTGGATGGATGGCTGGATGGATGGATGGCTGGATGTATGGCTGGCTGGAGAGATGGATGAATGTTTGGATGTCTGGATGGATGGCTGGATGGAGGGATGGCTGGATGGATGGCTGGCTGGAGGGATGGATGGATGGATGGATGTCTGGATGGATGGAAGGATGGATGGCTGGATGGATGACTGGCTGGAGGGATGGATGGATGGATGAATGGCTGGATGGATGGCTGGATGAATGGATGTCTGGATGGATGGCTGGCTGGAGGGATGGATGGATGGATGGCTGGCTGGATGGATGGCTGGATGGTTGGATGCCTGGATGGATGGCTGGCTTTAGGGATGGATGGATGGATGGATGGCTTGATGGATGGCTGGATGGATGGATGGCTGGATGGATGGCTGGCAGGAGGGATGGATGGATGGATGGATGGCTGGATGGATGGCTGGATGGATGGATGGCTGGAGGGATGGATGAATGGATGGCTGGATGGATGGATGGCCGAATGGTTGGCTGGCTGGAGGGATGGATGGATGGCTGAATGGATGGCTGGATGGATGGCAGGATGGATGGATGGCTGGATGGATGGCTGGCTGGCTGGATGGATTGATGGATGGATGGCTGGATGGATGACTGGATGGATGGATGGCTGGATGGTTGGCAGGTTGAAGGGATGGATGGATGGATGGATGGCTGGATGGACGGCTGGATGGATGGATGGCTGGATGGATGGCTGGCTGGAGGGATGGATTGATGGATTGATGGCTGGATGTATAGCTGGATGGATGGCTGGATGGATGGCTGGCTGGTGGGATGGATGGATGGATGGATGGCTGGATGGAGGGATGGCTGGATGGTTGGCTGGCTGGAGGGATGGATGGATGGATTGATGGATGGCAGGATGGCTGCATGGAGGGATGGCTGGATGGCTGGATGGATGGATGGATGAATGGCTGGATGGATGGCTGGATGGATGGATGGATGGATGTATGGCTGGCTGGAGAGATGGAGGAATGGTTGGATGGCTGGATGGATGGCTGGATGGAGGGATGGCTGCATGGATGGCTGGCTGGAGGGATGGATGGATGGATGGAAGGCTGGATGGATGGCTGGATGGATGGATGGCTTGATGGATGGCTTGCTGGAGGGATGGATGGATGGATGGCTGGATGGATGGCTGGATGGATGGATGGCTGGATGAATGGCTGGCTGGAGGGATGGATGGATGGATGGCTGGATGGATGGCTGGATGGATGGATGGCTGGATGTATGACTGGCTGGAGGGATGGATGGATGGATGGAAGGCTGGATGGGAGGCTGAATGGATGGATGGCTGGATGGATGGCTGGCTGGAAGGAAGGGTGGATGGATGGATGGCTGGATGGATGGCTGGATGGATGGATGGCTGGATGGATGGCTGGCTGTAGGGTCGGATGGATGGATGGATGGCTGGATGGATGGTTGGATGGATGGATGGCTGGATGGATGGCTGGATGGATGGATGCCTGGATGGATGGCTGGCTGGAGGGATGGATGGATGGATTGCTTAATGGATGGATGGCCGAATGGATGGTTGGCTGAAGGGATGGATGGATGGATGGATGGCTAAAAGGATGGCTGGATGGATGGATGGCTGGATGGATGGCTGGCAGGAGGAATGGATGAATGAATGGATGGCTGGATGGATGTCTGGATGACTGGATGGCTGGATGGATGGCTGGCTGGGCTTGTGGATTGCTATATGGATGGCTGGATGGATGGCTGGATGGATGGATGGATGGATGGATGGCTGGCTGGATGGAGGTATGGATGGATGGCTGGCTGGAGATATGGATGGAGGGATGAATGGCTGGATGGATGGCTGGATGGAGAGATGGATGAATGCATGGATGGCTGGATGGATGACTGGATGGAGGGATGGCTGGATGGATGGCTGGCTGGAGTGATGGATGGATGGACGGATGGCTGGATGGATGGCTGGATGGATGGATGGCTGGATGGATGGCTTGCTGGAGGGATGGATGGATGGATGGATGGCTGGATGGATGGCTGGATGGATGGATGGCTGGATGAATGGCTGGCTGGAGGGATGGATGGATGGATGGATGGCTGGATGGATGGCTGGATGGATGGATGGCTGGATGGATGACTCGCTGGCGGGATGGATGGATGGATGGATGTCTGGATGGATGGCTGAATGGATGGATGGCTGGATGGATGGCTGGATGGATGGATGGATGGCTGGATGGATGGATGGCTGGATGGACGGATGGCTGGGTGGCCGGAAGGCTGGGTGGATGGATGGCTGGATGGATGGCTGGATGGATGGATGGATGGATTGCTGGCTGGAGGAATGGATGGATGGATGGATGGCTGGATGGATGGCAGGATGGATTCATGGCTGGATGGCTGGCTGGCTGGACGGATGGATGGATGGATGGATGGCTGAATGGATGGCTGGATGGATGGATGGATGGATGGATGGCTGGCTGGAGGGATGGATGGATGGATGGCTGGATGGACGGCTGGATGGATGGAGGGCTGGATGGATGGCTGGCTGGAGGGATGGATTGATGGATGGATGGCTGGATGGATGGCTGGATGGATGGATGGCTGGATGGATGGATGGATGGAGGGATAGCTGGATGGTTGGCTGGCTGGAGGGATGGATGGATGGATGGATGGCTGGATGGATGTCTGGATGGAGGGATGGCTGGATGGATGGCTGGCTGGAGGGATGGATGGATGAATGGATGGCTGGATGGATGGCTGGATGGATGGATGGCTTAATGACTGGCTGGCTGGAGGGATGGATGGATGGATGGAGGGCTGGATGGATGGCTGGATCGATGGATGGCTGGATGTATGGCTGGTTGGAGGGATGGATGGATGGATGGATGGATGGCTGGATGGATAGCTGGATAGAGGGATGGCTGGATAGATGGCTGGCTGGAGGGATGGATGGATGGCTGGATGGCTGGATGGATAGCTGAATGGATGGATGGCTGGAGGAATGGCTGGCTGGAGGGATGGATGGATGAATGGATGGCTGGATGGATGGCTGGATGGATGGATGGCTGGATGGATGACTGGCTGGAGGGATGGATGGATGGATGGATGGCTGGATGGATGGCTGGATGGATGGATGGCTGGATGGATGGCTGGCTGGAGGGATGGATGGATGGATGGATGGCTAGATGGATAGCTGGATGGATGGATGCCTGGATGGATGAGATGGCTGGAGGGATGGATGGAGGGATGGCTGGATGGATGGCTGGATGGATGGATGGCTGGATGGATGGATGGCTGGATGGACGGCTTGATGGATGGCTGGCTGGTGCGATTGATGAATGGATGGCTGAATGGATGGATGGCCGAATGGTTGGCTGGCTGGAGTGAAGGATGGATGGATGGATGGCTGAATGGATGGCTGGATGGATGGCAGGATGGATGGATGGCTGGATGGATGGCTGGCTGGATGGATGGATTGATGGATGGATGGCTGGATGGATTGCTGAATGGATGGATGGCTGGATGGATGGCAGGCTGAAGGGATGGATGGATAAATGGATGGCTGGATGGACGGCTGGATGGATGGATGGCTGGACGGATGGCTGGCTTAAGGGATGGATTGATGAATGGATGGCTGGATGGATAGCTGGATGGATGGCTGGATGGATGGCTGGCTGGTGGGATGGATGGATGGATGGCTGGATGGAGGGATGGCTGGATGGTTGGCTCGCTGGAGGGATCGATGGATGGATGGATGGCTGGATGGATGGGTGGAAGGAGGGATGGCTGGACGGATGGCTGGCTTAAGGGATGGATTGATGGATGGATGGCTGGATTGTTAGCTGGATGGATGGCTGGATGGATGGCTGGCTGGTGGGATGGATGGATGGATGGCTGGATGGAGGGATGGCTGGATGGTTGGCTGGCTGGAGGGATCGATGGATGGATGGATGGCTGGATGGATGGCTGGAAGGAGGGATGGCTGGATGGATGGCTGGCTGGAGGGATGGATGGCTGGATGGATGGCTGGATGGATGGATGGATGGATGGATGGCTTAATGACTGGCTGGCTGGAGGGATGGATGGATGGATGGATGACTGGATGGATGGCTGGAAGAATGAATGGCTGAATGTATGGCTGGCTGGAGAGATGGATGAATGGTTGGATGGCTGGATGGATGGTTGGATGGAGGGATGGCTGGATGGATGACTGGCTGGAGGGATGGATGGATGGCTGGATGGGTGGCTGTATGGATGGATGGCTGGATGGATGGCTGGCTGGAGGGAAGGATGGGTGGATGGATGGCTCGATGGATGGCTGGATCGATGGATGGCTGGATGGATGGCTGGCTGGAGGGACGGATGGATGGCTGGATGGATGGTTGGATGGATGGATGGCTGGATGGATGGCTGGCAGGAGGGATGGATGGATGGATGGATGGCTGGATGGATGGCTGGATGGATGGATGGCTGGATGGATGGCTGGCTGGAGGGATGGATGAATGGATGTCTGGATGGATGGATGGCCGAATGGATGTCTGGCTGATGGGATGGATGGATGGATGGATGGCTAAATGGATGGCTGGATGGATGGATGGCTGGATGGATGGTTCGCTGGAGGGATGGATGAATGGATAGATGACTGGATGGATGGCGGGATGGCTGGTTGGCTGGATGGGTGGCTGGCTGGGCGGATGGATTGTTGGATGGATGGCTGGATGGATGGATGGATGGATGGATGGCTGGCTGGATGGCTGGATGGAGGGATGGGTGGAAGGATGGCTGGCTGGAGAGACGAATGGATGGATGGCTGGATGGATGGCTATATGGCGGGATGGCTGGATGGAAGGCTGGCCGGATGGATGGATGGCTGGATGGATGGATGGATGGACGGATGGATGGAGGGATGGCTGGATGGATGGCTGGCTGGAGGGATGGATGGATGGATGGATGGCTGGATGGATGGCTGGATGAAGGAATGGCTGGATGGATGGATTGCTGGAGGGATGGATGGCTGGATGGATGGCTGGATGGATGGATGGCTGGATGGGCGATTGGCTGGAGGGATGGATGGATGGATGGCTGGATGGATGGCTGGCTGGAGGGATGGATGGATGGTTGGATGGATGGCTGGATGGATGGCTGGATGGATGGATGGCTGGATGGATGGAAGACTGGAGTGATGGATGGGTGGATGGTTCGATGGATGGATGGTTGGATGGATGGCTGGATGGATGGCTGGCTGGAGGGATGGAAAGATGAATGGAAGGCTGGATGGGCGGCTGGATGGATGGCTGGATGTCTGGAAGGCTGGCTGGATGGATGGATGGCTGGTTGGCTGGATGGATGGATGGAAGGCTGGATGGATGGATGGATGGACGGATGGATGGAGGGATGGATGGATGGAGGGATGGCTGGATGGATGGCTGGATGGATGGATGGCTGGATGGATGGATGGCTGGATGGATGGCTGGCTGGAGGGATGGTTGGATGGATGGATGCATGGATGAATGGCTGGCTGGATGGATGGATTGATGGCTGGATGGATGGCTGGATGGATGGCTGGATGGATGGATGGACGGATGGATGGATGGCTGGATGGATGGCGGGATGGATGGATGGCTGGATGGATGGCTGGCTGGAGGGATGGATGGATGGATGGCTGGCTGGAGGGATGGATGGATGGATGGATGCATGGATGAATGGCTGGCTGGATGGATGGATGGATGGCTGGATGGATGGCTGGATGGATGGCTTAATGGAGAGATGGATGGATGGATGGGTGGCTGAATGGATGGCTGGATGGATGGATGTCCGGATGGATGGCTGGCTGGAGGGATAGTTGGTTGGATGGATGTCTGGATGGATGTCTGGATGGATGGATGGCTGGATGGATGGCTGGCTGCAGTGATGGATGGATGGATGGATGGCTGGATGGATGGCTGGCTGGAGGGATGGATCGATGGATGGATGGCTGGATGGATGGCTGGATGGATGGCTGGATGGATTGCTGGCTGGAGGAATGGATGGATTAATGAATGGCTGGACGGATGGCTGGATGGATGGAAGGCTGGATGGATGGCTGGCTGGAGGGATGGATGGATGGCTGGCTGAATGGATGGCTAGATCGATGGATGGCTGGATGGATGGCTGGCTGGAGGAATGGAGTCATGGATGGATGGCCGGATGGACGGCTGGATGGAAGGACGGCTGGATGCATGGCTGGCTGGAGGGATGGATTGATGGATGGTTGGCTGGATGGCTGGCTGGATGGATGGATGGCTCGATGAATGGCTGGCTGGAGGGATGGATGGATGGATGGATGGATGGCTGGATGGATGGCTGGATGGAGGGATGGCTGGATGTTTGGCTGGCTGGAGGGATGGATGGATGGATTGAAGGCTGGATGGATGGCTGGATGGAGGGATGGCTGGATGGATGGCTGGCTGCAGTGATGGATGGATGGATGGATGGCTGGATGGATGGCTGGCTGGAGGGATGGATCGATGGATGGATGGCTGGATGGATGGCTGGATGGATGGCTGGATGGATTGCTGGCTGGAGGAATGGATGGATTAATGAATGGCTGGACGGATGGCTGGATGGATGGAAGGCTGGATGGATGGCTGGCTGGAGGGATGGATGGATGGCTGGCTGAATGGATGGCTAGATCGATGGATGGCTGGATGGATGGCTGATTGGAGGAATGGAGTCATGGATGGATGGCCGGATCGACGGCTGAATGGAAGGACGGCTGGATGCATGGCTGGCTGGAGGGATGGATTGATGGATGGTTGGCTGGATGGCTGGCTGGATGGATGGATGGCTCGATGGATGGCTGGCTGGAGGGATGGATGGATGGATGGATGGATGGCTGGATGGATGGCTGGATGGAGGGATGGCTGGATGTTTGGCTGGCTGGAGGGATGGATGGATGGCTGGATGGAGGGATGGCTGGATGGATGGCTGGCTGGACGGATGGATGGATGGATTATTGGCTGGATGGATGGCTGGATGGAGGGATGGCTGGATGGATGGCTGTATGGAGGGATGGCTGGATGGAAGGCTGGCTGGATGGATGGATGGCTGGATGGATGGATGGATGGACGGATGGATGGAGGGATGGCTGGATGGATATCTGGCTGGAGGGATGGATGGATGGATGGATGGCTGGATGGATGGCTGGATGGAGGAATGGTTGGATGGATGAATTGCTGGAGTGATGGATGGCTGGATGGATGGCTGGATGGATGGCTGGATGGATGGACGGCTGGATGGGCGATTGGCTGGAGGGATGGATGGATGGCTGGCTGCATGGATGGCTGGCTGGAGGGATGGATGGATGGATGGCTGGATGGATGGCTGGATGGATGGATGGCTGGATGGATGGATGGCTGGAGTGATGGATGGGTGGATGGTTCGATGGATGGCTGGTTGGATGGATGGCTGGATGGATGGCTGGCTGGAGGGATTGAAGGATGGATGGATGGCTGGATGGATGGCAGGATGGATGGCTGGATGGACGGATGGATGGATGGATGGCTGGATGGATGGCTGGATGGATGGATGGATGGATGGATGGCTGGATGGATGGCTGGATGGATGGATGGCTGGATGGATGGCTGGCTGGAGGGATAGATGGATGGATGGCTGGCTGGAGGGATGGCTGGATGGATGGCTGGTTGCATGGCTGGATAGATGGATGGCTGGATGGCTGGCTGGCTTGAGAGATGGATGGATGGATGGGTGGTTGGGTGGATGGCTGGATGGATGGATGTCCGGATGGTTGGCTGGCTGGAGGGATGGATGGATGGATGGATGGCTGGACGGATGTCAGGATGGATGGATGGCTGGATGGATGGCTGGCTGGAGGGATGGATGGATGGATGGATGGCTGGATGGATGGCTGGATGGATGGATGGCTGGATGGATGACTGGCTGGAGGGATGGATTGATGGATGGCTGGATGGATGGCTGGATGGATGGCTGGATGGATTGTTTGCTGGAGGAATGGATGGATTAATGAATTGCTGGACGGATGGCTGGATGGATGGAAGGCTGGATGGATGGCTGGCTGGAGGGATGAATGGATGGATGGCTGAATGGATGGCTAGATCGAAGGATGGTTGGATGGATGGCTGGCTGGAGGAATGTAGTCATGGATGGTTGGCCGGATGGACGGCTGGATGGAAGGATGGCTGGATGCATGGCTGGCTGGAGGGATGGATTGATGGATGGATGGCTGGATGGCTGGCTGGATGGATTGATGGCTCGATGGATGGCTGGCTGGAGGGATGGATGGATGGATGGCTGGATGGATGGCTGGTTTGAGGGATGGCTGGATGGTTGGCTGGCTGGAGGGATGGATGGATGGCTGGATTGATGGCTGGATGGTGGGGTGGCTGAATGGATGGCTGTCTGGAGAGATGGATGGATGGATTATTGGCTGGATGGATGGCTGGATGGAGGGATGGCTGTATGGGTGGATGGCTGGAGGGATGGATGGATGGCTGGATGGACGGCTGGATGGAGGGATGGCTGGCTGGATGGCTGGCTGGAGGGATGGATGGATGGATTGAAGGCTGGATGGATGGCTGGATGGAGGGATGGCTGGATGGATGGCTGGCTGGAGGGATGGATGGAAGGATGAATGGCCGAATGGATGGCTGGATGGATGGCTGGCTGGAGGGATGGAAGGATGGATGGAAGGCTGGATGGACGGCTGGATGGATGGCTGGATGTCTGGATGGCTGGCTGGATGGATGGATGGCTGGTTGACTGGATGGATGGATGGAAGGCTGGATGGATGGATGGATGGACGGATGGATGGAGGGATGGATGGATGGATGGATGGCTGGATGGATGGCTGGATGGATGGATGGCTGGATGGATGGATGGCTGGATGGATGGCTGGCTGGAGGGATGGATGGATGGATGGATGCATGGATGAATGGCTGGCTGGATGGATGGATGGATGGCTGGATGGATGGCTGGATGGATGGCTGGATGGATGGACGGATGGATGGCTGGATGGATGGACGGATGGATGGATGGCTGGATGGATGGATGGATGGCTGGATGGATGGCTGGCTGGAGGGATGGATGGATGGATGGCTGGCTGGAGGGATGGATGGATGGATGGCTGGATGGATGGCTGGATAAATGGATGGCTGGATGGCTGGCTGGCTGGAGAGATGGATGGATGGATGGGTGGCTGAATGGATGGCTGGATGGATGGATGTCCGGATGGATGGCTGGCTGGAGGGATAGATGGTTGGATGGATGGCTGGATGGATGTCTGGATGGATGGATGGCTGGATGGATGGCTGGCTGGAGGGATGGATGGATGGATGGATGGCTGGATGGATGGCTGGCTGGAGGGATGGATGGATGGATGGATGGCTGGATGGATGGCTGGATGGATGGCTGGACGGATGGCTGGATGGATGGAAGGCTGGATGGATGGCTGGCTGGTGGGATGGATGGATGGCTGACTGAATGGATGGCTAGATCGATGGATGGCTGGATGGATGGCTTGCTGGAGGAATGGAGTCATGGATGGATGGCCGGATGGACGGCTGGATGGAAGGATGGCTGGATGCATGGCTGGCTGGACGGATGGATTGATGGATGGTTGTCTGGATGGCTGGCTGGATGGATGGATGGCTCGATGGATGGCTGGCTGGAGGGATGGATGGATGGATGGATGGATGGCTGAATGGATGGCTGGATGGAGGGATGGCTGGATGGTTGGCTGGATGGATGGCTGGATGGAGGGATGGCTGGATGGATGGCTGGCTGGAGGGATGGATGGATGGATTATTGGCTGGATGGATGGCTGGATGGAGGGATGGCTGGATGGGTGGCTGGCTGGAGGGATGGATGGATGGCTGGATGGATGGCTGGATGGAGGAATGACTGGCTGGAGTGACGGATGGATGGATGGCTGGATGGATGGCTGTATGGAGGGATGGCTGGATGGAAGGCTGGATGGATGGATGGCTGGATGGATGGCTGGCTGAAGGGATGGATTGATGGATGGATGGCTGGATGGATGGCTGGATGGATGGATGGCTGGATGGATGGCTGGCTGGAGGGATGGATGGATGGATGGATGGAGGGATAGCTGGATGGTTGGCTGGCTGGAGGGATGGATGGATGGATAGATGGCTGGATGGATGTCTGGATGGAGGGATGGCTGGATGGATGGCTGGCTGGAGGGATGGATGGATGAATGGATGGCTGGATGGATGGCTGGATGGATGGATGGCTTAATGACTGGCTGGCTGGAGGGATGGATGGATGGATGGAAGGCTGGATGGATGGCTGGATCGATGGATGGCTGGATGTATGGCTGGCTGGAGGGATGGATGGATGGATGGATGGCTGGATGGATAGCTGAATGGATGGATGGCTGGAGGAATGGCTGGCTGGAGGGATGGATGGATGAATGGATGGCTGGATGGATGACTGGATGGATGGATGGCTGGATGGATGACTGGCTGGAGGGATGGATGGATGGATGGATGGCTGCATGGATGGCTGGATGGATGGATGGCTGGATGGATGGCTGGCTGGAGGGATGGATGGATGGATGCATGGCTGGATGGATAGCTGGATGGATGGATGCCTGGATGGATGGATGGCTGGAGGGATGGATGGATGGATGGCTGGATGGATGGCTGGATGGATGGATGGCTGGATGGATCGATGGCTGGATGGACGGCTTGATGGATGGCTGGCTGGTGCTATGGATGAATGGATGGCTGAATGGATGGATGGCCGAATGGTTGGCTGGCTGGAGTGAAGGATGGATGGATGGATGGCTGAATGGATGGCTGGATGGATGGCAGGATGGATGGATGGCTGGATGGATGGCTGGCTGGATGGATGGATTGATGGATGGATGGCTGGATGGATGGCTGGATGGATGGATGGCTGGATGGATGGCAGGCTGAAGGGACGGATGGATGAATGGATGGCTGGATGGACGGCTGGATGGATGGATGGCTGGACGGATGGCTGGCTTAAGGGATGGATTGAAGAATGGATGGCTGGATGGATAGCTGGATGGATGGCTGGATGGATGGCTGGCTGGTGGGATGGATGGATGGATGGCTGGATGGAGGGATGGCTGGATGGTTGGCTGGCTGGAGGGATCGATGGATGGATGGATTGCTGGATGGATGGCTGGAAGGAGGGATGGCTGGACGGATGGCTGGCTTAAGGGATGGATTGATGGATGGATGGCTGGATGGATAGCTGGATGGATGGCTGGATGGATGGCTGGCTGGTGGGGTGGATGGATGGATGGCTGGATGGAGGGATGGCTGGATGGTTGGCTGGCTGGAGGGATCGATGGATGGATGGATGGCTGGATGGATGGCTGGAAGGAGGGATGGCTGGATGGATGGCTGGCAGGAGGGATGGAAGGCTGGATGGATGGCTGGATGGACGGATGGATGGATGGATGGCTTCATGACTGGCTGGCTGGAGGGATGGATGGATGGATGGATGACTGGATGGATGGCTGGAAGAATGGATGGCTGAATGTATGGCTGGCTGGAGAGATGGATGAATGGTTGGATGGCTGGATGGATGGTTGGATGGAGGGATGGCTGGATGGATGACTGGCTGGAGGGATGGATGGATGGATGGATGGCTGGATGGGTGGTTGTATGGATGGATGGCTGGATGGATGGCTGGCTGGAGGGAAGGATGGATGGATGGATGGCTCGATGGATGGCTGGATGGATGGATGGCTTGATGGATGGCTGGCTGGAGGGACGGATGGATGGCTGGATGGATGGTTGGATGGATGGATGGCTGGATGGATGGCTGGCAGGAGGGATGGATGGATGGATGGATGGCTGGATGGATGGCTGGATGGATGGATGGCTGGATGGATGGCTGGCTGGAGGGATGGATGAATGGATGTCTGGATGGATGGATGGCCGAATGGATGTCTGGCTGATGGGATGGATGGATGGATGGATGGCTAAATGGATGGCTGGATGGATGGATGGCTGGATGGATGGTTCGCTGGAGGGATGGATAAATGGATAGATGGCTGGATGGATGGCGGGATGGCTGGTTGGCTGGATGGGTGGCTGGCTGGGCGGATGGATTGATGGATGGATGGCTGAATGAATGGCTGGATGGAGAGATGGATGAATGCATGGATGGCTGGATGGATGGCTGCATGGACGGATGGCTGGATTGATGGCTGGCTGGAGAGATGAATGGATGGATGGCTGGATGGATGGCTGGATGGATGAATGGCTGGATGAATGGCTTGCTGGAGGGATGGATGGATGGATGGATGGCTGGATGGATGGCTGGATGGATGGATGGCTGGATGATTGGCTGGCAGGAGGGATGAATGGATGGATGGATGGCTGGATGGATGGCTGGATGGATGGATGGCTGGATGGATGGCTGGATGGATGGATGGATGGATAGCTGGATGGATGGATGGCTGGATGGATGGATGGCTGGATGGCTGGAAGTCTGGATGGATGGATTGCTGGATGGATGGCTGGATGGATGGATGGATGGATGGATGGCTGGATGGATGGCTGGATGGAGGGATGGCTGGAAGGATGGCTGGCTGGAGTGACGAATGGATGGATGGCTGGATGGATGGCAATATGGCGGGATGGCTGGATGGAAGGCTGGCCGGATGGATGGATGGCTGGATGGATGGATGGATGGACGGATGGATGGAGGGATGGCTGGATGGATGGCTGGCTGGAGGGATGGATGGATGGATGGATGGCTGGATGGATGGCTGGATGAAGGAATGGCTGGATGGATGGATTGCTGGAGGGATGGATGGCTGGATGGATGGCTGGATGGATGGCTGGATGGATGGATGGCTGGATGGGCGATTGGCTGGAGGGATGGATGGATGGATGGCTGGATGGATGGCTGGCTGGAGGGATGGATGGATGGTTGGATGGATGGCTGGATGGATGGCTGGATGGATGGATGGATGGAAGAATGGAGTGATGGATGGGTGGATGGTTCGATGGATGGATGGTTGGAATGGTGGCTGGATGGATGGCTGGCTGGAGGGATGGAAGGATGGATGGAAGGCTGGATGGGCGGCTGGATGGATGGCTGGATGTCTGGATGGCTGGCTGGATGGATGGATGGCTGGTTGGCTGGATGGATGGATGGAAGTCTGGATGGATGGATGGATGGACGGATGGATGGAGGGATGGATGGATGGAGGGATGGCTGGATGGATGGCTGGATGGATGGCTGGATGGATGGATGGCTGGATGGATGGCTGGCTGGAGGGATGGATGGATGGATGGATGCATGGATGAATGGCTGGCTGGATGGATGGATGGATGGCTGGATGGATGGCTGGATGGATGGCTGGATGGATGGATGGACGGATGGATGGATGGCTGGATGGATGGCGGGATGGATGGATGGCTGGATGGATGGCTGGCTGGAGGGATGGTTGGATGGATGGCTGGCTGGGGGGATGGATGGATGGATGGATGCATGGATGAATGGCTGGCTGGATGGATGGGTGGATGGCTGGATGGATGGCTGGATGGGTGGCTTAATGGAGAGATGGATGAATGGATGGGTGGCTGAATGGATGGCTGGATGGATGGATGTCCGGATGGATGGCTGGCTGGAGGGATAGATGGTTGGATGGATGGCTGGATGGATGTCTGGATGGATGGATGGCTGGATGGATGGCTGGCTGGAGGGATGGATGGATGGATGGATGGCTGGATGGATGGCTGGCTGGAGGGATGGTTCGATGGATGGATGGCTGGATGGATGGCTGGATGGATTGCTGGCTGGAGGAATGGATGGATTAATGAATGGCTGGACGGATGGCTGGATGGATGGAAGGCTGGATGGATGGCTGGCTGGAGGGATGGATGGATGGCTGGCTGAATGGATGGCTAGATCGATGGATGGCTGGATGGATGGCTGGCTGGAGGAATGGAGTCATGGATGGATGGCCGGATGGACGGCTGGATGGAAGGACGGCTGGATGCATGGCTGGCTGGAGGGATGGATTGATGGTTGGTTGGCTGGATGGCTGGCTGGATGGATGGATGGCTCGATGGATGGCTGGCTGGAGGGATGGATGGATGGATGGATGGATGGATGGCTGGATGGATGGCTGGATGGAGGGATGGCTGGATGTTTGGCTGGCTGGAGGGATGGATGGATGGCTGGATGGAGGGATGGCTGGATGGATGGCTGGCTGGAGGGATGGATGGATGGATTATTGGCTGGATGGATGGCTGGATGGAGGGATGGCTGCATGGATGGCTGTATGGAGGGACGGCTGGATGGAAGGCTGGCTGGATGGATGGATGGCTGGATGGATGGATGGATGGACGGATGGATGGAGGGATGGCTGGATGGATATCTGGCTGGAGGGATGGATGGATGGATGGATGGCTGGATGGATGGCTGGATGGAGGAATGGTTGGATGGATGAATTGCTGGAGGGATGGATGGCTGGATGGATGGCTGGATGGATGGCTGGATGGATGGACGGCTGGATGGGCGATAGCTGGAGGGATGGATGGATGGCTGGCTGGATGGATGTCTGGCTGGAGGGATGGATGGATGGATGGATGGATGGCTGGATGGATGGATGGCTGGAGTGATGGATGGGTGGATGGCTAGATGGATGGCTGGATGGAGGAATGGTTGGATGGATGAATTGCTGGAGGGATGGATGGCTGGATGGATGGCTGGATGGATGGCTGGATGGATGGACGGCTGGATGGGCGATTGGCTGGAGGGATGGATGGATGGCTGGCTGGATGTATGGCTGGCTGGAGGGATGGATGGATGGATGGATGGCTGGATGGATAGCTGGATAGAGGGATGGCTGGATAGATGGCTGGCTGGAGGGATGGATGGATGGATGGATGGCTGGATGGATAGCTGAATGGATGGATGGCTGGAGGAATGGCTGGCTGGAGGGATGGATGGATGAATGGATGGCTGGATGGATGGCTGGATGGATGGATGGCTGGATGGATGACTGGCTGGAGGGATGGATGGATGGATGGATGGCTGCATGGATGGCTGGATGGATGGATGGCTGGATGGATGGCTGGCTGGAGGGATGGATGGATGGATGGATGGCTGGATGGATAGCTGGATGGATGGATGCCTGGATGGATGGATGGCTGGATGGGTGGTTGTATGGATGGATGGCTGGATGGATGGCTGGCTGGAGGGAAGGATGGATGAATGGATGGCTCGATGGATGGCTGGATGGATGGATGGCTTGATGGATGGCTGGCTGGAGGGACGGATGGATGGCTGGATGGATGGTTGGATGGATGGATGGCTGGATGGATGGCTGGCAGGAGGGATGGATGGATGGATGGATGGCTGGATGGATGGCTGGATGGATGGATGGCTGGATGGATGGCTGGCTGGAGGGATGGATGAATGGATGTCTGGATGGATGGATGGCCGAATGGATGTCTGGCTGATGGGATGGATGGATGGATGGATGGCTAAATGGATGGCTGGATGGATGGATGGCTGGATGGATGGTTCGCTGGAGGGATGGATAAATGGATAGATGGCTGGATGGATGGCGGGATGGCTGGTTGGCTGGATGGGTGGCTGGCTGGGCGGATGGATTGATGGATGGATGGCTGAATGGATGGCTGGATGGATGGATGAATGGATGGCTGGCCGGCTGGAGGTATGGATGGATGGATGAATGGCTGGATGAATGGCTGGATGGAGAGATGGATGAATGCATGGATGGCTGGATGGATGGCTGGATGGACGGATGGCTGGATTGATGGCTGGCTGGAGAGATGAATGGATGGATGGCTGGATGGATGTCTGGATGGATGAATGGCTGGATGAATGGCTTGCTGGAGGGATGGATGGATGGATGGATGGCTGGATGGATGGCTGGATGGATGGATGGCTGGATGATTGGCTGGCTGGAGGGATGGATGGATGGATGGATGGCTGGATGGATGGCTGGATGGATGGATGGCTGGATGGATGGCTGGATGGATGGATGGATGGATAGCTGGATGGATGGATGGCTGGATGGATGGATGGCTGGATGGCTGGAAGTCTGGATGGATGGATTGCTGGATGGATGGCTGGATGGATGGATGGATGGATGGATGGCTGGATGGATGGCTGGATGGAGGGATGGCTGGAAGGATGGCTGGCTGGAGTGACGAATGGATGGATGGCTGGATGGATGGCAATATGGCGGGATGGCTGGATGGAAGGCTGGCCGGATGGATGGATGGCTGGATGGATGGATGGATGGACGGATGGATGGAGGGATGGCTGGATGGATGGCTGGCTGGAGGGATGGATGGATGGATGGATGGCTGGATGGATGGCTGGATGGCTGGATGAAGGAATGGCTGGATGGATGGATTGCTGGAGGGATGGATGGCTGGATGGATGGCTGGATGGATGGCTGGATGGATGGATGGCTGGATGGGCGATTGGCTGGAGGGATGGATGGATGGATGGCTGGATGGATGGCTGGCTGGAGGGATGGATGGATGGTTGGATGGATGGCTGGATGGATGGCTGGATGGATGGATGGCTGGATGGATGGAAGAATGGAGTGATGGATGGGTGGATGGTTCGATGGATGGATGGTTGGAATGATGGCTGGATGGATGGCTGGCTGGAGGGATGGAAGGATGGATGGAAGGCTGGATGGGCGGCTGGATGGATGGCTGGATGTCTGGATGGCTGGCTGGATGGATGGATGGCTGGTTGGCTGGATGGATGGATGGAAGTCTGGATGGATGGATGGATGGACGGATGGATGGAGGGATGGATGGATGGAGGGATGGCTGGATGGATGGCTGGATGGATGGCTGGATGGATGGATGGCTGGATGGATGGCTGGCTGGAGGGATGGATGGATGGATGGATGCATGGATGAATGGCTGGCTGGATGGATGGATGGATGGCTGGATGGATGGCTGGATGGATGGCTGGATGGATGGATGGACGGATGGATGGATGGCTGGATGGATGGCGGGATGGATGGATGGCTGGATGGATGGCTGGCTGGAGGGATGGATGGATGGATGGCTGGCTGGGGGGATGGATGGATGGATGGATGCATGGAAGAATGGCTGGCTGGATGGATGGATGGATGGCTGGATGGATGGCTGGATGGGTGGCTTAATGGAGAGATGGATGAATGGATGGGTGGCTGAATGGATGGCTGGATGGATGGATGTCCGGATGGATGGCTGGCTGGAGGGATAGATGGTTGGATGGATGGCTGGATGGATGTCTGGATGGATGGATGGCTGGATGGATGGCTGGCTGGGGGGATGGATGGATGGATGGATGGCTGGATGGATGGCTGGCTGGAGGGATGGTTCGATGGATGGATGGCTGGATGGATGGCTGGATGGATTGCTGGCTGGAGGAATGGATGGATTAATGAATGGCTGGACGGATGGCTGGATGGATGGAAGGCTGGATGGATGGCTGGCTGGAGGGATGGATGGATGGCTGGCTGAATGGATGGCTAGATCGATGGATGGCTGGATGGATGGCTGGCTGGAGGAATGGAGTCATGGATGGATGGCCGGATGGACGGCTGGATGGAAGGACGGCTGGATGCATGGCTGGCTGGAGGGATGGATTGATGGATGGTTGGCTGGATGGCTGGCTGGATGGATGGATGGCTCGATGGATGGCTGGCTGGAGGGATGGATGGATGGATGGATGGATGGATGGCTGGATGGATGGCTGGATGGAGGGATGGCTGGATGTTTGGCTGGCTGGAGGGATGGATGGATGGCTGGATGGAGGGATGGCTGGATGGATGGCTGGCTGGAGGGATGGATGGATGGATTATTGGCTGGATGGATGGCTGGATGGAGGGATGGCTGCATGGATGGCTGTATGGAGGGACGGCTGGATGGAAGGCTGGCTGGATGGATGGATGGCTGGATGGATGGATGGATGGACGGATGGATGGAGGGATGGCTGGATGGATATCTGGCTGGAGGGATGGATGGATGGATGGATGGCTGGATGGATGGCTGGATGGAGGAATGGTTGGATGGATGAATTGCTGGAGGGATGGATGGCTGGATGGATGGCTGGATGGATGGGTGGATGGATGGACGGCTGGATGGGCGATAGCTGGAGGGATGGATGGATGGCTGGTTGGATGGATGTCTGGCTGGAGGGATGGATGGATGGCTGGATGGATGGATGGCTGGAGTGATGGATGGGTGGATGGCTGGATGGATGGCTGGATGGAGGAATGGTTGGATGGATGAATTGCTGGAGGGATGGATGGCTGGATGGATGGCTGGATGGATGGCTGGATGGATGGACGGCTGGATGGGCGATTGGCTGGAGGGATGGATGGATGGCTGGCTGGATGTATGGCTGGCTGGAGGGATGGATGGATGGATGGATGGCTGGATGGATAGCTGGATAGAGGGATGGCTGGATAGATGGCTGGCTGGAGGGATGGATGGATGGATGGATGGCTGGATGGATAGCTGAATGGATGGATGGCTGGAGGAATGGCTGGCTGGAGAGATGGATGGATGAATGGATGGCTGGATGGATGGCTGGATGGATGGATGGCTGGATGGATGACTGGCTGGAGGGATGGATATATGGATGGATGGCTGCATGGATGGCTGGATGGATGGATGGCTGGATGGATGGCTGGCTGGAGGGATGGATGGATGGATGGATGGCTGGATGGATAGCTGGATGGATGGATGCCTGGATGGATGGATGGCTGGAGGGATGGATGGATGGATGGCTGGATGGATGGCTGGATGGATGGATGGCTGGATGGATGGATGGCTGGATGGACGGCTTGATGGATGGCTGGCTGGTGCTATGGATGAATGGATGGCTGAATGGATGGATGGCCGAATGGTTGGCTGGCTGGAGTGAAGGATGGATGGATGGATGGCTGAATGGATGGCTGGATGGATGGCAGGATGGATGGATGGCTGGATGGATGGCTGGCTGGATGGATGGATTGATGGATGGATGGCTGGATGGATGGCTGGATGGATGGATGGCTGGATGGATGGCAGGCTGAAGGGACGGATGGATGAATGGATGGCTGGATGGACGGCTGGATGGATGGATGGCTGGACGAATGGCTGGCTTAAGGGATGGATTGAAGAATGGATGGCTGGATGGATAGCTGGATGGATGGCTGGATGGATGGCTGGCTGGTGGGATGGATGGCTGGATGGAGGGATGGCTGGATGGTTGGCTGGCTGGAGGGATCGATGGATGGATGGATGGCTGGATGGATGGCTGGAAGGAGGGATGGCTAGACGGATGGCTGGCTTAAGGGATGGATTGATGGATGGATGGCTGGATGGATAGCTGGATGGATGGCTGGATGGATGGCTGGCTGGTGGGGTGGATGGATGGATGGCTGGATGGAGGGATGGCTGGATGGTTGGCTGGCTGGAGGGATCGATGGATGGATGGATGGCTGGATGGATGGCTGGAAGGAGGGATGGCTGGATGGATGGCTGGATGGACGGATGGATGGATGGATGGCTTAATGACTGGCTGGCTGGAGGGATGGATGGATGGATGGATGACTGGATGGATGGCTGGAAGAATGGATGGCTGAATGTATGGCTGGCTGGAGAGATGGATGAATGGTTGGATGGCTGGATGGATGGTTGGATGGAGGGATAGCTGGATGGATGACTGGCTGGAGGGATGGATGGATGGATGGATGGCTGGATGGGTGGGTGTATGGATGGATGGCTGGATGGATGGCTGGCTGGAGGGAAGGATGGATGGATGGATGGCTCGATGGATGGCTGGATGGATGGATGGCTTGATGGATGGCTGGCTGGAGGGACGGATGGATGGCTGGATGGATGGTTGGATGGATGGATGGCTGGATGGATGGCTGGCAGGAGGGATGGATGGATGGATGGATGGCTGGATGGATGGCTGGATGGATGGATGGCTGGATGGATGGCTGGCTGGAGGGATGGATGAATGGATGTCTGGATGGATGGATGGATGAATGGATGTCTGGATGGATGGATGGCTTGATGGTTGGCTGGCTGGAGGGACGGATGGATGGCTGGATGGATGGTTGGATGGATGGATGGCTGGATGGATGGCTGGCAGGAGGGATGGATGGATGGATGGATGGATGGATGGATGGCTAAATGGATGGCTGGATGGATGGATGGCTGGATGGATGGTTCGCTGGAGGGATGGATGAATGGATAGATGGCTGGATGGATGGCGGGATGGCTGGTTGGCTGGATGGGTGGCTGGCTGGGCGGATGGATTGATGGATGGATGGCTGAATGGATGGCTGGATGGATGGATGAATGGATGGCTGGCCGGCTGGAGGTATGGATGGATGGATGAATGGCTGGATGGATGGCTGGATGGAGAGATGGATGAATGCATGGATGGCTGGATGGATGGCTGGATGGACGGATGGCTGGATTGATGGCTGGCTGGAGGGATGAATGGATGGATGGCTGGATGGATGGATGGCTGGATGGATGGATGGCTGGATGATTGGCTGGCTGGAGGGATGGATGGATGGATGGTTGGCTGGATGGATGGCTGGATGGATGGATGGCTGGATGGATGGCTGGATGGATGGATGGATGGAAAGCTGGATGGATGGATGGCTGGATGGATGGATGGCTGGATGGCTGGAAGTCTGGATGGATGGATTGCTGGATGGATGGCTGGATGGATGGATGGATGGATGGATGGCTGGATGGATGGCTGGATGGAGGGATGGCTGGAAGGATGGCTGGCTGGAGTGACGAATGGATGGATGGCTGGATGGATGGCAATATGGCGGGATGGCTGGATGGAAGGCTGGCCGGATGGATGGATGGCTGGATGGATGGATGGACGGATGGATGGAAGGATGGCTGGATGGATGGCTGGCTGGAGGGATGGATGGATGGATGGATGGCTGGATGGATGGCTGGATGAAGGAATGGCTGGATGAATGGATTGCTGGAGGGATGGATGGCTGGATGGATGGCTGGATGGATGGCTGGATGGATGGATGGCTGGATGGGCGATTGGCTGGAGGGATGGATGGATGGATGGCTGGATGGATGGCTGGCTGGAGGGATGGATGGATGGTTGGATGGATGGCTGGATGGATGGCTGGATGGATGGATGGCTGGATGGATGGAAGAATGGAGTGATGGATGGGTGGATGGTTCGATGGATGGATGTTTGGAATGATGGCTGGATGGATGGCTGGCTGGAGGGATGGAAGGATGGCTGGATGTCTGGATGGCTGGCTGGATGGATGGATGGCTGGTTGGCTGGATGGATGGATGGAAGTCTGGATGGATGGATGGATGGACGGATGGATGGAGGGATCGATGGATGGAGGGATGGCTGAATGGATGGCTGGATGGATGGATGGCTGGATGGATGGATGGCTGGATGGATGGCTGGCTGGAGGGATGGATGGATGGATGGATGCATGGATGAATGGCTGGCTGGATGGATGGATGGATGGATGGCTGGATGGATGGCTGGATGGATGGCTGGATGGATGGATGGATGGATGGATGGATGGCTGGATGGATGGCGGGATGGATGGATGGCTGGATGGATGGCTGGCTGGAGGGATGGATGGATGGATGGCTGGCTGGAGGGATGGATGGATGGATGGATGCATGGATGAATGGCTGGCTGGATGGATGGATGGATGGCTGGATGGATGGCTGGATGGATGTCTTAATGGAGAGATGGATGGATGGATGGGTGGCTGAATGGATGGCTGGATGGATGGATGTCCGGATGGATGGCTGGCTGGAGGGATAGATGGTTGGATGGATGGCTGGATGGATGGCTGGATGGATGGATGGCTGGATGGATGGCTGGATGGATGGATGGATGGATAGCTGGATGGATGGATGGCTGGATGGATGGATGGCTGGATGGCTGGAAGTCTGGATGCATGGATTGCTGGATGGATGGCTGGATGGCTGGATGGATGGATGGATGGCTGGATGGATGGCTGGATGGAGGGATGGCTGGAAGGATGGCTGGCTGGAGTGACGAATGGATGGATGGCTGGATGGATGGCAATATGGCGGGATGGCTGGATGGAAGGCTGGCCGGATGGATGGATGGCTGGATGGATGGATGGACGGATGGATGGAGGGATGGCTGGATGGATGGCTGGCTGGAGGGATGGATGGATGGATGGATGGCTGGATGGATGGCTGGATGAAGGAATGGCTGGATGAATGGATTGCTGGAGGGATGGATGGCTGGATGGATGGCTGGATGGATGGCTGGATGGATGGATGGCTGGATGGGCGATTGGCTGGAGGGATGGATGGCTGGATGGATGGCTGGCTGGAGGGATGGATGGATGGTTGGATGGATGGCTGGATGGATGGCTGGATGGATGGAAGGCTGGATGGATGGAAGAATGGAGTGATGGATGGGTGGATGGTTCGATGGATGGATGGTTGGAATGATGGCTGGATGGATGGCTGGCTGGAGGGATGGAAGGATGGATGGAAGGCTGGATGGGCGGCTGGATGGATGGCTGGATGTCTGGATGGCTGGCTGGATGGATGGATGGCTGGTTGGCTGGATGGATGGATGGAAGTCTGGATGGATGGATGGATGGACGGATGGATGGAGGGATCGATGGATGGAGGGATGGCTGGATGGATGGCTGGATGGATGGATGGCTGGATGGATGGATGGCTGGATGGATGGCTGGCTGGAGGGATGGATGGATGGATGGATGCATGGATGAATGGCTGGCTGGATGGATGGATGGATGGATGGCTGGATGGATGGCTGGATGGATGGCTGGATGGATGGATGGACGGATGGATGGATGGCTGGATGGATGGCGGGATGGATGGATGGCTGGATGGATGGCTGGCTGGAGGGATGGATGGATGGATGGCTGGCTGGAGGGATGGATGGATGGATGGATGCATGGATGAATGGCTGGCTGGATGGATGGATGGATGGCTGGATGGATGGCTGGATGGATGGCGTAATGGAGAGATGGATGGATGGATGGGTGGCTGAATGGATGGCTGGATGGATGGATGTCCGGATGGATGGCTGGCTGGAGGGATAGATGGTTGGATGGATGGCTGGATGGATGTCTGGATGGATGGATGGCTGGATGGATGGCTGGCTGGAGGGATGGATGGATGGCTGGATGGATGGCTGGCTGGAGGGATGGTTCGATGGATGGATGGCTGGATGGATGGCTGGATGGATTGCTGGCTGGAGGAATGGATGGATTAATGAATGGCTGGACGGATGGCTGGATGGATGGAAGGCTGGATGGATGGCTGGCTGGAGGGATGGATGGATGGCTGGCTGAATGGATGGCTAGATCGATGGATGGCTGGATGGATGGCTGGCTGGAGGAATGGAGTCATGGATGGATGGCCGGATGGACGGCTGGATGGAAGGACGGCTGGATGCATGGCTGGCTGGAGGGATGGATTGATGGATGGTTGGCTGGATGGCTGGCTGGATGGATGGATGGCTCGATGGATGGCTGGCTGGAGGGATGGATGGATGGATGGATGGATGGCTGGATGGATGGCTGGATGGAGGGATGGCTGGATGTTTGGCTGGCTGGAGGGATGGATGGATGGATGGCTGGATGGAGGGATGGCTGGATGGATGGCTGGCTGGAGGGATGGATGGATGGATTATTGGCTGGATGGATGGCTGGATGGAGGGATGGCTGCATGGATGGCTGTATGGAGGGCTGGCTGGATGGAAGGCTGGCTGGATGGATGGATGGCTGGGTGGATGGATGGATGGACGGATGGATGGAGGGATGGCTGGATGGATATCTGGCTGGAGGGATGGATGGATGGATGGATGGCTGGATGGATGGCTGGATGGAGGAATGGTTGGATGGATGAATTGCTGGAGGGATGGATGGCTGGATGGATGGCTGGATGGATGGCTGGATGGATGGCTGGATGGGCGATTGGCTGGAGGGATGGATGGATGGCTGGCTGGATGGATGGCTGGCTGGAGGGATGGATGGATGGATGGATGGATGGCTGGATGGATGGATGGCTGGATGGATGGATGGCTGGAGTGATGGATGGGTGGATGGTTCGATGGATGGCTGGTTGGATGGATGGCTGGATGGATGGCTGGCTGGAGGGTTTGAAGGATGGATGGATGGCTGGATGGATGGCAGGATGGATGGCTGGATGGTCGGATGGCTGGATGGATGGCTTAATGGAGAGATGGATGGATGGATGGGTGGCTGAATGGATGGCTGGATGAATGGATGTCCGGATGGATGGCTGGCTGGAGGGGTAGATGGTTGGATGGATGGCTGGATGGATGGCTGGATGGATGGATGGCTGGATGGATGGCTGGATGGATAGCTGGATGGATGGATGGCTGGATGGATGGATGGCTGGATGGCTGGAAGTCTGGATGGATGGATTGCTGGATGGATGGCTGGATGGATGGATGGATGGATGGATGGCTGGATGGATGGCTGGATGGAGGGATGGCTGGAAGGATGGCTGGCTGGAGTGACGAATGGATGGATGGCTGGATGGATGGCAATATGGCGGGATGGCTGGATGGAAGGCTGGCCGGATGGATGGATGGCTGGATGGATGGATGGACGGATGGATGGAGGGATGGCTGGATGGATGGCTGGCTGGAGGGATGGATGGATGGATGCATGGCTGGATGGATGGCTGGATGAAGGAATGGCTGGATGAATGGATTGCTGGAGGGATGGATGGCTGGATGGATGGCTGGATGGATGGCTGGATGGATGGATGGCTGGATGGGCGATTGGCTGGAGGGATGGATGGCTGGATGGATGGCTGGCTGGAGGGATGGATGGATGGTTGGATGGATGGCTGGATGGATGGATGGATGGCTGGATGGATGGAAGAATGGAGTGATGGATGGGTGGATGGTTCGATGGATGGATGGTTGGAATGATGGCTGGATGGATGGCTGGCTGGAGGGATGGAAGGATGGATGGAAGGCTGGATGGGCGGCTGGATGGATGGCTGGATGTCTGGATGGCTGGCTGGATGGATGGATGGCTGGTTGGCTGGATGGATGGGTGGAAGTCTGGATGGATGGATGGATGGACGGATGGATGGAGGGATCGATGGATGGAGGGATGGCTGGATGGATGGCTGGATGGATGGATGGCTGGATGGATGGATGGCTGGATGGATGGCTGGCTGGAGGGATGGATGGATGGATGGATGCATGGATGAATGGCTGGCTGGATGGATGGATGGATGGATGGATGGCTGGATGGATGGCTGGATGGATGGCTGGATGGATGGATGGACGGATGGATGGATGGCTGGATGGATGGCGGGATGGATGGATGGCTGGATGGATGGCTGGCTGGAGGGATGGATGGATGGATGGCTGGCTGGAGGGATGGATGGATGGATGGATGCATGGATGAATGGCTGGCTGGATGGATGGATGGATGGCTGGATGGATGGCTGGATGGATGGCTTAATGGAGAGATGGATGGATGGATGGGTGGCTGAATGGATGGCTGGATGGATGGATGTCCGGATGGATGGCTGGCTGGAGGGATAGATGGTTGGATGGATGGCTGGATGGATGTCTGGATGGATGGATGGCTGGATGGATGGCTGGCTGGAGGGATGGATGGATGGATGGATGGCTGGATGGATGGCTGGCTGGAGGGATGGTTCGATGGATGGATGGCTGGATGGATGGCTGGATGGATTGCTGGCTGGAGGAATGGATGGATTAATGAATGGCTGGACGGATGGCTGGATGGATGGAAGGCTGGATGGATGGCTGGCTGGAGGGATGGATGGATGGCTGGCTGAATGGATGGCTAGATCGATGGATGGCTGGATGGATGGCTGGCTGGAGGAATGGAGTCATGGATGGATGGCCGGATGGACGGCTGGATGGAAGGACGGCTGGATGCATGGCTGGCTGGAGGGATGGATTGATGGATGGTTGGCTGGATGGCTGGCTGGATGGATGGATGGCTCGATGGATGGCTGGCTGGAGGGATGGATGGATGGATGGATGGATGGCTGGATGGATGGCTGGATGGAGGGATGGCTGGATGTTTGGCTGGCTGGAGGGATGGATGGATGGCTGGATGGAGGGATGGCTGGATGGATGGCTGGCTGGAGGGATGGATGGATGGATTATTGGCTGGATGGATGGCTGGATGGAGGGATGGCTGCATGGATGGCTGTATGGAGGGATGGCTGGATGGAAGGCTGGCTGGATGGATGGATGGCTGGGTGGATGGATGGATGGACGGATGGATGGAGGGATGGCTGGATGGATATCTGGCTGGAGGGATGGATGGATGGATGGATGGCTGGATGGATGGCTGGATGGAGGAATGGTTGGATGGATGAATTGCTGGAGGGATGGATGGCTGGATGGATGGCTGGATGGATGGCTGGATGGATGGACGGCTGGATGGGCGATTGGCTGGAGGGATGGATGGATGGCTGGCTGGATGGATGGCTGGCTGGAGGGATGGATGGATGGATGGATGGATGGCTGGATGGATGGATGGCTGGAGTGATGGATGGGTGAATGGTTCGATGGATGGCTGGTTGGATGGATGGCTGGATGGATGGCTGGCTGGAGGGTTTGAAGGATGGATGGATGGCTGGATGGATGGCAGGATGGATGGCTGGATGGACGGATGGATGGATGGATTGCTGGATGGATGGCTGGATGGATGGATGGATGGATGGATGGATGGCTGGATGGATGGCTGGATGGATGGATGGCTGGATGGATGGCTGGCTGGAGGGATAGATGGATGGATGGCTGGCTGGAGGGATGGCTGGATGGATGGCTGGTTGGATGGCTGGATAGATGGATGGCTGAATGGCTGGCTGGCTTGAGAGATGGATGGATGGATGGGTGGCTGGGTGGATGGCTGGATGGATGGAGGTCCGGATGGTTGGCTGGCTGGAGGGATGGATGGATGGATGGATGGCTGGACGGATGTCAGGATGGATGGATGGCTGGATGGATGGCTGGCTGGAGGGATGGATGGATGGATGGATGGCTGGATGGATGGCTGGATGGATGGATGGCTGGATGGATGACTGGCTGGAGGGAAGGATTGATGGATGGCTGGATGGATGGCTGGATGGATGGCTGGATGGATTGTTTGCTGGAGGAATGGATGGATCAATGAATGGCTGGACGGATGGCTGGATGGATGGAAGGCTGGATGGATGGCTGGCTGGAGGGATGGATGGATGGATGGCTGGATGGATGGCTAGATCGAAGGATGGTTGGATGGATGGACGGCTGGATGGAAGGATGGCTGGATGCATGGCTGGCTGGAGGGATGGATTGATGGATGGATGGCTGGATGGCTGGCTGGATGGATGGATGGCTCGATGGATGGCTGGCTGGAGGGATGGATGGATGGATGGCTGGATGGATGGCTGGATGGAGGGATGGCTGGATGGTTGGCTGGCTGGAGGGATGGATGGATGGCTGGATTGATGGCTGGATGGTGGGGTGGCTGGATGGATGGCTGGCTGGAGGGATGGATGGATGGATTATTGGCTGGATGGATGGCTGGATGGAGGGATGGCTGTATGGGTGGATGGCTGGAGGGATGGATGGATGGCTGGATGGACGGCTGGATGGAGGGATGGCTGGCTGGATGGCTGGCTGGAGGGATGGATGGTGGATTGATGGCTGGATGGATGGCTGGATGGAGGGATGGCTGGATGGATGGCTGGCTGGAGGGATGGATGGATGGATGAATGGCCGAATGGATGGCTGGATGAATGGCTGGCTGGAGGGATGGAAGGATGGGTGGAAGGCTGGATGGACGGCTGGATGGATGGCTGGATGTCTGGATGGCTGGCTGGATGGATGGATGGCTGGTTGGCTGGATGGATGGATGGAAGGCTGGATGGATGGATGGATGGACGGATGGATGGAGGGATGGATGAATGGATGGATGGCTGGATGGATGGCTGGATGGATGGATGGCTGGATGGATGGTTGGCTGGATGGATGGCTGGCTGGAGGGATGGATGGATGGATGGATGCATGGATGAATGGCTGGCTGGATGGATGGATGGATGGCTGGATGGATGGCTGGATGGATGGCTGGATGGATGGATGGACTGATGGATGGATGGCTGGATGGATGGCGGGATGGATGGATGGCTGGATGGATGGCTGGCTGGAGGGATGGATGGATGGATGGCTGGCTGGAGGGATGGATGGATGGATGGCTGGATGGATGGCTGGATAAATGGATGGCTGGATGGCTGGCTGGCTGGAGAGATGGATGGATGGATGGGTGGCTGAATGGATGGCTGGATGGATGGATGTCCGGATGGATGGCTGGCTGGAGGGATAGATGGTTGGATGGATGGCTGGATGGATGTCTGGATGGATGGATGGCTGGATGGATGGCTGGCTGGGATGGATGGATGGATGGATGGCTGGATGGATGGCTGGCTGGAGGGATGGATGGATGGATGGATGGCTGGATGGATGGCTGGATGGATGGCTGGATGGATTGCTGGCTGGAGGAATGGATGGATTAATGAATGGCTGGACGGATGGCTGGATGGATGGAAGGCTGGATGGATGGCTGGCTGGAGGGATGGATGGATGGCTGGCTGAATGGATGGCTAGATCGATGGATGGCTGGATGGGTGGCTTGCTGGAGGAATGGAGTCATGGATGGATGGCCGGATGGACGGCTGGATGGAAGGATGGCTGGATGCATGGCTGGCTGGAGGGATGGATTGATGGATGGTTGTCTGGATGGCTGGCTGAATGGATGGATGGCTCGATGGATGGCTGGCTGGAGGGATGGATGGATGGATGGATGGATGGCTGGATGGATGGCTGGATGGAGGGATGGCTGGATGGTTGGCTGGCTGGAGGAATGGATGGATGGCTGGATGGATGGCTGGATGGAGGGATGGCTGGATGGATGGCTGGCTGGAGGGATGGATGGATGGAGGGATGGCTGGATGGATGGCTGGCTGGAGGGATGGATGGATGGATTATTGGCTGGATGGATGGCTGGATGGAGGGATGGCTGGATGGGTGGCTGGCTGGAGGGATGGATGGATGGATGGATGGCTGGATGGATGGCTGGATGGAGGAATGGTTGGATGGATGAATTGCTGGAGGGATGGATGGCTGGATGGATGGCTGGATGGATGGCTGGATGGATGGACGGCTGGATGGGCGATTGGCTGGAGGGATGGATGGATGGCTGGCTGGATGGATGGATGGCTGGCTGGAGGGATGGATGGATGGATGGCTGGATGGATGGATGGCTGGAGTGATGGATGGGTGGATGGTTCGATGGATGGCTGGTTGGATGGATGGCTGGATGGATGGCTGGCTGGAGGGTTTGAAGGATGGATGGATGGCTGGATGGATGGCAGGATGGATGGCTGGATGGACGGATGGATGGATGGATGGCTGGATGGATGGCTGGATGGATGGATGGATGGATGGATGGATGGCTGGATGGATGGCTGGATGGATGGATGGCTGGATGGATGGCTGGCTGGAGGGATAGATGGATGGATGGCTGGCTGGAGGGTTAGCTGGATGGATGGCTGGTTGGATGGCTGGATAGATGGATGGCTGAATGGCTGGCTGGCTTGAGAGATGGATGGATGGATGGGTGGCTGGGTGGATGGCTGGTTGGATGGATGTCCGGATGTTTGGCTGGCTGGAGGGATGGATGGATGGATGGATGGCTGGACGGATGTCAGGATGGATGGATGGCTGGATGGATGGATGGATGGCTGGAGGGATGAATGGATGGATGGATGGCTGGATGGATGGCTGGATGGATGGATGGCTGGATGGATGACTGGCTGGAGGGATGGATTGATGGATGGCTGGATGGATGGCTGGATGGATGGCTGGATGGATTGTTTGCTGGAGGAATGGATGGATTAATGAATGGCTGGACGGATGGCTGGATGGATGGAAGGCTGGATGGATGGCTGGCTGGAGGGATGGATGGATGGATGGCTGAATGGATGGCTAGATCGAAGGATGGTTGGATGGATGGCTGGCTGGAGGAATGGAGTCATGAATGGTTGGCCGGATGGACGGCTGGATGGAAGGATGGCTGGATGCATGGCTGGCTGGAGGGATGGATTGATGGATGGATGGCTGGATGGCTGGCTGGATGGATGGATGGCTCGATGGATGGCTGGCTGGAGGGATGGATGGATGGATGGCTGGATGGATGGCTGGATGGAGGGATGGCTGGATGGTTGGCTGGCTGGAGGGATGGATGGATGGCTGGATTGATGGCTGGATGGTGGGGTGGCTGGATGGATGGCTGGCTGGAGGGATGGATGGATGGATTATTGGCTGGATGGATGGCTGGATGGAGGGATGGCTGTATGGGTGGATGGCTGGAGGGATGGATGGATGGCTGGATGGACGGCTGGATGGAGGGATGGCTGGCTGGATGGCTGGCTGGAGGGATGGATGGTGGATTGATGGCTGGATGGATGGCTGGATGGAGGGATGGCTGGATGGATGGCTGGCTGGAGGGATGGATGGATGGATGAATGGCCGAATGGATGGCTGGATGGATGGCTGGCTGGAGGGATGGAAGGATGGGTGGAAGGCTGGATGGACGGCTGGATGGATGGATGGCTGGTTGGCTGGATGGATGGATGGAAGGCTGGATGGATGGATGGATGGACGGATGGATGGAGGGATGGATGAATGGATGGATGGCTGGATGGATGGCTGGATGGATGGATGGCTGGATGGATGGATGGCTGGATGGATGGCTGGCTGGAGGGATGGATGGATGGATGGATGCATGGATGAATGGCTGGCTGGATGGATGGCTGGATGGATGGCTGGATGGATGGCTGGATGGATGGATGGACTGATGGATGGATGGCTGGATGGATGGCGGGATGGATGGATGGCTGGATGGATGGCTGGCTGGAGGGATGGATGGATGGATGGCTGGCTGGAGGGATGGATGGATGGATGGCTGGATGGATGGCTGGATAAATGGATGGCTGCATGGCTGGCTGGCTGGAGAGATGGATAGATGGATGGGTGGCTGAATGGATGGCTGGATGGATGGATGTCCGGATGGCTGGCTGGCTGGAGGGATAGATGGTTGGATGGATGGCTGGATGGATGTCTGGATGGATGGATGGCTGGATGAATGGCTGGCTGGGATGGATGGATGGATGGATGGCTGGATGGATGGCTGGCTGGAGGGATGGATGGATGGATGGATGGCTGGATGGATGGCTGGATGGATGGCTGGATGGATTGCTGGCTGGAGGAATGGATGGATTAATGAATGGCTGGACGGATGGCTGGATGGATGGAAGGCTGGATGGATGGCTGGCTGGAGGGATGGATTGATGGATGGTTGTCTGGATGGCTGGCTGGATGGATGGATGGCTCGATGGATGGCTGGCTGGAGGGATGGATGGATGGATGGATGGATGGCTGGATGGATGGCTAGATGGAGGGATGGCTGGATGGTTGGCTGGCTGGAGGAATGGATGGATGGCTGGATGGAGGGATGGCTGGATGGATGGCTGGCTGGAGGGATGGATGGATGGAGGGATGGCTGGATGGATGGCTGGCTGGAGGGATGGATGGATGGATTATTGGCTGGATGGATGGCTGGATGGAGGGATGGCTGGATGGGTGGCTGGCTGGAGGGATGGATGGATGGCTGGATGGATGGCTGGATGGAGGGATGACTGGCTGGAGTGACGGATGGATGGATGGCTGGATGGATGGCTGTATGGAGGGATGGCTGGATGGAAGGCTGGATGGATGGATGGCTGGATGGATGGATGGATGGACGGATGGATGGAGGGATGGCTGGATGGATATCTGGCTGGAGGGATGGATGGATGGCTGGATGGATGGCTGGATGGATGGACGGCTGGATGGGCGATTGGCTGGAGGGATGGATGGATGGATGGCTGGATGGATGGCTGGCTGGAGGGATGGATGGATGGATGGATGGATGGATGGCTGTATGGATGGCTGGATGGATGGATGGCTGGATGGATGGATGGCTGGAGTGATGGATGGGTGGATGGTTCGATGGATGGCTGGTTGAATGGATGGCTGGATGGATGGCTGGCTGGAGGGAAAGAAGGATGGATGGATGGCTGGATGGATGGCTGGATGGATGGCTGGATGGACGGATGGATGGATGGATGGATGGCTGGATGGATGGCTCGATGGATGGATGGATGGATGGATGGATGGCTGGCTGGAGGGATAGATGGATGGATGGCTGGCTGGAGGGATGGCTGGATGGATGGCTGGCTGGATGGCTGGATAGATGGATGGCTAGATGGCTGGCTGGCTGGAGAGATGGATGGATGGATGGGTGGCTGGGTGGATGGCTGGATGGATGGATGTCTGGATGGATGGATGGCTGGATGGATGGTGGCTGGAGGGATGGATGGATGGATGGATGGCTGGATGGATGGCTGGATGGATGGATGGCTGGATGGATGGCTGGCTGGAGGGATGGATGGATGGATGGCTGGATGGATGGCTGGATGGATGGCTGGATGGATTGTTTGCTGGAGGAATGGATGGATTAATGAATGGCTGGACGGATGGCTGGATGGATGGAAGGCTGGATGGATGGCTGGCTGGAGGGATGGATGGATGGATGGCTGAATGGATGGCTAGATCGATGGGTGGTTGGATGGATGGCTGGCTGGAGGAATGGAGTCATGGATGGATGGCCGGATGGACGGCTGGATGGAAGGATGGCTGGATGCATGGCTGGCTGGAGGGATGGATAGATGGATGGATGGCTGGATGGCTGGCTGGGTTGATGGATGGCTCGATGGATGGCTGGCTGGACGGATGGATGGATGGATGGCTGGATGGATGGCTGGATGGAGGGATGGCTGGATGGTTGGCTGGCTGGAGGGATGGATGGATGGCTGGATTGATGGCTGGATGGTGGGGTGGCTGGATGGATGGCTGGCTGGAGGGATGGATGGATGGATTATTGGCTGGATGGATGGCTGGATAGAGGGATGGCTGTATGGGTGGCTGGCTGGAGGGATGGATGGATGGCTGGATGGACGGCTGGATGGAGGGATAGCTGGCTGGATAGATGACTGGATGGATGGCTGGAAGAATGGATGGCTGAATGTATGGCTGGCTGGAGAGATGGATGAATGGTTGGATGGCTGGATGGATGGTTGGATGGAGGGATGGCTGGATGGATGACTGGCTGGAGGGATGGATGGATGGATGGATGGCTGGATGGGTGGCTGTATGGATGGATGGCTGGATGGATGGCTGGCTGGAGGGAAGGATGGATGGAGGGATGGCTGGCTGGAGGGATGGAAGGATGGATGGAAGGCTGGATGGACGGCTGGATGGATGGCTGGATGTCTGGATGGCTGGCTGGGTTGATGGATGGCTGGTTGGCTGGATGGATGGATGGAAGGCTGGATGGATGGATGGATGGACGGATGGATGGAGGGATGGATGGATGGATGGATGGCTGGATGGATGGCTGGATGGATGGATGGCTGGATGGATGGATGGCTGGATGGATGGCTGGCTGGAGGGATGGATGGATGGATGGATGCATGGATGAATGGCTGGCTGGATGGATGGATGGCTGGATGGATGGCTGGATGGATGGCTGGATGGATGGATGGACGGATGGATGGATGGCTGGATGGATGGCGGGATGGATGGATGGCTGGATGGATGGCTGGCTGGAGGGATGGATGGATGGATGGCTGGCTGGAGGGATGGTGGATGGATGGCTGGATGGATGGCTGGATAGATGGATGGCTGGATGGCTGGCTGGTTGGAGAGATGGAGGGATGGAGGGGTGGCTGGATGGATGTCTGGATGGATGGATGGCTGGATGGATGGCTGGCTGGAGGGATGGATGGATGGATGGATGACTGGATGGGTGGCTGTATGGATGGATGGCTGGATGGATGGCTGGCTGGAGGGAAGGATGGATGGATGGATGGCTGGATCGATGGCTGGCAGGAGGGATGGATGGATGGATGGATGGATGGCTGGATGGATGGATGGCTGGATGGATGGCTGGCTGGAGGGATGGATGTTTGTATGTCTGGATGGATGGATGGCGGAATGGATGTCTGGCTGATGGGATGGATGGATGGATGGATGGCTAAATGGATGGCTGGATGGATGGATGGCTGGATGGATGGTTCGCTGGAGGGATGGATGAATGGATAGATGGCTGGATGGATGGCGGGATGGCTGGTTGGCTGGATGGGTGGCTGGCTGGGCGGATGGATTGATGGATGGATGGCTGGATGGATGTCTGGATGGATGGATGAATGGATGGCTGGCCGGCTGGAGGTATGGATGGATGGATGAATGGCTGGATGGATGGCTGGATGGAGAGATGGATGAATGCATGGATGGCTGGATGGATGGCTGGATGGACGGGTGGCTGGATTGATGGCTGGCGGGAGGGATGAATGGATGGATGGCTGGATGGATGGCTGGATGGATGGATGGCTGGATGAATGGCTTGCTCGAGGGATGGATGGATGGAGGGATGGATGGATGGTTGGCTGGCTGGTGGAATGGATGGATGGCTGGATGGATGGCTGGATGGAGGGATAGCTGGATGGATGGCTGGCTGGAGGGATGGATGGATGGATTATTGGCTGGATGGATGGCTGGATGGAAGGATGGCTGGATGGGTGGCTGGCTGGAGGGATGGATGGATGGCTGGATGGATGGCTGGATGGAGGGATGACTGGCTGGAGTGACGGATGGATGAATGGCTGGATGGATGGCTGTATGGAGGGATGGCTGGATGGAAGGCTGGATGGATGGATGGCTGGATGGATGGATGGATGAACGGATGGATGGAGGGATGGCTGGATGGATATCTGGCTGGAGGGATGGATGGATGGATGGATGGCTAGATGGCTGGCTGGCTGGAGAGATGGATGGATGGATGGGTGGCTGGGTGGATGGCTGGATGCATGGATGTCTTGATGGATGGATGGCTGGATGGATGGTGGCTGGAGGGATGGATGGATGGATGGATGGCTGGATGGATGGCTGGATGGATGGATGGCTGGATGGATGGCTGGCTGGAGGGATGGATGGATGGATGGCTGGATGGATGGCTGGATGGATGGCTGGATGGATTGTTTGCTGGAGGAATGGATGGATTAATGAATGGCTGGACGGATGGCTGGATGGATGGAAGGCTGGATGGATGGCTGGCTGGAGGGATGGATGGATGGATGGCTGAATGGATGGCTAGATCGATGGGTGGTTGGATGGATGGCTGGCTGGAGGAATGGAGTCATGGATGGATGGCCGGATGGACGGCTGGATGGAAGGATGGCTGGATGCATGGCTGGCTGGAGGGATGGATAGATGGATGGATGGCTGGATGGCTGGCTGGGTTGATGGATGGCTCGATGGATGGCTGGCTGGACGGATGGATGGATGGATGGCTGGATGGATGGCTGGATGGAGGGATGGCTGGATGGTTGGCTGGCTGGAGGGATGGATGGATGGCTGGATTGATGGCTGGATGGTGGGGTGGCTGGATGGATGGCTGGCTGGAGGGATGGATGGATGGATTATTGGCTGGATGGCTGGCTGGATAGAGGGATGGCTGTATGGGTGGCTGGCTGGAGGGATGGATGGATGGCTGGATGGACGGCTGGATGGAGGGATAGCTGGCTGGATAGATGACTGGATGGATGGCTGGAAGAATGGATGGCTGAATGTATGGCTGGCTGGAGAGATGGATGAATGGTTGGATGGCTGGATGGATGGTTGGATGGAGGGATGGCTGGATGGATGACTGGCTGGAGGGATGGATGGATGGATGGATGGCTGGATGGGTGGCTGTATGGATGGATGGCTGGATGGATGGCTGGCTGGAGGGAAGGATGGATGGATGGATGGCTGGCTGGAGGGATGGAAGGATGGATGGAAGGCTGGATGGACGGCTGGATGGATGGCTGGATGTCTGGATGGCTGGCTGGGTTGATGGATGGCTGGTTGGCTGGATGGATGGATGGAAGGCTGGATGGATGGATGGATGGACGGATGGATGGAGGGATGGATGGATGGATGGATGGCTGGATGGATGGCTGGATGGATGGATGGCTGGATGGATGGCTGGCTGGATGGATGGCTGGCTGGAGGGATGGATGGATGGATGGATGCATGGATGAATGGCTGGCTGGATGGATGGATGGCTGGATGGATGGCTGGATGGATGGCTGGATGGATGGATGGACGGATGGATTGATGGCTGGATGGATGGCGGGATGGATGGATGGCTGGCTGGATGGCTGGCTGGAGGGATGGATGGATGGATGGCTGGCTGGAGGGATGGTGGATGGATGGCTGGATGGATGGCTGGATAGATGGATGGCTGGATGGCTGGCTGGCTGGAGAGATGGAGGGATGGAGGGGTGGCTGGATGGATGTCTGGATGGATGGATGGCTGGATGGATGGCTGGCTGGAGGGATGGATGGATGGATGGATGACTGGATGGATGGCTGGAAGAATGGATGGCTGAATGTATGGCTGGCTGGAGAGATGGATGAATGGTTGGATGGCTGGATGGATGGTTGGATGGAGGGATGGCTGGATGGATGACTGGCTGGAGGGATGAATGGGTGGATGGATGGCTGGATGGGTGGCTGTATGGATGGATGGCTGGATGGATGGCTGGCTGGAGGGAAGGATGGATGGATGGATGGCTGGATCGATGGCTGGCAGGAGGGATGGATGGATGGATGGATGGCTGGATGGATGGCTGGATGGATGGATGGCTGGATGGATGGCTGGCTGGAGGGATGGATGATTGTATGTCTGGATGGATGGATGGCCGAATGGATGTCTGGCTGATGGGATGGATGGATGGATGGATGGCTAAATGGATGGCTGGATGGATGGATGGCTGGATGGATGGTTCGCTGGAGGGATGGATGAATGGATAGATGGCTGGATGGATGGCGGGATGGCTGGTTGGCTGGATGGGTGGCTGATTGGGCGGATGGATTGATGGATGGATGGCTGGATGGATGGATGAATGGATGGCTGGCCGGCTGGAGGTATGGATGGATGGATGAATGGCTGGATGGATGGCTGGATGGAGAGATGGATGAATGCATGGATGGCTGGATGGATGGCTGGATGGACGGGTGGCTGGATTGATGGCTGGCGGGAGGGATGAATGGATGGATGGCTGGATGGATGGCTGGATGGATGGATGGCTGGATGAATGGCTTGCTCGAGGGATGGATGGATGGAGGGATGGATGGATGGTTGGCTGGCTGGTGGAATGGATGGATGGCTGGATGGATGGCTGGATGGAGGGATAGCTGGATGGATGGCTGGCTGGAGGGATGGATGGATGGATTATTGGCTGGATGGATGGCTGGATGGAAGGATGGCTGGATGGGTGGCTGGCTGGAGGGATGGATGGATGGCTGGATGGATGGCTGGATGGAGGGATGACTGGCTGGAGTGACGGATGGATGAATGGCTGGATGGATGGCTGTATGGAGGGATGGCTGGATGGAAGGCTGGATGGATGGATGGCTGGATGGATGGATGGATGGACGGATGGATGGAGGGATGGCTGGATGGATATCTGGCTGGAGGGATGGATGGATGGATGGATGGCTGGATGGATGGCTGGATGGAGGAATGGATGGATGGATGGATTGCTGGAGGGATGGATGGCTGGATGGATGGCTGGATGGATGGGCGGCTGGATGGCCGATTGGCTGGAGGGATGGATGGATGGATGGCTGGATGGATGGCTGGCTGGAGGGATGGATGGATGGATGGATGGATGGCTGGGTGGATGGCTGGATGGATGGATGGCTGGATGGATGGATGGATGGAGTGATGGATGGGTGGATGGTTCGATGGATGGCTGGTTGAATGGATGGCTGGATGGATGGCTGGCTGGAGGGATTGAAGGATGGATGGATGGCTGGATGGATGGCTGGATGGATGGCTGGATGGACGGATGGATGGATGGATGGCTGGATGGATGGCTGGATGGATGAATGGATGGATGGATGGCTGGCTGGAGGGATAGATGGATGGATGGCTGGCTGGAGGGATGGCTGGATGGATGGCTGGCTGGATGGCTGGATAGATGGATGGCTGGATGGGTGGCTGGCTGGAGGGATGGATGGATGGCTGGATGGACGGCTGGATGGAGGGATGGCTGGCTGGATGGATGACTGGATGGATGGCTCGAGAGATGGATGAATGGTTGGATGGCTGAATGGATGGTTGGATGGAGGGATGGCTGGATGGATGACTGGCTGGAGGGATGGATGGATGGATGGATGGCTGGATGGGTGGCTGTATGGATGGATGGCTGGATGGATGGCTGGCTGGAGGGAAGGATGGATGGATGGATGGCTGGCTGGAGGGATGGAAGGATGGATGGAAGGCTGGATGGACGGCTGGATGGATGGCTGGATGTCTGGTTGGCTGGCTGGATGGATGGATGGCTGGTTGGCTGGATGGATGGATGGAAGGCTGGATGGATGGATGGATGGACGGATGGATGGAGGGATGGATGGATGGATGGATGGCTGGATGGATGGCTGGATGGATGGATGGCTGGATGGATGGATGGCTGGATGGATTGCTGGCTGGAGGGATGGATGGATGGATGGATGCATGGATGAATGGCTGGCTGAATGGATGGATGGATGGCTGGATGGATGGCTGGATGGATGGCTGGATGGATGGATGGACGGATGGATGGATGGCTGGATGGATGGCGGGATGGATGGATGGCTGGATGGATGGCTGGCTGGAGGGATGGATGGATGGATGGCTGGCTGGAGGGATGGATGGATGGATGGCTGGATGGATGGCTGGATAGGTGGATGGCTGGATGGCTGGCTGGCTGGAGAGATGGAGGGATGGAGGGGTGGCTGGATGGATGTCTGGATGGATGGATGGCTGGATGGATGGCTGGCTGGAGGGATGGATGGATGGATGGATGACTGGATGGATGGCTGGAAGAATGGATGGCTGAATGTATGGCTGGCTGGAGAGATGGATGAATGGTTGGATGGCTGGATGGATGGTTGGATGGAGGGATGGCTGGATGGGTGACTGGCTGGAGGGATGAATGCATGGATGGATGGCTGGATGGGTGGCTGTATGGATGGATGGCTGGGTGCATGGCTGGCTGGAGGGAAGGATGGATGGATGGATGGCTGGATCGATGGCTGGATGGATGGTTGGCTGGATGGATGGCTGGCTGGAGGGACGGATGGATGGCTGGATGGATGGTTGGATGGATGGATGGCTGGATGGATGGCTGGCAGGAGGGATGGATGGATGGATGGATGGCTGGATGGATGGCTGGATGGATGGATGGCTGGCTGGAGGGATGGATGAATGTATGTCTGGATGGATGGATGGCCGGATGTATGTCTGGCTGATGTGATGGATGGATGGATGGATGGCTAAATGGATGGCTGGATGGATGGATGGCTGGATGGTTGGTTCGCTGGAGGGATGGATGAATGGATTGATGGCTGGATGGATGGCGGGATGGCTGGTTGGCTGGATGGGTGGCTGGCTGGGCGGATGGATTGATGGATGGATGGCTGGATGGATGGCTGGATGGATGGATGAATGGATGGCTGGCCGGCTGGAGGTATGGATGGATGGATGAATGGCTGGATGGATGGCTGGATGGAGAGATGGATGAATGCATGGATGGCTGGATGGATGGCTGGATGGACGGATGGCTGGATTGATGGCTGGCGGGATGGATGAATGGATGGATGGCTGGATGGATGGCTGGATGGATGGATGGCTGGATGAATGGCTTGCTGGAGGGATGGATGGATGGAGGGAGAGATGGATGGTTGGCTGGATGGATGGCTGTATGGAGGGATGGCTGGATGGAAGGCTGGATGGATGGATGGATGGATGGCTGGATGAATGGCTTGCTGGAGGAATGGATGGATGGCTGGATGGATGGCTGGATGGAGGGATGGCTGGATGGATGGCTGGCTGGAGGGATGGATGGATGGATTATTGGCTGGATGGATGGCTGGATGGAGGGATGGCTGGATGGGTGGCTGGCTGGAGGGATGGATGGATGGCTGGATGGATGGCTGGATGGAGGGATGACTGGCTGGAGTGACGGATGGATGGATGGCTGGATGGATGGCTGTATGGAGGGATGGCTGGATGGAAGGCTGGATGGATGGATGGCTGGATGGATGGATGGATGGACGGATGGATGGAGGGATGGCTGGATGGATATCTGGCTGGAGGGATGGATGGATGGATGGATGGCTGGATGGATGGCTGGATGGAGGAATGGTTGGATGGATGGATTGCTGGAGGGATTGATGGCTGGATCGATGGCTGGATGGATGGCTGGATGGATGGGCGGCTGGATGGGCGATTGGCTGGAGGGATGGATGGATGGATGGCTGGATGGATGGCTGGCTGGAGGGATGGATGGATGGATGGATGGATGGATGGATGGATGGATGGCTGGATGGATGGCTGGATGGATGGATGGCTGGATGGATGGATGGCTGGAGTGATGGATGGGTGGATGGTTCGATGGATGGCTGGATGAATGGATGGCTGGATGGATGGCTGGCTGGAGGGCTTGAAGGATGGATGGATGGCTGGATGGATGGCTGGATGGATGGCTGGATGGATGGCTGGATGGATGGATGGATGGATGGCTGGATGGATGGCTGGATGGATGGATGGATGGATGGCTGGCTGGAGGGATAGATGGATGGATGGCTGGCTGGAGGAATGGATGGATGGATGGCTGACTGGATGGCTGGATAGATGGATGGCTGGATGGCTGGCTGGCTGGAGAGATGGATGGATGGATGGGTGGCTGGGTGGATGGCTGGATGGATTGATGTCCGGATGGTTGGCTGGCTGGAGGGATGGATGGATGGCTGGATGGACGGCTGGAGGGATGGATGGATGGATGGATGGCTGGATGGATGGCTGGATGGAGGGATGGCTGGATGGATGGCTGGCTGGAGGGATGGATGGATGGATGAATGGCCGAATGGATGGCTGGATGGATGGCTGGCTGGAGGGATGGAAGGATGGATGGAAGGCTGGATGGACGGCTGGATGGATGGCTGGATGTCTGGATGGCTGGCTGGTTGGCTGGATGGATGGATGGAAGGCTGGATGGATGGATGGATGGACGGATGGATGGAGGGATGGATGGATGGATGGATGGCTGGAGGGATGGCTGGATGGATGGATGGCTGGATGGATGGATGGCTGGATGGATGGCTGGCTGGAGGGATGGATGGATGGATGGATGCATGGATGAATGGCTGGCTGGATTGATGGCTGGATGGATGGCTGGATGGATGGCTATATGGATGGATGGACGGATGGATGGATGGTTGGATGGATGGCGGGATGGATGGATGGCTGGATGGATGGCTGGCTGGAGGGCTTGAAGGATGGATGGATGGCTGGATGGATGGCTGGATGGATGGCTGGATGGACGGATGGATGGATGGATGGCTGGATGGATGGCTGGATGGATGGATGGATGGATGGCTGGCTGGAGGGATAGATGGATGGATGGCTGGCTGGAGGAATGGATGGATGGATGGCTGACTGGATGGCTGGATAGATGGATGGCTGGATGGCTGGCTGGCTGGAGAGATGGATGGATGGATGGGTGGCTGGGTGGATGGCTGGATGGATTGATGTCCGGATGGTTGGCTGGCTGGAGGGATGGATGGATGGCTGGATGGACGGCTGGAGGGATGGATGGATGGATGGATGGCTGGATGGATGGCTGGATGGAGGGATGGCTGGATGGATGGCTGGCTGGAGGGATGGATGGATGGATGAATGGCCGAATGGATGGCTGGATGGATGGCTGGCTGGAGGGATGGAAGGATGGATGGAAGGCTGGATGGACGGCTGGATGGATGGCTGGATGTCTGGATGGCTGGCTGGTTGGCTGGATGGATGGATGGAAGGCTGGATGGATGGATGGATGGACGGATGGATGGAGGGATGGATGGATGGATGGATGGCTGGAGGGATGGCTGGATGGATGGATGGCTGGATGGATGGATGGCTGGATGGATGGCTGGCTGGAGGGATGGATGGATGGATGGATGCATGGATGAATGGCTGGCTGGATTGATGGCTGGATGGATGGCTGGATGGATGGCTGTATGGATGGATGGACGGATGGATGGATGGTTGGATGGATGGCGGGATGGATGGATGGCTGGATGGATGGCTGGCTGGAGGGATGGATGGATGGATGGCTGGCTGGAGGGATGGATGGATGGATGGCTGGATGGATGGCTGGATAAATGGATGGCTGGATGGCTGGCTGGCTGGAGAGATGGATGGATGGATGGGTGGCTGAATGGATGGCTGAATGGATGGATGTCCGGATGGATGGCTGGCTGGAGGGATAGATGGTTGGATGGATGGCTGGATGGATGTATGGATGGATGGATGGCTGGATGGATGGCTGGCTGGAGGGATGGATGGATGGCTGGATGGATGGCTGGCTGGAGGGATGGATGGATGGATGGATGGCTGGATGGATGGCTGGATGGATGGCTGGATGGATGGCTGGATGGATGGAAGGCTGGCTGGATGGCTGGCTGGAGGGATGGATGGATGGCTGGCTGAATGGATGGCTAGATCGATGGATGGCTGGATGGATGGCTTGCTGGAGGAATGGAGTCATGGATGGATGGCCGGATGGACGGCTGGATGGAAGGATGGCTGGATGCATGGCTGGCTGGAGGGATGGATTGATGGATGGTTGTCTGGATGGCTGGCTGGATGGATGGATGGCTCGATGGATGGCTGGCTGGAGGGATGGATGGATGGATGGATGGATGGCTGGATGGATGGCTGGATGGAGGGATGGCTGGATGGTTGGCTGGCTGGAGGAATGGATGGATGGCTGGATGGATGGCTGGATGGAGGGATGGCTGGATGGATGGCTGGCTGGAGGGATGGATGAATGGATTATTGGCTGGATGGATGGCTGGATGGAGGGATGGCTGGATGGGTGGCTGGCTGGAGGGATGGATGGATGGCTGGATGGATGGCTGGATGGAGGGATGACTGGCTGGAGTGACGGATGGATGGATGGCTGGATGGATGGCTGTATGGAGGGATGGCTGGATGGAAGGCTGGATGGATGGATGGCTGGATGGATGGATGGATGGACGGATGGATGGAGGGATGGCTGGATGGATATCTGACTGGAGGGATGGATGGATGGATGCATGGCTGGATGGATGGCTGGATGGAGGAATGGTTGGATGGATGGATTGCTGGAGGGATGGGTGGCTGGATGGATGGCTGGATGGATGGCGGGATGGATGGACGGCTGGATGGGCGATTGGCTGGAGGGATGGATGGATGGATGGCTGGATGGATGGCTGGCTGGAGGGATGGATGGATGGATGGATGGATGGATGGATGGATGGATGGCTGGATGGATGGCTGGATGGATGGATGGCTGGATGGATGGATGGAGTGATGGATGGGTGGATGGTTCGATGGATGGCTGGTTGAATGGATGGCTGGATGGATGGCTGGCTGGAGGGATTGAAGGATGGATGGGTGGCTGGATGGATGGCTGGATGGATGGCTGGATGGACGGATGGATGGATGGATGGCTGGATGGATGGCTGGATGGATGGATGGATGGCTGGCTGGAGGGATAGATGGATGGATGGCTGGCTGGAGGGATGGCTGGATGAATGGCTGGCTGGATGGCTGGATAGATGGATGGCTGGATGGCTGGCTGGCTGGAGAGATGGATGGATGGATGGGTGGATGGCTGGATGGATGGATGTCCGGATGGTTGGCTGGCTGGAGGGATGGATGGATGGCTGGATGGATGTCTGGATGGATGGATGGCTGGATGGATGGCTGGCTGGAGGGATGGATGGATGGATGGATGGCTGGATGGATGGCTGGATGGATGGATGGCTGGATGGATGGCTGGCTGGAGGGATGGATGGATGGATGGCTGAATGGATGGCTGGATGGATTGTTTGCTGGAGGAATGGATGGATTAATGAATGGCTGGACGGATGGCTGGATGGGTGGAAAGCTGGATGGATGGCTGGCTGGACGGATGGATGGATGGATGGCTGGATGGATGGCTGGATGGAGGGATGGCTGGATGGTTGGCTGGCTGGAGGGATGGATGGATGGCTGGATTGATGGCTGGATGGTGGGGTGGCTGGATGGATGGCTGGCTGGAGGGATGGATGGATGGATTATTGGCTGGATGGATGGCTGGATGGAGGGATGGCTGTATGGGTGGCTGGCTGGAGGGATGGGTGGATGGCTGGATGGACGGCTGGATGGAGGGATGGCTGGCTGGATGGATGACTGGATGGATGGCTGGAAGAATGGATGGCTGAATGTATGGCTGGCTGGAGAGATGGATGAATGGTTGGATGGCTGGATGGATGGTTGGATGGAGGGATGGCTGGATGGATGACTGGCTGGAGGGATGGATGGATGGATGGATGGCTGGATGGGTGGCTGTATGGATGAATGGCTGGATGGATGGCTGGTTGGAGGGAAGGATGGATGGATGGATGGCTGGCTGGAGGGATGGAAGGATGGATGGAAGGCTGGATGGACGGCTGGATGGATGGCTGGATGTCTGGATGGCTGGCTGGATGGATGGATGGCTGGTTGGCTGGATGGATGGATGGAAGGCTGGATGGATGGATGGATGGACGGATGGATGGAGGGATGGATGGATGGATGGATGGCTGGATGGATCGCTGGATGGATGGATGGCTGGATGGATGGCTGGCTGGAGGGATGGATGGATGGATGGATGCATGGATGAATGGCTGGCTGGATGGATGGATGGATGGCTGGATGGATGGCTGGATGGATGGCTGGATGGATGGATGGACGAATGGATGGATGGCTGGATGGATGGCGGGATGGATGGATGGCTGGATGGATGGCTGGCTGGAGGGATGGATGGATGGATGGCTGGCTGGAGGGATGGATGGATGGATGGCTGGATGGATGGCTGGATAGATGGATGGCTGGATGGCTGGCTGGCTGGAGAGATGGAGGGATGGAGGGGTGGCTGGATGGATGTCTGGATGGATGGATGGCTGGATGGATGGCTGGCTGGAGGGATGGATGGATGGATGGATGACTGGATGGATGGCTGGAAGAATGGATGGCTGAATGTATGGCTGGCTGGAGAGATGGATGAATGGTTGGATGGCTGGATGGATGGTTGGATGGAGGGATGGCTGGATGGATGACTGGGTGGAGGGATGAATGGATGGATGGATGGCTGGATGGGTGGCTGTATGGATGGATGGCTGGATGGATGGCTGGCTGGAGGGAAGGATGGATGGATGGATGGCTGGATCGATGGCTGGATGGATGGTTGGCTGGATGGATGGCTGGCTGGAGGGACGGATGGATGGCTGGATGGATGGTTGGATGGATGGATGGCTGGATGGGTGGCTGGCAGGAGGGATGGATGGATGGATGGATGGCTGGATGGATGGCTGGATCGATGGATGGCTGGATGGATGGCTGGCGGGAGGGATGGCTGGATGAATGGCTGGCTGGATGGCTGGATAGATGGATGGCTGGATGGCTGGCTGGCTGGAGAGATGGATGGATGGATGGGTGGCTGGGTGGATGGCTGGATGGATGGATGTCCGGATGGTTGGCTGGCTGGAAGGATGGATGGATGGCTGGATGGATGTCTGGATGGATGGATGGCTGGATGGATGGCTGGCTGGAGGGATGGATGGATGGATGGATGGCTGGATGGATGGCTGGATGGATGGATGGCTGGATGGATGGCTGGCTGGAGGGATGGATGGATGGATGGCTGGATGGATGGCTGGATGGATTGTTTGCTGGAGGAATGGATGGATTAATGAATGGCTGGACGGATGGCTGGATGGGTGGAAGGCTGGATGGATGGCTGGCTGGAGGGATGGATGGATGGATGGCTGAATGGATGGCTAGATCGATGGATGGTTGGATGGATGGCTGGCTGGCGGAATGGAGTCATGGATGGATGGCCGGATGGACGGCTGGATGGAAGGATGGCTGGATGCATGGCTGGCTGGAGGGATGGATTGATGGATGGATGGCTGCATGGCTGGCTGGGTTGATGGATGGCTCGATGGATGGCTGGCTGGACGGATGGATGGATGGATGGCTGGATGGATGGCTGGATGGAGGGATGGCTGGATGGTTGGCTGGCTGGAGGGATGGATGGATGGCTGGATTGATGGCTGGATGGTGGGGTGGCTGGATGAATGGCTGGCTGGAGGGATGGATGGATGGATTATTGGCTGGATGGATGGCTGGATGGAGGGATGGCTGTATGGCTGGCTGGCTGGAGGGATGGGTGGATTGCTGGATGGACGGCTGGATGGAGGGATGGCTGGCTGGATGGATGACTGGATGGATGGCTAGAAGAATGGATGGCTGAATGTATGGCTGGCTGGAGAGATGGATGAATGGTTGGATGGCTGGATGGATGGTTGGATGGAGGGATGGCTGGATGGATGACTGGCTGGAGGGATGGATGGATGGATGGATGGCTGGATGGGTGGCTGTATGGATGAATGGCTGGATGGATGGCTGGTTGGAGGGAAGGATGGATGGATGGATGGCTGGCTGGAGGGATGGAAGGATGGATGGAAGGCTGGATGGACGGCTGGATGGATGGCTGGATGTCTGGATGGCTGGCTGGATGGATGGATGGCTGGTTGGCTGGATGGATGGATGGAAGGCTGGATGGATGGATGGATGGACGGATGGATGGAGGGATGGATGGATGGATGGATGGCTGGATGGATGGCTGGATGGATGGATGGCTGGATGGATGGCTGGCTGGAGGGATGGATGGATGGATGGATGCATGGATGAATGGCTGGCTGGATGGATGGATGGATGGCTGGATGGATGGCTGGATGGATGGCTGGATGGATGGATGGACGGATGGATGGATGGCTGGATGGATGGCTGGCTGGAGGGATGGATGGATGGATGGCTGGCTGGAGGGATGGATGGATGGATGGCTGGATGGATGGCTGGATAGATGGATGGCTGGATGGATGGCTGGCTGGCTGGAGAGATGGAGGGATGGAGGGGTGGCTGGATGGATGTCTGGATGGATGGATGGCTGGATGGATGGCTGGCTGGAGGGATGGATGGATGGATGGATGACTGGATGGATGGCTGGAAGAATGGATGGCTGAATGTATGGCTGGCTGGAGAGATGGATGAATGGTTGGATGGCTGGATGGATGGTTGGATGGAGGGATGGCTGGATGGATGACTGTCTGGAGGGATGAATGGATGGATGGATGGCTGGATGGGTGGCTGTATGGATGGATGGCTGGATGGATGGCTGGCTGGAGGGAAGGATGGATGGATGGCTGGATCGATGGCTGGATGGATGGTTGGCGGAATGGATGGCTGGCTGGAGGGACGGATGGATGGCTGGATGGATGGTTGGATGGATGGATGGCTGGATGGATGGCTGGCAGGAGGGATGGATGGATGGATGGATGGCTGGATGGATGGCTGGATCGATGGATGGCTGGATGGATGGCTGGCTGGAGGGATGGATGAATGTATGTCTGGATGGATGGATGGCCGAATGGATGTCTGGCTGATGGGATGGATGGATGGATGGATGGCTAAATGGATGGCTGGATGGATGGATGGCTGCCTGGGCGGATGGATTGATGGATGGATGGCTGGATGGATGGCTGGAGGGATGGATGAATGGATGGCTGGCCGGCTGGAGGTATGGATGGATCGATGAATGGCTGGATGGATGGCTGGATGGAGAGATGGATGAATGCATGGATGGCTGGATGGATGGCTGGATGGACGGATGGCTGTATTGATTGCTGGCGGGAGGGATGAATGGATGGATGGCTGGATGGATGGCTGGATGGATGGATGGCTGGATGAATGGCTTGCTGGAGGGTTGGATGGATGGAGGGATGGATGGATGGTTGGCTGGCTGGAGGAATGGATGGATGGCTGGATGGAGGGATGGCTGGATGGATGGCTGGCTGGAGGGATGGATGGATGGATTATTGGCTGGATGGATGGCTGGATGGAGGGATGGCTGGATGGGTGGCTGGCTGGAGGGATGGATGGATGGCTGGATGGATGGCGGGATGGCTGGTTGGCTGGATGGATGGCTGCCTGGGCGGATGGATTGATGGATGGATGGCTGGATGGATGGCTGGAGGGATGGATGAATGGATGGCTGGCCGGCTGGAGGTATGGATGGATCGATGAATGGCTGGATGGATGGCTGGATGGAGAGATGGATGAATGCATGGATGGCTGGATGGATGGCTGGATGGACGGATGGCTGGATTGATTGCTGGCGGGAGGGATGAATGGATGGATGGCTGGATGGATGGCTGGATGGATGGATGGCTGGATGAATGGCTTGCTGGAGGGATGGATGGATGGAGGGATGGATGGATGGTTGGCTGGCTGGAGGAATGGATGGATGGCTGGATGGATGGCTGGATGGAGGGATGGCTGGATGGATGGCTGGCTGGAGGGATGGATGGATGGATTATTGGCTGGATGGATGGCTGGATGGAGGGATGGCTGGATGGGTGGCTGGCTGGAGGGATGGATGGATGGCTGGATGGATGGCTGGATGGAGGGATGACTGGCTGGAGTGACGGATGGATGGATGGCTGGATGGATGGCTGTATGGAGGGATGGCTGGATGGAAGGCTGGATGGATGGATGGCTGGATGGATGGATGGATGGACGGATGGATGGAGGGATGGCTGGATGGATATCTGGCTGGAGGGATGGATGGATGGATGGATGGCTGGATGGATGGCTGGATGGAGGAATGGTTGGATGGATGGATTGCTGGAGGGATGGATGGCTGGATGGATGGCTGGATGGATGGCTGGATGGATGGGCGGCTGGATGGGCGATTGGCTGGAGGGATGGATGGATGGATGGCTGGATGGATGGCTGGCTGGAGGGATGGATGGATGGATGGATGGATGGATGGATAGCTGGATGGATGGCTGGATGGATGGATGGCTGGATTGATGGATGGCTGGAGTGATGGATGGTTGGATGGTTCGATGGATGGCTGGTTGAATGGATGGCTGGTTGGATGGCTGGCTGGAGGGATTGAAGGATGGATGGATGGCTGGATGGATGGCTGGATGGATGGCTGGATGGACGGATGGATGGATGGATGGCTGGATGGATGGCTGGATGGATGGATGGATGGATGGATGGCTGGCTGGAGGGATAGATGGATGGATGGCTGGCTGGAGGGTTGGCTGGATGGATGGCTGGCTGGATGGCTGGATAGATGGATGGCTGGATGGCTGGCTGGCTGGAGAGATGGATGGATGGGTGGCTGGGTGGATGGCTGGATGGATGGATGTCCGGATGGTTGGCTGGCTGGAGGGATGGATGGATGGCTGGATGGATGCCTGGATGGATGGATGGCTGGATGGATGGCTGGCTGGAGGGATGGATGGATGGATGGATGGCTGGATGGATGGCTGGATGGATGGATGGCTGGATGGATGGCTGGCTGGAGGTATGGATGGATGGATGGCTGAATGGATGGCTGGATGGATGGCTGGATGGATTGTTTGCTGGAGGAATGGATGGATTAATGAATGGCTGGACGGATGGCTGGATGGATGGAAGGCTGGATGGATGGCTGGATGGATGGAAGGCTGGATGGATGGCTGGCTGGAGGGATGGATGGATGGATGGCTGAATGGATGGCTAGATCGATGGATGGTTGGATGGATGGCTGGCTGGAGGAATGGAGTCATGGATGGGTGGCCGGATGGACGGCTGGATGGAAGGATGGCTGGATGCATGGCTGGCTGGAGGGATGGATTGATGGATGGATGGCTGGATGGCTGGCTGGGTTGATGGATGGCTCGATGGATGGCTGGCTGGACGGATGGATGGATGGATGGCTGGATGGATGGCTGGATGGAGGGATGGCTGGATGGTTGGCTGGCTGGAGGGATGGATGGATGGCTGGATTGATGGCTGGATGGTGGGGAGGCTGGATGGATGGCTGGCTGGAGGGATGGATGGATGGATTATTGGCTGGATGGATGGCTGGATGGAGGGATGGCTGTATGGGTGGCTAGTTGGAGGGATGGATGGATGCCTGGATGGACGGCTGGATGGAGGGATGGCTGGCTGGATGGATGACTGGATGGATGGCTGGAAGAATGTATGGCTGAATGTATGGCTGACTGGAGAGATGGATGAATGGTTGGATAGCTGGATGGATGGTTGGATGGAGGGATGGCTGGATGGATGACTGGCTGGAGGGATGGATGGATGGATGGATGGCTGGATGGGTGGCTGTATGGATGGATGGCTGGATGGATGGCTGGCTGGAGGGAAGGATGGATGGATGGATGGCTGGCTGGAGGGATTGAAGGATGGATGGAAGGCTGGATGGACGGCTGGATGGATGGCTGGATGTCTGGATGGCTGGCTGGATGGATGGATGGCTGGTTGGCTGGATGGATGGATGGAAGGCTGGATGGATGGATGGATGGACGGATGGATGGAGGGATGGATGGATGGATGGATGGCTGGATGGATGGCTGGATGGATGGATGCATGGATGAATGGCTGGCTGGATGGATGGATGGATGGCTGGATGGATGGCTGGATGGATGGCTGGATGGATGGATGGACGGATGGAAGGATGGCTGGATGGATGGAGGGATGGATGGATGGATAGATAGCTGGATGGATGGCGGGATGGCTGGTTGGCTGGATGGGTGGCTGGCTGGGCGGATGGATTGATGGATGGATGGCTGGATGGATGGCTGGATGGATGGCTGGCCGGCTGGAGGTATGGATGGATGGATGAATGGCTGGATGGATGGCTGGATGGAGAGATGGATGAATGTGTGGATGGCTGGATGGATGGCTGGATGGACGGATGGCTGGATTGATGTCTGGCTGGAGGGATGAATGGATGGATGGCTGGATGGATGGCTGGATGGATGGATGGCTGGATGAATGGCTTGCTGGAGGGATGGATGGATGGATGGCTGGATGGATGGATGGCTGGATGGATGGATGGCTGGATGGATGAATGGATGGCTGGATGGATGGCTGGATGGATGGATGGCTGGATGGATGGCTGGATGGATGGATGGATGGATAGCTGGATGGATGGATGGCTGGATGGATGGATGGCTGGATGGCTGGAAGGCTGGATGGATGGATTGCTGGATGGATGGCTGGATGGATGGATGGATGGATGGATGGCTGGATGGATGGCTGGATGGAGGGATGGCTGGGTGGATGGCTGGCTGGAGTGACGGATGGATGGATGGCTGGATGGATGGCTATATGGAGGGATGGCTGGATGGAAGGCTGGCCGGATGGATGGATGGCTGGATGGATGGATGGATGGACGGATGGATGGAGGGATGGCTGGATGGATGGCTGGCTGGAGGGATGGATGGATGGATGGATGGCTGGATGGATGGCTGGATGAAGGAATGGCTGGATGGATGGATTGCTGGAGGGATGGATGGCTAGATGGATGGCTGGATGGATGGCTGGATGGATGGATGGCTTGATGGGCGATTGGCTGGAGGGATGGATGGATGGATGGCTGGATGGATGGCTGGCTGGAGGGATGGATGGATGGTTGGATGGATGGCTGGATGGATGGCTGGATGGATGGATGGCTGGATGGATGGATGGCTGGAGTGATGGATGGGTGGATGGTTCGATGGATGGATGGTTGGATGGAAGGCTGGATGGACGGCTGGATGGATGGCTGGATGTCTAGATGGCTGGCTGGATGGATGGATGGCTGGTTGGCTGGATGGATGGATGGAAGGCTGGATGGATGGATGGATGGACGGATGGATGGAGGGATGGATGGATGGATGGATGGCTGGATGGATGGCTGGCTGGATGGATGGATGGCTGGATGGAAGGCTGGCTGGAGGGATGGATGGATGCATGGATGAATGGCTGGCTGGATGGATGGATGGATGGCTGGATGGATGGCTGGATGGATGGCTGGATGGATGGATGGACGGATGGATGGATGGCTGGATGGATGGCGGGATGGATGGATGGCTGGATGGATGGCTGGTTGGAGGGATGGATGGATGTATGGCTGGCTGGAGGGATGGATGTATGGATGGCTGGATGGATAGCTGGATAGATGGATGGCTGGATGGCTGGCTGGTTGGAGAGATGGATGGATGGATGGGTGGCTGAATGGATGGCTGGATGGATGGATGTCCGGATGGATGGCTGGCTGGAGGGATAGATGGTTGGATGGATGGCTGGATGGATGCCTGGATGGATGGATGGCTGGATGGATGGCTGGATGGATGGCTGGCTGGAGGGATGGATAGATGGATGGATAGCTGGATGGATGGCTGGATGGATGGCTGGATGTATTGCTGGCTGGAGGAATGGATGGATTAATGAATGGCTGGACGGATGGCTGGATGGATGGAAGGCTGGATGGATGGCTGGCTGGAGGGATTGATGGATGGCTGGCTGAATGGACGGCTTGATCGATGGATGGCTGGATGGATGGCTGGCTGGAGGAATGGAGTCATGGATGGATGGCCGGATGGACGGCTGGAGGGATGGAGGGATGGATGGATGGATGGATGGATGGCTGGATGGATGGCTGGATGGAGGGATAGCTGGATGGTTGGCTGGCTGGAGGGATCGATGGATGGCTGGATGGATGGCTGGATGGAGGGATGGCTGGATGGATGGCTGGCTGGAGGGATGGATGGATGGATTATTGGCTGGATGGATGGCTGGATGGAGGGATGGCTGGATGGGTGGCTGGCTGGAGGGATGGATGGATGGCTGGATGGATGGCTGGATGGAGGGATGACTGGCTGGAGTGACGGATGGATGGATGGCTGGATGGATGGCTGTATGGAGGGATGGCTGGACGGAAGGCTGGCTGGATGGATGGATGGCTGGATGGATGGATGGATGGACGGATGGATGGAGGGATGGCTGGATGGATGGCTGGCTGGAGGGATGGATGGATGGATGGATGGCTGGATGGATGGCTGGATGGAGGAATGGTTGGATGGATGGACTGCTGGAGGGATGGATGGCTGGATGGATGGCTGGAAGGATGGCTGGATGGATGGACGGCTGGATGGGCGATTGGCTGGAGGGATGGATGGATGGATGGCTGGATGGATGGCTGGCTGGAGGGATGGATGGATGGATGGATGGCTGGATGGATGGCTGGATGGATGGATGGCTGGATGGATGGATGGCTGGAGTGATGGATGGGTGGATGGTTCGATGGATGGCTGGTTGGATGGATGGCTGGATGGATGGCTGGCTGGAGGGATTGAAGGATGGATGGATGGCTGGATGGATGGCTGGATGGATGGCTGGATGGACGGATGGATGGATGGATGGCTGGATGGATGGCTGGATGGATGGATGGATGGATGGAAGGATGGATGGCTGGATGGATGGCTGGATGGATGGATGGCTAAATGGATGGCTGGCTGGAGGGATAGATGGATGGATGGCTGGCTGGAGGGATTGAAGGATGGATGGATGGCTGGATGGATGGCTGGATGGATGGCTGGATGGACGGATGGATGGATGGATGGCTGGATGGATGGATGGCTGGATGGATGGCTGGATGGATGGATGGATGGATGGATGGACGGATGGATGGATGGATGGCTGGATGGGTGGCTGGATGGATGGCTGGATAGATGGATGGCTGGATGGCTGGCTGGCTTGAGAGATGGATGGATGGATGGGTGGCTGGGTGGATGGCTGGATGGATGGATGTCCGGATGGTTGGCTGGCTGGAGGGATGGATGGATGGATGGATGGCTGGATGGATGTCTGGATGGATGGATGGCTGGATGGATGGCTGGCTGGAGGGATGGATGGATGGATGGATGGCTGGATGGATGGCTGGATGGATGGATGGCTGGATGGATGGCTGGCTGGAGGGTTGAATGGATGAATGGCTAAATGGATGGCTGGATGGATGGATGGCTGGATGGATGGTTCGCTGGAGGGATGGATGAATGGATAGATGGCTGGATGGATGGCGGGATGTATGGTTGGCTGGATGGGTGGCTGGCTGGGCGGATGGATTGATGGATGGATGCCTGGATGGATGGCTGGATGGATGGAGGAATGGATGGCTGGCCGGCTGGAGGTATGGATGGATGGATGAATGGCTGGATGGATGGCTGGATGGAGAGATGGATGAATGCATGGATGGCTGAATGGATGGCTGGATGGACGGATGGCTGGATGGATGGATGGCTGGATGAATGGCTTGCTGGAGGGATGGATGGATGGATGTATGGCTGGATGGATGGCTGGATGGATGGATGGCTGGATGATTGGCTGGCTGGAGGGATGGATGGATGGATGGATGGCTGGATGGATGGCTGGATGGATGGATGGCTGGATGGATGGCTGGATGGATGGATGGATGGATGGATAGCTGGATGGATGGATGGCCGGATGGATGGATGGCTGGATGGCTGGTAGGCTGGATGGATGGATTGCTGGATGGATGGCTGGATGGATGGATGGATGGATGGATGGCTGGATGGATGGATGGATGGCTGGTTGGCTGGATGGATGGATGGAAGGCTGGATGGATGGATGGATGGACGGATGGATGGAGGGATGGATGAATGGATGGATGGCTGGATGGATGGCTGGATGGATGGATGGCTGGATGGATGGATGGCTGGATGGAAGGCTGGCTGGCGGGATGGATGGATGCATGGATGAATGGCTGGCTGGATGGATGGATGGATGGCTGGATGGATGGCTGGATGGATGGCTGGATGGATGGATGGACGGATGGATGGATGGCTGGATGGATGGCGGGATGGATGGATGGCTGGATGGATGGCTGGCTGGAGGGATGGATGGATGTATGGCTGGCTGGAGGGATGGATGGATGGATGGCTGGATGGATAGCTGGATAGATGGATGGCTGGATGGCTGGCTGGTTGGAGAGATGGATGGATGGATGGGTGGCTGAATGGATGGCTGGATGGATGGATGTCCGGATGGATGGCTGGCTGGAGGGATAGATGGTTGGATGGATGGCTGGATGGATGCCTGGATGGATGGATGGCTGGATGGATGGCTGGCTGGAGGGATGGATGGATGGATGGATGGCTGGATGGATGGCTGGCTGGAGGGATGGATAGATGGATGGATGGCTGGATGGATAGCTGGATGGATGGCTGGATGGATTGCTGGCTGGAGGAATGGATGGATTAATGAATGGCTGGACGGATGGCTGGATGGATGGAAGGCTGGATGGATGGCTGGCTGGAGGGATTGATGGATGGCTGGCTGAATGGATGGCTTGATCGATGGATGGCTGGATGGATGGCTGGCTGGAGGAATGGAGTCATTGTTGGATGGCCGGATGGACGGCTGGAGGGATGGATGGATGGATGGATGGATGGCTGGATGGATGGCTGGATGGAGGGATGGCTGGATGGTTGGCTGGCTGGAGGGATCGATGGATGGCTGGAAGGATGGCTGGATATAGGGATGGCTGGATGGATGGCTGGCTGGAGGGATGGATGGATGGATTATTGGCTGGATGGATGGCTGGATGGAGGGATCCTGGATGGGTGGCTGGCTGGAGGGATGGATGGATGGCTGGATGGATGGCTGGATGGAGGGATGACTGGCTGGAGTGACGGATGGATGGATGGCTGGATGGATGGCTGTATGGAGGGATGGCTGGACGGAAGGCTGGCTGGATGGATGGATGGCTGGATGGATGGATGGATGGACGGATGGATGGAGGGATGGGTGGATGGATCGCTGGCTGGAGGGATGGATGGATGGATGGATGGCTGGATGGATGGCTGGATGGAGGAATGGTTGGATGGATGGACTGCTGGAGGGATGGATGGCTGGATGGATGGCTGGAAGGATGGCTGGATGGATGGACGGCTGGATGGGCGATTGTCTGGAGGGATGGATGGATGGATGGCTGGATGGATGGCTGGCTGGAGGGATGGATGGATGGATGGCTGGATGGATGGCTGGATGGATGGATGGCTGGATGGATGGCTGGAGTGATGGATGGGTGGATGGTTCGATGGATGGCTGGTTGGATGGATGGCTGGATGGATGGCTGGCTGGAGGGATTGAAGGATGGATGGATGGCTGGATGGATGGCTGGATGGATGGCTGGATGGACGGATGGATGGATGGATGGCTGGATGGATGGCTGGATGGATGGATGGATGGATGGCTGAATGGATGGCTGGCTGGAGGGATAGATGGATGGATGGCTGGCTGGAGGGATTGAAGGATGGATGGATGGCTGGATGGATGGCTGGATGGATGGCTGGATGGACGGATGGATGGATGGATGGCTGGATGGATGGATGGCTGGATGGATGGCTGGATGGATGGATGGATGGATGGATGGACGGATGGATGGATGGATGGCTGGATGGATGGCTGGATGGATGGCTGGATAGATGGATGGCTGGATGGCTGGCTGGCTTGAGAGATGGATGGATGGATGGGTGGCTGGGTGGATGGCTGGATGGATGGATGTCCGGATGGTTGGCTGGCTGGAGGGATGGATGGATGGATGGCTGGATGGATGTCTGGATGGATGGATGGCTGGATGGATGGCTGGCTGGAGGGATGGATGGATGGATGGATGGCTGGATGGATGGCTGGATGGATGGATGGCTGGATGGATGGCTGGCTGGAGGGTTGAATGGATGAATGGCTAAATTGATGGCTGGATGGATGGATGGCTGGATGGATGGTTCGCTGGAGGGATGGATGAATGGATAGATGGCTGGATGGATGGCGGGATGTATGGTTGGCTGGATGGGTGGCTGGCTGGACGGATGGATTGATGGATGGATGCCTGGATGGATGGCTGGATGGACGGATGGCTGGATTGATGGCTGGCTGGAGGGATGAATGGATGGATGGCTGGATGGATGGCTGGATGGAGAGATGGATGAATGTGTGGATGGCTGGATGGATGGCTGGATGGACGGAAGGCTGGATTGATGGCTGGCTGGAGGGATGAATGGATGGATGGCTGGATGGATGGCTGGATGGATGGATGGCTGGATGAATGGCTTGCTGGAGGGATGGATGGATGTATGTATGGCTGGATGGATGGCTGGATGGATGGATGGCTGGATGATTGGCTGGCTGGAGTGATGGGTGGATGAATGGATGGCTGGATGGATGGCTGGATGGATGGATGGCTGGATGGATGGCTGGATGGATGGATGGCTGGATGGCTGGAAGGCTGGATGGCTGGATTGCTGGATGGATGGATGGATGGATGGATGGATGGCTGGATGGATGGCTGGATGGAGGGATGGCTGGGTGGATGGCTGGCTGGAGTGACGGATGGATGGATGGCTGGATGGATGGCTATATGGAGGGATGGCTGGATGGAAGGCTGGCCGGATGGATGGATGGCTGGATGGATGGATGGATGGACGGATGGATGGAGGGATGGCTGGATGGATGGCTGGCTGGAGGGATGGATGGATGGATGGATGGCTGGATGGATGGCTGGATGAAGGAATGGCTGGATGGATGGATTGCTGGAGGGATGGGTGGCTAGATGGTTGGCTGGATGGATGGCTGGATGGATGGATGGCTGGATGGGCGATTGGCTGGAGGGATGGATGGATGGATGGCTGGATGGATGGCTGGCTGGAGGGATGGATGGATGGTTGGATGGATGGCTGGATGGATGGCTGGATGGATGGATGGCTGGATGGATGGATGGCTGGAGTGATGGATGGGTGGATGGTTCGATGGATGGATGGTTGGATGGAAGGCTGGATGGACGGCTGGATGGATGGCTAGATGTCTAGATGGCTGGCTGGATGGATGGATGGCTGGTTGGCTGGATGGATGGATGGAAGGCTGGATGGATGGATGGATGGACGGATGGATGGAGGGATGGATGGATGGATGGATGGCTGGATGGATGGCTGGATGGATGGATGGCTGGATGGATGGATGGCTGGATGGAAGGCTGGCTGGAGGGATGGATGGATGCATGGATGAATGGCTGGCTGGATGGATGGATGGATGGCTGGATGGATGGCTGGATGGATGGCTGGATGGATGGATGGACGGATGGATGGATGGCTGGATGGATGGCGGGATGGATGGATGGCTGGATGGATGGCTGGTTGGAGGGATGGATGGATGTATGGCTGGCTGGAGGGATGGATGGATGGATGGCTGGATGGATAGCTGGATAGATGGATGGCTGGATGGCTGGCTGGTTGGAGAGATGGATGGATGGATGGGTGGCTGAATGGATGGCTGGATGGATGGATGTCCGGATGGATGGCTGGCTGGAGGGATAGATGGTTGGATGGATGGCTGGATGGATGCCTTGATGGATGGATGGCTGGATGGATGGCTGGCTGGAGGGATGGATGGATGGATGGATGGCTGGATGGATGGCTGGCTGGAGGGATGGATAGATGGATGGATGGCTGGATGGATGGCTGGATGGATGGCTGGATGGATTGCTGGCTGGAGGATTGGATGGATTATTGAATGGCTGGACGGATGGCTGGATGGATGGAAGGCTGGATGGATGGCTGGCTGGAGGGATTGATGGATGGCTGGCTGAATGGATGGCTTGATCGATGGATGGCTGGATGGATGGCTGGCTGGAGGAATGGAGTCATGGATGGATGGCCGGATGGACGGCTGGAGGGATGGATGGATGGATGGATGGATGGCTGGATGGATGGCTGGATGGAGGGATGGCTGGATGGTTGGCTGGCTGGAGGGATCGATGGATGGCTGGATGGATGGCTGGATGGAGGGATGGCTGGATGGATGGCTAGCTGGAGGGATGGATGGATGGATTATTGGCTGGATGGATGGCTGGATGGAGGGATGGCTGGATGGGTGGCTGGCTGGAGGGATGGATGGATGGCTGGATGGATGGCTGGATGGAGGGATGACTGGCTGGAGTGACGGATGGATGGATGGCTGGATGGATGGCTGTATGGAGGGATGGCTGGACGGAAGGCTGGCTGGATGGATGGATGGCTGGATGGATGGATGGATGGACGGGTGGATGGAGGGATGGCTGGATGGATGGCTGGCTGGAGGGATGGATGGATGGATGGATGGCTGGATGGATGGCTGGATGGAGGAATGGTTGGATGGATGGACTGCTGGAGGGATGGATGGCTGGATGGATGGCTGGAAGGATGGCTGGATGGATGGACGGCTGGATGGGCGATTGGCTGGAGGGATGGATGGATGGATGGCTGGATGGATGGCTGGCTGGAGGGATGGATGGATGGATGGATGGCTGGATGGATGGCTGGATGGATGGATGTCTGGATGGATGGATGGCTGGAGTGATGGATGGGTGGATGGTTCGATGGATGGCTGGTTGGATGGATGGCTGGATGGATGGCTGGCTGGAGGGATTGAAGGATGGATGGATGGCTGGATGGATGGCTGGATGGATGGCTGGATGGACGGATGGATGGATGGATGGCTGGATGGATGGCTGGATGGATGGATGGATGGATGGAAGGATGGATGGCTGGATGGATGGCTGGATGGATGGATGGCTGAATGGATGGCTGGCTGGAGGGATAGATGCATGGATGGCTGGCTGGAGGGATTGAAGGATGGATGGATGGCTGGATGGATGGCTGGATGGATGGCTGGATGGACGGATGGATGGATGGATGGCTGGATGGATGGTTGGCTGGATGGATGGACGGATGGATGGTTGGATGGCTGGATGGATGGCTGGATGGATGGCTGGATAGATGGATGGCTGGATGGCTGGCTGGCTTGAGAGATGGATGGATGGATGGGTGGCTGGGTGGATGGCTGGATGGATGGATGTCCGGATGGTTGGCTGGCTGGAGGGATGGATGGATGGATGGATGGCTGGATGGATGTCTGGATGGATGGATGGCTGGATGGATGGCTGGCTGGAGGGATGGATGGATGGATGGATGGCTGGATGGATGGCTGGATGGATGGATGGCTGGATGGATGGCTGGCTGGAGGGTTGAATGGATGAATGGCTAAATGGATGGCTGGATGGATGGATGGCTGGATGGATGGTTCGCTGGAGGGATGGATGAATGGATAGATGGCTGGATGGATGGCGGGTTGTATGGTTGACTGGATGGGTGGCTGGCTGGGCGGATGGATTGATGGATGGATGCCTGGATGGATGGCTGGATGGATGGAGGAATGGATGGCTGGCCGGCTGGAGGTATGGATGGATGGATGAATGGCTGGATGGATGGCTGGATGGAGAGATGGATGAATGCATGGATGGCTGAATGGATGGCTGGATGGACGGATGGCTGGATTGATGGCTGGCTGGAGGGATGAATGGATGGATGGCTGGATGGATGGCTGGATGGATGGATGGCTGGATGAATGGCTTGCTGGAGGGATGGATGGATGGATGTATGGCTGGATGGATGGCTGGATGGATGGATGGCTGGATGATTGGCTGGCTGGAGGGATGGATGGATGGATGGATGGCTGGATGGATGGCTGGATGGATGGATGGCTGGATGGATGGCTGGATGGATGGATGGATGGATGGATAGCTGGATGGATGGATGGCCGGATGGATGGATGGCTGGATGGCTGGTAGGCTGGATGGATTGCTGGATGGATGGCTGGATGGATGGATGGATGGATGGATGGCTGGATGGATGGATGGATGGCTGGTTGGCTGGATGGATGGATGGAAGGCTGGATGGATGGATGGATGGACGGATGGATGGAGGGATGGATGGATGGATAGATGGCTGGATGGATGGCTGGATGGATGGATGGCTGGATGGATGGATGGCTGGATGGAAGGCTGGCTGGAGGGATGGATGGATGCATGGATGAATGGCTGGCTGGATGGATGGATGGATGGCTGGATGGATGGCTGGATGGATGGCTGGATGGATGGATGGACGGATGGATGGATGGCTGGATGGATGGCGGGATGGATGGATGGCTGAATGGATGGCTGGCTGGAGGGATGGATGGATGGATGGATGGCTGGCTGGAGGGATGGATGGATGGATGGCTGGATGGATAGCTGGATAGATGGATGGCTGGATGGCTGGCTGGTTGGAGAGATGGATGGATGGATGGGTGGCTGAATGGATGGCTGGATGGATGGATGTCCGGATGGATGGCTGGCTGGAGGGATAGATGGTTGGATGGATGGCTGGATGGATGCCTGGATGGATGGATGGCTGGATGGATGGCTGGCTGGAGGGATGGATGGATGGATGGATGGCTGGATGGATGGCTGGCTGGAGGGATGGATAGATGGATGGATGGCTGGATGGATGGCTGGATGGATGGCTGGATGGATTGCTGGCTGGAGGAATGGATGGATTAATGAATGGCTGGACGGATGGCTGGATGGATGGAAGGCTGGATGGATGGCTGGCTGGAGGGATTGATGGATGGCTGGCTGAATGGATGGCTTGATCGATGGATGGCTGGATGGATGGCTGGCTGGAGGAATGGAGTCATGGATGGATGGCCGGATGGACGGCTGGAGGGATGGATGGATGGATGGATGGATGGCTGGATGGATGGCTGGATGGAGGGATGGCTGGATGGTTGGCTGGCTGGAGGGATCGATGGATGGCTGGATGGATGGCTGGATGGAGGGATGGCTGGATGGATGGCTGGCTGGAGGGATGGATGGATGGATTATTGGCTGGATGGATGGCTGGATGGAGGGATCCTGGATGGGTGGCTGGCTGGAGGGATGGATGGATGGCTGGATGGATGGCTGGATGGAGGGATGACTGGCTGGAGTGACGGATGGATGGATGGCTGGATGGATGGCTGTATGGAGGGATGGCTGGACGGAAGGCTGGCTGGATGGATGGATGGCTGGATGGATGGATGGATGGACGGATGGAGGGAGGGATGGGTGGATGGATCGCTGGCTGGAGGGATGGATGGATGGATGGATGGCTGGATGGATGGCTGGATGGAGGAATGGTTGGATGGATGGACTGCTGGAGGGATGGATGGCTGGATGGATGGCTGGAAGGATGGCTGGATGGATGGACGGCTGGATGGGCGATTGGCTGGAGGGATGGATGGATGGATGGCTGGATGGATGGCTGGCTGGAGGGATGGATGGATGGATGGCTGGATGGATGGCTGGATGGATGGATGGCTGGATGGATGGATGGCTGGAGTGATGGATGGGTGGATGGTTCGATGGATGGCTGGTTGGATGGATGGCTGGATGGATGGCTGGCTGGAGGGATTGAAGGATGGATGGATGGCTGGATGGATGGCTGGATGGATGGCTGGATGGACGGATGGATGGATGGATGGCTGGATGGATGGCTGGATGGATGGATGGATGGATGGAAGGATGGATGGCTGGATGGATGGCTGGATGGATGGATGGCTGAATGGATGGCTGGCTGGTGGGATAGATGGATGGATGGCTGGCTGGAGGGATTGAAGGATGGATGGATGGCTGGATGGATGGCTGGATGGATGGCTGGATGGACGGATGGATGGATGGATGGCTGGATGGATGGATGGCTGGATGGATGGCTGGATGGATGGATGGATGGATGGATGGACGGATGGATGGATGGATGGCTGGATGGATGGCTGGATGGATGGCTGGATAGATGGATGGCTGGATGGCTGGCTGGCTTGAGAGATGGATGGATGGATGGGTGGCTGGGTGGATGGCTGGATGGATGGATGTCCGGATGGTTGGCTGGCTGGAGGGATGGATGGATGGATGGATGGCTGGATGGATGTCTGGATGGATGGATGGCTGGATGGATGGCTGGCTGGAGGGATGGATGGATGGATGGATGGCTGGATGGATGGCTGGATGGATGGATGGCTGGATGGATGGCTGGCTGGAGGGTTGAATGGATGAATGGCTAAATGGATGGCTGGATGGATGGATGGCTGGATGGATGGTTCGCTGGAGGGATGGATGAATGGATAGATGGCTGGATGGATGGCGGGATGTATGGTTGGCTGGATGGGTGGCTGGCTGGGCGGATGGATTGATGGATGGATGCCTGGATGGATGGCTGGATGGATGGAGGAATGGATGGCTGGCCGGCTGGAGGTATGGATGGATGGATGAATGGCTGGATGGATGGCTGGATGGAGAGATGGATGAATGCATGGATGGCTGAATGGATGGCTGGATGGACGGATGGCTGGATTGATGGCTGGCTGGAGGGATGAATGGATGGATGGCTGGATGGATGGCTGGATGGATGGATGGCTGGATGAATGGCTTGCTGGAGGGATGGATGGATGGATGTATGGCTGGATGGATGGCTGGATGGATGGATGGCTGGATGATTGGCTGGCTGGAGGGATGGATGGATGGATGGATGGCTGGATGGATGGCTGGATGGATGGATGGCTGGATGGATGGCTGGATGGATGGATGGATAGCTGGATGGATGGATGGCCGGATGGATGGATGGCTGGATGGCTGGTAGGCTGGATGGATGGATTGCTGGATGGATGGCTGGATGGATGGATGGATGGATGGATGGCTGGATGGATGGCTTGATGGAGGGATGGCTGGATGGAAGGCTGGCTGGAGTGACGGATGGATGGATGGCTGGATGGATGGCTATATGGAGGGATGACTGGATAGAAGGCTGGCCGGATGGATGGATGGGTTGATGGATGGATGGATGGACGGATGGATGGAGGGATGGCTGGATGGATGGCTGGCTGGAGGGATGGATGGATGGATGGATGTCTGGATGGATGGCTGGATGAAGGAATGGCTGGATGGATGGATTGCTGGAGGGATGGTTAGCTGGATGGATGGCTGGATGGATGGCTGGTTGGATGGATGGCTGGATGGGCGATTGGCTGGAGGGATGGATGGATGGATGGCTGGATGGATGGCTGCCTGGAGGGATGGATGGATGGTTGGATGGATGGCTGGATGGATGGCTGGATGGATGGATGGCTGGATGTATGGATGGCTGGAGTGATGGATGGGTGGATGGTTCGATGGATGGATGGTTGGATGGATGGCTGGATGGATGGCTGGCTGGAGGGATGGAAGGATGGATGGAAGGCTGGATGGACGGCTGGATGGATGGCTGGATGTCTAGATGGCTGGCTGGATGGATGGATGGCTGGTTGGCTGGATGGATGGATGGAAGGCTGGATGGATGGATGGATGGACGGATGGATGGAGGGATGGATGGATGGATGGATGGATGGCTGGATGGATGGCTGGATGGATGGATGGCTGGATGGATGGATGGCTGGATGGATGGCTGGCTGGAGGGATGGATGGATGGATGCATGGATGAATGGCTGGCTGGATGGATGGATGGATGGCTGGATGGCTGGCTGGATGGATGGCTGGATGGATGGATGGACGGATGGATGGATGGCTGGATGGATGGCAGGTTGGATGGATGGCTGAATGGATGGCTGGCTGGAGGGATGGATGGATGGATGGCTGGCTGGAGGGATGGATGGATGGATGGCTGGATGGATGGCTGGATAGATGGATGGCTGGCTGGCTGGAGAGATGGATGGATGGATGGGTGGCTGAATGGATGGCTGGATGGATGGATGTCCGGATGGATGGCTGGCTGAAGTGATAGATGGTTGGATGGATGGCTGGATGGATGTCTGGATGGATGGATGGATGGCTGGATGGATGGCTGGCTGGAGGGATGGATGGATGGATGGATGGCTGGATGGATGGCTGGCTGGAGGGATGGATGGATGGATGGATAGCTGGATGGATGGCTGGATGGATGGCTGGATAGATTGCTGGATGGAGGAATGGATGGATTAATGAATGGCTGGACGGATGGCTGGATGGATGGAAGGCTGGATGGATGGCTGGCTGGAGGGATGGATGGATGGCTGGCTGAATGGATGGCTAGATCGATGGATGGCTGGATGGATGGCTGGCTGGAGGAATGGAGTCATGGATGGATGGCCGGATGGACGGCTGGATGGAAGGATGGCTGGACGCATGGCTGGCTGGAGGGATGGATTGATGGATGGTTGTCTGGATGGCTGGCTGGATGGATGGATGGCTCGATGGATGGCTGGCTGGAAGGATGGATGGATGGATGGATGGATAGCTGGATGGATGGCTGGATGGAGGGATGGCTGGATGGTTGGCTGGCTGGAGGGATCGATGGATGGCTGGATGGAGGGATGGCTGGATGGATGGCTGGCTGGAGGGATGGATGGATGGATTATTGGCTGGATGGATGGCTGGATGGAGGGATGGCTGGATGGGTGGCTGGCTGGAGGGATGGATGGATGGCTGGATGGATGGCTGGATGGAGGGATGACTGGCTGGAGTGACGGATGGATGGATGGCTGGATGGATGGCTGTATGGAGGGATGGCTGGATGGAAGGATGGCTGGATAGATAAATGGCTGGATGGATGGATGGATGGACGGATGAATGGAGGGATGGCTGGATGGATGGCTGGCTGGAGGGATGGATGGATGGATGGATGGCTGGATGGATGGCTGGATGGAGGAATGGTTGGTTGGATGGACTGCTGGAGGGATGGATGGCTGGATGGATGGCTGGATGGATGGCTGGATGGATGGACGGCTGGATGGGCGATTGGCTGGAGGGATGGATGGATGGATGGCTGGATGAATGGCTGGCTGGAGTGATGGATGGATGGATGGATGGATGGCTGGATGGATGGCTGGATGGATGGATGGCTGGATGGATGGATGGCTGGAGTGATGGATGGGTGGATGGTTCGATGGATGGCTGGTTGAATGGATGGCTGGATGGATGGATGGCTGGCTGGAGGGATTGAAGGATGGATGGATGGCTGGATGGATGGCTGGATGGATGGCTGGATGGACGGATGGACGGATGGATGGATGGATGGCTGGATGGATGGCTGGATGGATGGATGGATGGCTGGATGGATGGCTGGATGGATGGCTGGATGGATGGATGGCTGGATGGATGGCTGGCTGGAGGGATAGATGGATGGATGGCTGGCTGGAGGGATGGCTGGATGGATGGCTGGATGGATGGCTGGATGGATGGCTGGATAGATGGATGGCTGGATGGCTGGCTGGCTTGAGAGATGGATGGATGGATGGGTGGCTGGGTGGATGGCTGGATGGATGGATGTCCGGATGGTTGGCTGGCTGGAGGGATGGATGGATGGATGGATGGCTGGATGGATGTCTGTATGGATGGATGGCTGGATGGATGGCTGGCTGGAGGGATGGATGGATGGATGGTTGGATGGATGGCTGGATGGATGGATGGCTGGATGGATGGCTGGATGGAGGGATGGATGGATGGATGGCTGGATGGATGGCTGGATGGATGGCTGGATTGATTGTTTGCTGGAGGAATGGATGGATTAATGAATGGCTGGACGGATGGCTGGATGGATGGAAGGCTGGGTGGATGGCTGGCTGGAGCGATGGATGGATGGATGGCTGAATGGATGGCTAGATCGAAGGATGGTTGGATGAATGGCTGGCTGGAGGAATGGAGTCATGGATGGATGGCCGGATGGACGGCTGGATGGAAGGATGGCTGGATGCATGGCTGGCTGGAGGGATGGATTGATGGATGGATCGCTGGATGGCTGGCTGGATGGATGGATGGCTCGATGGATGGCTGGCTGGAGGGATGGATGGATGGATGGCTGGATGGATGGCTGGATGGATGGATGGCTGGATGGATGGCTGGCTGGAGGGATGGATGGATGGATGGATGGCTGGATGGATGGCTGGATGGATGGATGGCTGGATGGATGGCTGGCTGGAGGGTTGAATGGATGGATGGCTGGATGGATGGCTGGATGGATGGCTGGATGGATTGTTTGCTGGAGGAATGGATGGATTAATGAATGGCTGGACGGATGGATGAATGGATGTCTGGATGGATGGATGGCCGAATGGATGTCTGGCTGATGGGATGGATGGATGGATGGATGGCTAAATGGATGGCTGGATGAATGGATGGCTGGATGGATGGTTCGCTGGAGGGATGGATGAATGGATAGATGGCTGGATGGATGGCGGGATGTCTGGTTGGCTGGATGGGTGGCTGGCTGGGCGGATGGATTGATGGATGGATGGCTGGATGGATGGCTGGATGGATGGATGAATGGATGGCTGGCCGGCTGGAGGTATGGATGGATGGATGAATGGCTGGATGGATGGCTGGATGGAGAGATGGATGAATGCATGGATGGCTGGATGGGTGGCTGGATGGACGGATGGCTGGATTGATGGCTGGCTGGAGGGATGAATGGATGGATGGCTGGATGGATGGCTGGATGGATAGATGGCTGGATGAATGGCTTGCTGGAGGGATGGATGGATGGATGTATGGCTGGATGGATGGCTGGATGGATGGATGGCTGGATGATTGGCTGGCTGGAGGGATGGATGGATGGATGGATGGCTGGATGGATGGCTGGATGGATGGATGGCTGGATGGATGGCTGGATGGATGGATAGCTGGATGGATGGATGGCCGGATGGATGGATGGCTGGATGGCTGGAAGGCTGGATGGATGGATTGCTGGATGGATGGCTGGATGGATGGATGGATGGATGGATGGATGGATGGCTGGATGGATGGCTGGATGGAGGGATGGCTGGATGGAAGGCTGGATGGAGTGACGGATGGATGGATGGCTGGATGGATGGCTATATGGAGGGATGGCTGGATGGAAGGGTGGCCGGATGGATGGATGGCTTGATGGATGGATGGATGGTCGGATGGATGGAGGGATGGCTGGATGGATGGCTGGCTGGAGGGATGGATGGATGGATGGATGGCTGGATGAATGGCTGGATGAAGGAATGGCTGGATGGATGCATTGCTGGAGGGATGGATGGCTGGATGGATGGCTGGATGGATGGCTGGATGGATGGATGGTTGGATGGGCGATTGGCTGGAGGGATGGAAGGATGGATGGCTGGATGGATGGCTGGCTGGAGGGATGGATGGATGGTTGGATGGATGGCTGGATGGATGGCTGGATGGATGGATGGCTGGATGGATGGATGGCTGGAGTGATGGATGGGTGGATGGTTCGATGGATGGATGGTTGGATGGATGGCTGGATGGATGGCTGGCTGGAGGGATGGAAGGATGGATGGAAGGCTGGATGGACGGCTGGATGGATAGCTGGATGTCTAGATGGCTGGCTGGATGGATGGATGGCTGGTTGTCTGGATGGATGGATGGAAGGCTGGATGGATGGATGGATGGACGAATGGATGGAGGGATGGATGTATGGATGGATGGCTGGATGGATGGCTGGATGGATGGATGGCTGGATGGATGGATGGCTGGATGGATGGCTGGCTGGAGGGATGGATGGATGGATGGATGCATGGATGAATGGCTGGATGGATGGATGGATGGATGGCTGGATGGCTGGCTGGATGGATGGCTGGATGGATGGATGGACGGATGGATGGATGGCTGGATGGATGGCGGGATGGATGGATGGCTGGATGGATGGCTGGCTGGACGGATGGATGGATGGATGGCTGGCTGGAGGGATGGATGGATGGATGGCTGGATGGATGGCTGGATAGATGGATGGCTGGATGGCTGGCTGGCTGGAGAGATGGATGGATGGATGGGTGGCTGAATGGATGGCTGGATGGATGGATGTCCGGATGGATGGCTGGCTGAAGGGATAGATGGTTGGATGGATGGCTGGATGGATGTCTGGATGGATGGATGGCTGGATGGATGGCTGGCTGGAGGGATGGATGGATGGATGGATGGCTGGATGGATGGCTGGCTGGAGGGATGGATGGATGGATGGATAGCTGGATGGATGGCTGGATGGATGGCTGGATGGATTGCTGGCTGGAGGAATGGATGGATTAATGAATGGCTGGACGGATGGCTGGATGGATGGAAGGCTGGATGGATGGCTGGCTGGAGGGATGGATGGATGGCTGGCTGAATGGATGGCTAGATCGATGGATGGCTGGATGGATGGCTGGCTGGAGGAATGGAGTCATGGATGGATGGCCGGATGGACGGCTGGATGGAAGGATGGCTGGACGCATGGCTGGCCGGAGGGATGGATTGATGGATGGTTGTCTGGATGGCTGGCTGGATGGATGGATGGCTCGATGGATGGCTGGCTGGAGGGATGGATGGATGGATGGATGGATGGCTGGATGGATGGCTGGATGGAGGGATGGCTGGATGGTTGGCTGGCTGGAGGGATCGATGGATGGCTGGATGAATGGCTGGATGGAGGGATGGCTGGATGGATGGCTGGCTGGAGGGATGGATAGATGGATTATTGGCTGAATGGATGGCTGGATGGAGGGATGGCTGGATGGGTGGCTGGCTGGAGGGATGGATGGATGGCTGGATGGATGGCTGGATGGATGGATGGCTGGATGGATGGCTGGCTGGCTGGATGGATGGATGGATGGATGGCTGGATGGAGTGATGGCTGGATGGTTGGCTGGCTGGCTGGCTAGCTAGAGGGATGGATGGATGGCTGGTTGGCTGGATGGATGGATGGAAGCCTGGATGGATGGATGGATGGACGGATGGATGGAGGGATGGATGGATGGATGGATGGCTGGATGGATGGCTGGCTGGAGGGATGGATGGATGGATGGATGGATGCATGGATGAATGTCTGGCTGGATGGATGGATGGATGGCTGGATGGCTGGCTGGATGGATGGCTGGATGGATGGATCCATCCATCCCTCCAGCCAGCCATCCATCCAGCCATCCCTCCATCCAGCTATCCTTCCAGCCATCCATCCATCCATCCAGCCAGCCAGCCAGCCAACCATCCAGCCATCACTCCAGCCAGCCATCCATCCAGCCATCCATCCATCCAGCCATCCATCAATCCAGCCATCCATCCAGCCATCCATCCATCCATCCATCCCTCCATCCATCCGTCCATCCATCCATCCATCCAGGCTTCCATCCATCCATCCAGCCAACCAGCCATCCATCCATCCCTCTAGCTAGCCATCCATCCAGCCATTCCTCCATCCAGTCATCTATCCAGCCATCCATCCATCCATCCATCTCTCCAGCCAGCCATACATCCAGCCATCCATCCATTCAGCTGAATGGATGGCTGGATGGAGGGATGGCTGGATGGGTGGCTGGCTGGAGGGATGGATGGATGGCTGGATGGATGGCTGGATGGATGGATGGCTGGATGGATGGCTGGCTGGCTGGATGGATGGATGGATGGATGGCTGGATGGAGTGATGGCTGGATGGTTGGCTGGCTGGATGGATGGATGGATGGCTGGAAGGATAGCTGGATGGAGGGATGGCTGGATGGATGGCTGGCTGGAGGGATGGATGGATCCATCCATCCAGCCATCCATCCAGCCAGCCATCCAGCCATCCATCCATCCATCCAGCCAGACATTCATCCATGCATCCATCCATCCATCCCTCCAGCCAGCCATCCATCCAGCCATCCATCCATCCAGCCATCCATCAATCCAGCCATCCATCCAGCCATCCATCCATCCATCCATCCCTCCATCCATCCCTCCATCCATCCATCCATCCAGCCAACCAGCCATCCATCCATCCCTCTAGCTAGCCATCCATCCAGCCATTCCTCCATCCAGTCATCTATCCAGCCATCCATCCATCCATCCATCTCTCCAGCCAGCCATACATCCAGCCATCCATCCATTCAGCTATTCATCCAGCCATCCATCCATCCATCCATCCCTCCAGCCAGCCATACAGCCAATAAGCCATCCATCCATCCAGCCATCCATCCAGCCATCCATCCATCCCTCCAGCCAGCCATCCATCCAGCCATCCCTCCATCCAGCCATCCTTCCAGCCATCCATCCATCCATCCATCCAGCCAGCCAGCCAACCATCCAGCCATCACTCCATCCAGCCATCCATCCATCCATCCATCCATCCAGCCAGCCATCCATCCAGCCATCCATCCATTCAGCCAGCCATCCAGCCATCCATCCAACAATCCATCCCTCCAGCCAGCCATTCATCCAGCAATCCATCCAAACCATCCGTCCATCCATCCATCCATGCATCCCTCCAGCCAGCCAGCCAGCCAGCCATCCATCCATCCATCCATCCATCCCTACAGCAAGCCATCCATCCAGCCATCCATCCATCCAGCCATCCATTCAGCCATCCATTCATCCATCCATCCCTCCAGCCAGCCATCCTCCAGCCATCCATTCATCCAGCCATCGATCCAGCCATCCATCCATCCATCCATTCCTCCAGCCAGCCATCCATCCAGCCATCCATCCATCCAGCCATCCATCCAGCCATCCATCCATCCATCCATCCATCCCTCCAGCCAGCCATCCATCCAGGCATCCATCCAGCCATTCATCCAGCCATCCATCCAGCCATCCATTCATCCATCCATCCCTCCAGCCAGTCATCCATCCATCCATCCATCCACCCATCCCTCCAGCCAGCCATTCATCCAGCCATCCATCCATTCAGCCATCCATTCATCCATCCATCCATCCATCCCTCCAGCCAGCCATCCATCCAGCCATCCATCCATTCAGCCATCCATCCAGCCATCCATCCAGCAATTCCTCTATCCAGCCATCCATCCAGCCATCCATCCATCCATCCATCCCTCCAGCCAGCCATACATCCAGCCCTCCATCCATCCAGCCGTCCATCCAGCCATCCATCCATCCATCCCTCCAGCCAGCCATCCATCCAGCCATCCATCCATCCATCCAGCCATCCATTCGGCCATCCATCCATCCATCCATCCCTCCAGCCAGCCATCCATCCAGCCATCCATCCATCCTTCCATCCATCCAGCCATCCATCCATCCCTCCAGCTATCCCTCCATCCAGCCATCCCTCCATCCAGCCGTCCATCCATCCATCCATCCAGCCATCCATCCAGCTATCCATCCAGCCATCCATCCATCAATCCATCCCTCCAGCCAGCCATCCATCCAGCCATCCATCCATCCAGCCGTCCATCCAGCCATCCATCCATCCATTCATCCCTTCAGCCTGTCATCCATCCAGCCATCCATCCATCCAGCCATCCATCCAGCCATCCATCCATCAATCAATCCATCCATCCAGCCATTCATCCAGCCATCCATCCATGCTACCATCCATCCAGCCATCCATTCAGCCATCCCTCCAGCCAGCCAACCATTCGGCCATCCATCCATCCAGCCATCCATTCATCCATCGCTCCAGCCAGCCATCCATCCAGCCAACCATTCAGCAATCCATCCATCCATCCCTCCTGCCAGCCATCCATCCAGCCATCCATCCATCCAGCCATCCATCCAGCCATCCATCCACCCATCCATCCCTCCAGTCAGCCATCCATCCAGGCATCCATCCATCCAGCCATCCATCCAGCCATCCATCCATCCATCCATCCGTCCAGCCAGCCATCCATCCAGCCATCCATCCATCCAGCCATCCATCCAGCCATCCATTCATCCATCCACCCTTCCAGCCAGTCATCCATCCAGCCATCCATCCAGCCATCCATCCATCCAGCCATCCATCCTGCCATCCAGCCATCCATCCATCCTCCAGCCAGCCATTCATCCAGCCATCCATCCATTCAGCCATCCATCCATCCATCCATCCATCGCTCCAGCCAGCCATCCATCCAGCCAACCATCCATTCAGCCAACCATCCAGCCATCCATCCATCCATCCATCCCTCCAGCCAGCCATCCATCCAGCCATCCCTCTATCCAGCTATCCATCCAGCCATCCATCCATCCATTCATCCTTCCAGCCAGCCATATATCCAGCCATCCATCGATCCAGCCATCCATCCAGCCATCCATCCATCCATCCATCCATCCCTCCAGGCAGCCAGTCATTAAGCCATCCATCCATCCAGCCATCCATCCAGCCATCCATCCATCCATCCCTCCAGCCAGCCATCCATCCAGCCATCCCTCCATCCAGACATCCATCCAGCCATCCATCCATCCATACCTCCATCCAGCCAACCATCCAACCATCCCTCCATCCAGCCACACATCCACCCATCCATCCCTCCAGCCAGCCATCCATCCAGCCATCCATCTATCCAGCCATCCATCCAGCCATCCATCCATCAATCCATCCCTCCAGCCAGCCATCCATCCAGCCCTCCATCCATCCAGCCGTCCATCCAGCCATCCATCCATCCATCCCTCCAGCCAGCCATCCATCCAGCCATCCATCCATCCAGCAGTCCATTCAGCCATCCATCCATCCATCCATCCCTCCAGCCAGCCATCCATCCATCCAGCCATCCATCCAGCCATCCATTCATCCATCCATTCCTCCAGCCAGCCATTCATCCAGCCATCCATCCATCCAGCCATCCATCCAGCCATCCATCCATCCAGCCATCCATCCAGCAATCCATCCGTTCAGCCATCCATCCAGCCATCCATCCATTCTTCAAGCCAGCCATCCATCCAGCCATCCATCCATCCAGCCAGCCATTCAGCCATCCCTCCAGCCAGCCATCCATCCAGCCATCCGTCCATCCATCCATCCATCCAGCAATCCATCCAGCCATCTATCCATCCATCCATCCCTCCTGCCAGTCATCCATCCAGCCATTCATCCATCCAGCCATCCATCCAGCCATCCATCCATCCATCCCTCCAGCCAGCCATCCATCCATTAAACCATCCATCCAGCCATCCATCCATCCATCCATCCCTCTAGCCAACCATCCATTCAACCATTCCTCCCTCCAGCCAGCCATACATCCAGCCCTCCATCCATCCAGCCGTCCATCCAGCCATCCATCCATCCATCCCTCCAGCCAGGCATCCATCCAGCCATCCATCCATCCATTCGGCCATCCATCCATCCATCCATCCCTCCAGCCAGCCATTCATCCAGCCATCCATCCATCTTTCCATCTATCCATCCATCCATCCATCCCTCCAGCTATCCCTCCATCCAGCCATCCCTCCATCCAGCCGTCCATCCATCCATCCATCCAGCCATCCATCCATCTATCCATCCAGTCATCCATCCATCAATCCATCCCTCCAGCCAGCCATCCATCCAGCCATCCATCCATCCAGCCGTCCATCCAGCCATCCATCCATCCATTCATCCCTTCAGCCTTTCATCCATCCAGCCATCCATCCATCCAGCCATCCATCCAGCCATCCATCCATCAATCAATCCATCCATCCAGCCATCCATCCAGCCATCCATCCATGCTGCCATCCATCCAGCCATCCATTCAGCCATCCCTCCAGCCAGCCAACCATTCGGCCATCCATCCATCCAGCCATCCATTCATCCATCGCTCCAGCCAGCCATTCATCCAGCCAACCATTCAGCAATCCATCCATCCATCCCTCCTGCCAGCCATCCATCCAGCCATCCATCCATCCAGCCATCCATCCAGCCATCCATCCACCCATCCATCCCTCCAGCCAGCCATCCATCCAGGCATCCATCCATCCAGCCATCCATCCAGCCATCCATCCATCCCTCCAGCCAGCCATCCATCCAGCCATCCATCCATCCAGCCATCCATCCAGCCATCCATTCATCCATCCATCCTTCCAGCCAGTCATCCATCCAGCCATCCATCCAGCCATCCATCCATCCAGCCATCCATCCAGCCATCCAGCCATCCATCCATCCTCCAGCCAGCCATTCATCCAGCCATCCATCCATTCAGCCATCCATCCATCCATCCATCCATCCCTCCAGCCAGCCATCCATCCAGCCATCCATCCATTCAGCCAACCATCCAGCCATCCATCCATCCATCCATCCCTCCAGCCAGCCATCCATCCAGCCATCCCTCTATCCAGCTATCCATCCAGCCATCCATCCATCCATTCATCCCTCCAGCCAGCCATATATCCAGCCATCCATCGATCCAGCCATCAATCCAGCCATCCATCCATCCATCCATCCATCCCTCCAGCCAGCCAGTCATTAAGCCATCCATCCATCCAGCCATCCATCCAGCCATCCATCCATCCATCCATCCCTCCAGCCAGCCATCCATCCAGCCATCCCTCCATCCAGACATCCATCCAGCCATCCATCCATCCATACCTCCAGCCAGCCAACCATCCAACCATCCCTCCATCCAGCCACACATCCATCCATCCATCCCTCCAGCCAGCCATCCATCCAGCCATCCATCCATCCAGCCATCCATCCAGCCATCCATCCATCAATCCATCCCTCCAGCCAGCCATCCATCCAGCCGTCCATCCAGCCATCCATCCATCCATCCCTCCAGCCAGCCATCCAGCCAGCCATCCATCCATCCAGCAGTCCATTCAGCCGTCCATCCATCCATCCATCCCTCCAGCCAGCCATCCATCCAGCCATCCATCCATCCAGCCATCCATCCAGCCATCCATTCATCCATCCATTCCTCCAGCCAGCCATCCATCCAGCCATCCATCCAGCCATCCATCCATCCAGGCATCCATCCAGCAATCCATCCGTCCAGCCATCCATCCAGCCATCCATCCATTCTTCAAGCCAGCCATCCATCCAGCCATCCATCCATCCAGCCAGCCATTCAGCCATCCCTCCAGCCAGCCATCCATCCAGCCATCCGTCCATCCATCCATCCATCCAGCAATCCATCCAGCCATCTATCCATCCATCCATCCCTCCTGCCAGTCATCCATCCAGCCATTCATCCATCCAGCCATCCATCCAGCCATGCATCCATCCATCCCTCCAGCCAGCCATCCATCCATTTAGCCATCCATCCAGCCATCCATCCATCCATCCATCCCTCTAGCCAGCCATCCATCCAACCATTCCTCCATCCAGTCATCTATCCAGCCATCCATCCATCCATCCATCTCTCCAGCCAGCCATACATCCAGCCATACATCCATTCAGCCATTCATCCAGCCATCCATCCATCCCTTCAGCCAGCCATACAGCCATTAAGCCATCCATCCATCCAGCCATCCATCCAGCCATCCATCCATCCCTCCAGCCAGCCATCCATCCAGCCATCCCTCCATCCAGCCATCCTTCCAGCCATCCATCCATCCATCCAGCCAGCCAGCCAACCATCCAGCCATCCATCCAGCCAGCCATCCATCCAGCCATCCATCCATCCAGCCATCCATCCAGCAATCCATCCAACAATCCATCCCTCCAGCCAGACATTCATCCAGCAATCCATCCAAACCATCCGTCCATCCAGCCATCCATCCATCCATGCATCCCTCCAGCCAGCCAGCCAGCCAGCCATCCATCCATCCATCCGTCCCTACAGCCAGCCATCCGTCCAGCCATCCATCCATCCAGCCATCCATTCAGCCATCCATTCATCCATCCATCCCTCCAGCCAGCCATCCACCCAGCCATCCATTCATCCAGCCATCGATCCAGCCATCCATTCATCCATCCATTCCTCCAGCCAGCCATCCATCCAGCCATCCATCCATCCAGCCATCCATCCAGCCATCCATCCATCCCTCCAGCCAGCCATCCATCCAGCAATCCATCCGTCCAGCTATCCATCCAGCCATCCATCCATTCTTCAAGCCAGCCATCCATCCAGCCATCCATCCATCCAGCCAGCCAGTCATCCATCCAGCCATTCATCCATCCAGCCATCGATCCAGCCATCCATCCATCCATCCCTCCAGCCAATCGTCCATCCAGCCATCCATCCATCAAGCAATCCATCCAGCCATCCATCCATCCCTCCAGCCTGCCATCCATCAAGCCATTCCTCCATCCAGCCATCCATCCAGCCATCCATCCATCCATCCATCCCTCCAGCCAGCCATCCATCCAGCCATCCCTCCATCCATCCGTCCATCCATCCATCCATCAAGCCAGCCTTCCATCCAGCCATCCCTCAATACAGCCATCCATCCAGCCATGCATCCATCCGTCACTCCAGCCAGCCACCCATCCAGCCATCCCTCCATGCAGCCACCCATCCAGCCATCCAACCATTCATCCATCTCTCCAGCCAGCCATACATCCAGCCATCCATCCAGCCAGCCATCCATCCCGCCATCCATCCATCCATCCATCCCTCCAGCCAGCCAGTCATTAAGCCATCCATCCATCCATCCATCCAGCCATCCATCCAGCCATCCATCCCTCCAGCCAGCCATCCATCCAGCCATCCCTCCATTCAGCCATCCATCCAGCCATCCATCCATCCCTCCAGCCAGCCAAATATCCAGCCATCCCTCCATCCAGCCATCCATCCATCCAACCATCCCACCAGCCAGCCATCCATCCAGCCATCCATCCAGCTATCCATCTAGCCACCCATCCGTCAATCCATCCCTCCACCCAGCCATCCATCCAGCCATACATCCATCCAGCTGTCCATCCAGCCATCCATCCATTCATCCCTTCAGCCTGCCATCCATCCAGCCATCCATCCATCCATCCATCCATCCCGCCATCCATACATCAATCCATCCCTCCAGCCAGCCATCCATCCAGGCATCCATCCATCCAGTCATCCATTCAGCCATCCATCCATCCACCCATCCCTCCTGCCAGCCATCCATCCAGGCATCCATTCAGCCAGCCATCCAGCCATCCATCCAGCCATCCATCCATCCATCCCTCCAGCCAGCCATCCATCCAGGCATCCATCCAGCCATCCATCCAGCCATCCATCCAGCCATCCAGCCATCCATCCCTCCAGCCAGTCATCCATCCAGCCATCCATCCAGCCATCCATCCATCCAGCCATCCATCCATCCACCCATCCCTCCAGCCAGCCATTCATCCAGCCATCCATCCATTCAGCCATCCATTCATCCATCCATCCATCCATCCATCCAGCCCTCCAGCCAGCCATCCATCCAGCCATCCATCTATTCAGCCATCCATCCAGCCATCCATCCATCCATCCCTCCAGCCAGCCATCCATCCAGCCATTCCTCTATCCAGCTATCCATCAAGCCATCCATCCATCCACCCGTCCATCAAGCCACCCATACATCCAGCCATCCATCGTTCCAGCCATCCAACCAGCCATCCTTCCATCCATCCATCCATCCATCCCTCCAGCCAGCAAGCCATTAAGCCATCCATCCATCCAGCCATCCATCCAGCCATCCATCCATCCATCCATCCCTCCAGCCAGCCATCCATCCAGCCATTCCTCCATCCAGACATCCATCCAGCCATCCATCCATCCATCCCTCCAGCCAGCCAACCATCCAGCCATCCCTCCATCCAGCCACCCATCCATCCATCCATCCCTCAAGCCAGCCATGCATTCAGCCATCCATCCATCCAGCCATCCATCCAGCCATCCATCCATCAATCCATCCCTCCTGCCAGCCATCCATCCAGTCCTCCATCCATCCAGCCATCCATTCAGCTATCCATCCATCCATCCATTCCTCCAGCCAGCCATCCATCCAGCCATCCATCCATCCAGCCATCCATTCAGCTATCCATCCATCCATCCATCCCTCCAGCCAGCCATCCATCCAGCCATCCATCCATCCTGCCATCCATCCAGCCATCCATCCATCCCTCCAGCTATCCCTCCATCCAGCCATCCCTCCATCCAGCCATCCATCCATCCATCCATCCATCCAGCTATCCATCCAGCCATCCATCCATCAATCCATCCCTCCAACCAGCCATCCATCCAGCCATCCTTCCATCTAGCCGTCCATCCAGCCATCCATCCATCCATTCATCCCTTCAGCCTGCCATCCATCCAGCCATCCATCCAGCCATCCATCCATCAATGCATCCATCCATCAATCCATCCATCCAGCGAGCCGTCCATCCAGCCATCCATCCATCCTGCCATCCATCCAGCCATCCATTCAGCCATCCATCCATCCATCCATCCCTCCAGCCAGCCAACCATTCGGCCATCCATCCATCCAGCCATCCATTCATCCATCGCTCCAGCCAGCCATCCATCCAGGCATCCATCCAGCCATCCATCCATCCATCCCTCCTGCCAGCCATCCATCCAGCCATCCATTCATCCATCGCTCCAGCCAGCCATCCATCCAGGCATCCATCCATCCAGCATCCATCCAGCCATCCATCCATCCATCCATCCCTCCAGCCAGCCATCCATCCAGCCATCCATCCATCCAGCCATCCATCCAGCCATCCATCCATCCATCCATCCCTCCAGCCAGTCATCCATCCAGCCATCCATCCAACCATCCAGCCATCCTGCCATCCATCCAGCCATCCAGCCATCCATCCATCCTCCAGCCTGCCATTCATCCAGCCATCCATCCATTCAGCCGTCCATCCATCCATCCATCCATCCATCCATCCCTCCATCCAGCCATCCATCCAGTCATCCATCCATTCAGCCATCCATCCAGCCATCCATCCATCCATCCATCCCTCCAGCCAGCCATCCATCCAGCCATTCCTCTATCCAGCTATCCATCCAGCCATCCATCCATCCATCCCTCCAGCCAGCCATATATCCAGCCATCCATCGATCCAGCCGTCCAACCATCCATCCATCCATCCATCCATCCATCCCTCCAGCCAGCCACTCATTAAGCCATCCATCCATCCATCCATCCATCCAGCCATCCCTCCATCCAGACATCCATCCAGCCATCCATCCATCGATCCCTCCAGCCAGCCAACCATCCAGCCATGCCTCCATCCAGCCACACATCCATCCATCCATCCCTCCAGCCAGCCATCCATTCAGCCATCCATCCATCCAGCCATCCATCCAGCCATCCATCCATCAATCCATCCCTCCAGCCAGCCATCCATCCAGTCCTCCATCCATCCAGCCGTCCATCCATCCATCCATCCATCCATCCCTCCAGCTAGCCATCCATCCAGCCATCCATCCATCCAGCCATCCATTCGGCCATCCATCCATCCATCCATCCCTCCAGCCAGCCATCCATCCAGCCATCCATCCATCCTGCCATCCATCCAGCCATCCATCCATCCCTCCTGCTATCCCTCCATCCACCCATCCCTCCTGCCAGCCATCCATCCAGGCATCCATCCAGCCATCCATCCAGCCATCCATCCAGCCATCCATCCATCCCTCCAGCCAGCCATCCATCCAGGCATCCATCCAGCCATCCATCCAGCCATCCATCCAGCCATCCATCCATCCATCCCTCCAGCCAGTCATCCATCCAGCCATCCATCCAGCCATCCATCCATCCAGCCATCCATCCATACACCCATCCCTCCAGCCAGCCATTCATCCAGCCATCCATCCATTCAGCCATCCATTCATCCATCCATCCATCCATCCATCCCTCCAGCCAGCCATCCATCCAGCCATCCATCCATTCAGCCATCCATCCAGCCATCCATCCATCCATCCCTCAAGCCAGCCATCCATCCAGCCATTCCTCTATCCAGCTATCCATCAAGCCATCCATCCATCCATCCATCCCTCAAGCCAGCCTTACATCCAGCCATCCATCGATCCAGCCATCCAACCAGCCATCCTTCCATCCATCCATCCATCCATCCCTCCAGCCAGCCAGCCATTAAGCCATCCATCCATCCAGCCATCCATCCAGCCATCCATCCATCCATCCATCCCACCAGCCAGCCATCCATCCAGCCATTCCTCCATCCAGACATCCATCCAGCCATCCATCCATCCATCCCTCCAGCCAGCCAACCATCCAGCCATCCCTCCATCCAGCCACCCATCCATCCATCCATCCCTCAAGCCAGCCGTCCATTCAGCCATCCATCCATCCAGCCATCCATCCAGCCATCCATCCATCAATCCATCCCTCCTGCCAGCCATCCATCCAGTCCTCCATCCATCCAGCAGTCCATTCAGCCGTCCATCCATCCATCCATCCCTCCAGCCAGCCATCCATCCAGCCATCCATCCATCCAGCCATCCATCCAGCCATCCATTAATCCATCCATTCCTCCAGCCAGCCATTCATCCAGCCATCCATCCATCCAGCCATCCATCCAGCCATCCATCCATCCAGGCATCCATCCAGCAATCCATCCGTCCAGCCATCCATCCAGCCATCCATCCATTCTTCAAGCCAGCCATCCATCCAGCCATCCATCCATCCAGCCAGCCATCCAGCCATTCATCCATCCAGCCATCCATCCAGCCATGCATCCATCCATCCCTCCAGCCAGCCATCCATCCATTTAGCCATCCATCCAGCCATCCATCCATCCATCCATCCCTCTAGCCAGCCATCCATCCAACCATTCCCCCATCCAGTCATCTATCCAGCCATCCATCCATCCATCCATCTCTCCAGCCAGCCATACATCCAGCCATCCATCCATTCAGCCATTCATCCAGCCATCCATCCATCCCTTCAGCCAGCCATACAGCCATTAAGCCATCCATCCACCCAGCCATCCATCCAGCCATCCATCCATCCCTCCAGCCAGCCATCCATCCAGCCATCCCTCCATCCAGCCATCCTTCCAGCCATCCATCCATCCATCCATCCAGCCAGCCAGCCAACCATCCAGCCATCCATCCAGCCAGCCATCCATCCAGCCATCCATCCATCCAGCCATCCATCCAGCCATCCATCCAACAATCCTTCCCTCCAGCCAGACATTCATCCAGCAATCCATCCAAACAATCCGTCCATCCAGCCATCCATCCATCCATGCATCCCTCCAGCCAGCCAGCCAGCCAGCCATCCATCCATCCATCCATCCCTACAGCCAGCCATCCGTCCAGCCATCCATCCATTCAGCCATCCATTCAGCCATCCATTCATCCATCCATCCCTCCAGCCAGCCATCCACCCAGCCATCCATTCATCCAGCCATCGATCCAGCCATCAATTCATCCATCCATTCCTCCAGCCAGCCATCCATCCAGCCATCCATCCATCCAGCCATCCATCCAGCCATCCATCCATCCCTCCAGCCAGCCATCCATCCAGCAATCCATCCGTCCAGCTATCCATCCAGCCATCCATCCATTCTTCAAGCCAGCCATCCATCCAGCCATCCATCCATCCAGCCAGCCAGTCATCCATCCAGCCATTCATCCATCCAGCCATCGATCCAGCCATCCATCCATCCATCCCTCCAGCCAATCGTCCATCCAGCCATCCATCCATCAAGCAATCCATCCAGCCATCCATCCATCCCTCCAGCCTGCCATCCATCAAGCCATTCCTCCATCCAGCCATCCATCCAGCCATCCATCCATCCATCCATCCCTCCAGCCAGCCATCCATCCAGCCATCCCTCCATCCATCCGTCCATCCATCCATCCATCAAGCCAGCCTTCCATCCAGCCATCCCTCAATACAGCCATCCATCCAGCCATGCATTCATCCGTCACTCCAGCCAGCCACCCATCCAGCCATCCCTCCATGCAGCCATCCATCCAGCCATCCAACCATTCATCCATCTCTCCAGCCAGCCATACATCCAGCCATCCATCCAGCCAGCCATCCATCCCGCCATCCATCCATCCATCCATCCCTCCAGCCAGCCAGTCATTAAGCCATCCATCCATCCATCCATCCAGCCATCCATCCAGCCATCCATCCCTCCAGCCAGCCATCCATCCAGCCATCCCTCCATTCAGCCATCCATCCAGCCATCCATCCATCCCTCCAGCCAGCCGAATATCCAGCCATCACTCCATCCAGCCATCCATCCATCCATACATCCCACCAGCCAGCCATCCATCCAGCCATCCATCCAGCTATCCATCTAGCCACCCATCCGTCAATCCATCCCTCCACCCAGCCATCCATCCAGCCATACATCCATCCAGCTGTCCATCCAGCCATCCATCCATCCATTCATCCCTTCAGCCTGCCATCCATCCAGCCATCCATCCATCCATCCATCCATCCATCCCGCCATCCATACATCAATCCATCCCTCCAGCCAGCCATCCATCCAGGCATCCATCCATCCAGTCATCCATCCAGCCATCCATCCATCCACCCATCCCTCCTGCCAGCCATCGATCCAGGCATCCATCCAGCCATCCATCCAGCCATCGATCCAGGCATCCATCCATCCATCCCTCCAGCCAGCCATCCATCCAGGCATCCATCCAGCCATCCATCCAGCCATCCATCCAGCCATCCAGCCATCCATCCCTCCAGCCAGTCATCCATCCAGCCATCCATCCAGCCATCCATCCATCCAGCCATCCATCCATCCAGCCAGCCATTCATCCAGCCATCCATCCATTCAGCCATCCATTCATCCATCCATCCATCCATCCATCCAGCCCTCCAGCCAGCCATCCATCCAGCCATCCATCCATTCAGCCATCCATCCAGCCATCCATCCATCCATCCCTCCAGCCAGCCATCCATCCAGCCATTCCTCTATCCAGCTATCCATCAAGCCATCCATCCATCCACCCGTCCATCAAGCCAGCCATACATCCAGCCATCCATCGATCCAGCCATCCAACCAGCCATCCTTCCATCCATCCATCCATCCATCCCTCCAGCCAGCAAGCCATTAAGCCATCCATCCATCCAGCCATCCATCCAGCCATCCATCCATCCATCCATCCCTCCAGCCAGCCATCCATCCAGCCATTCCTCCATCCAGACATCCATCCAGCCATCCATCCATCCATCCCTCCAGCCAGCCAACCATCCAGCCATCCCTCCATCCAGCCACCCATCCATCCATCCATCCCTCAAGCCAGCCATCCATTCAGCCATCCATCCATCCAGCCATCCATCCAGCCATCCATCCATCAATCCATCCCTCCTGCCAGCCATCCATCCAGTCCTCCATCCATCCAGCCATCCATTCAGCTATCCATCCATCCATCCATTCCTCCAGCTAGCCATCCATCCAGCCATCCATCCATCCAGCCATCCATTCAGCTATCCATCCATCCATCCATCCCTCCAGCCAGCCATCCATCCAGCCATCCATCCATCCTGCCATCCATCCAGCCATCCATCCATCCCTCCAGCTATCCCTCCATCCAGCCATCCCTCCATCCATCCCTCCATCCATCCATCCATCCAGCCATCCATCCAACTATCCATCCAGCCATCCATCCATCAATCCATCCCTCCAACCAGCCATCCATCCAGCCATCCATCCATCCAGCCGTCCATCCAGCCATCCATCCATCCATTCATCCCTTCAGCCTGCCATCCATCCAGCCATCCATCCAGCCATCCATCCATCAATGCATCCATCCATCAATCCATCCATCCAGCGAGCCGTCCATCCAGCCATCCATCCATCCTGCCATCCATCCAGCCATCCATTCAGCCATCCATCCATCCATCCATCCCTCCAGCCAGCCAACCATTCGGCCATCCATCCATCCAGCCATCCATTCATCCATCGCTCCAGCCAGCCATCCATCCAGGCATCCATCCAGCCATCCATCCATCCATCCCTCCTGCCAGCCATCCATCCAGCCATCCATCCATCCAGCCATCCATCCAGCCATCCATCCACTCATCCATCCCTCCAGCCAGCCATCCATCCAGGCATCCATCCATCCAGCATCCATCCAGCCATCCATCCATCCATCCATCCCTCCAGCCAGCCATCCATCCAGCCATCCATCCATCTAGCCATCCATCCAGCCATCCATCCATCCATCCATCCCTCCAGCCAGTCATCCATCCAGCCATCCATCCAACCATCCAGCCATCCTGCCATCCATCTAGCCATCCAGCCATCCATCCATCCTCCAGCCTGCCATTCATCCAGCCATCCATCCATTCAGCCGTCCATCCATCCATCCATCCATCCATCCATCCCTCCATCCAGCCATCCATCCAGTCATCCATCCATTCAGCCATCCATCCAGCCATCCATCCATCCATCCATCCCTCCAGCCAGCCATCCATCCAGCCATTCCTCTATCCAGCTATCCATCCAGCCATCCATCCATCCATCCCTCCAGCCAGCCATATATCCAGCCATCCATCGATCCAGCCGTCCAACCATCCATCCATCCATCCATCCCTCCAGCCAGCCACTCATTAAGCCATCCATCCATCCATCCATCCATCCAGCCATCCCTCCATCCAGACATCCATCCAGCCATCCATCCATCGATCCCTCCAGCCAGCCAACCATCCAGCCATGCCTCCATCCAGCCACACATCCATCCATCCATCCCTCCAGCCAGCCATCCATTCAGCCATCCATCCATCCAGCCATCCATCCAGCCATCCATCCATCAATCCATCCCTCCAGCCAGCCATCCATCCAGTCCTCCATCCATCCAGCCGTCCATCCAGCCATCCATCCATCCATCCCTCCAGCTAGCCATCCATCCAGCCATCCATCCATCCAGCCATCCATTCGGCCATCCATCCATCCATCCATCCCTCCAGCCAGCCATCCATCCAGCCATCCATCCATCCTGCCATCCATCCAGCCATCCATCCATCCCTCCTGCTATCCCTCCATCCACCCATCCCTCCTGCCAGCCATCCATCCAGGCATCCATCCAGCCATCCATCCAGCCATCCATCCCTCCAGCCAGCCATCCATCCAGGCATCCATCCAGCCATCCATCCAGCCATCCATCCATCCCTCCAGCCAGTCATCCATCCAGCCATCCATCCAGCCATCCATCCATCCAGCCATCCATCCATACACCCATCCCTCCAGCCAGCCATTCATCCAGCCATCCATCCATTCAGCCATCCATTCATCCATCCATCCATCCATCCATCCCTCCAGCCAGCCATCCATCCAGCCATCCATCCATTCAGCCATCCATCCAGCCATCCATCCATCCATCCCTCCAGCCAGCCATCCATCCAGCCATTCCTCTATCCAGCTATCCATCAAGCCATCCATCCATCCATCCATCCCTCAAGCCAGCCATACATCCAGCCATCCATCGATCCAGCCATCCAACCAGCCATCCTTCCATCCATCCATCCATCCATCCCTCCAGCCAGCCAGCCATTAAGCCATCCATCCATCCAGCCATCCATCCAGCCATCCATCCATCCATCCATCCTACCAGACAGCCATCCATCCAGCCATTCCTCCATCCAGACATCCATCCAGCCATCCATCCATCCATCCCTCCAGCCAGCCAACCATCCAGCCATCCCTCCATCCAGCCACCCATCCATCCTTCCTTCCCTCAAGCCAGCCGTCCATTCAGCCATCCATCCATCCAGCCATCCATCCAGCCATCCATCCATCAATCCATCCCTCCTGCCAGCCATCCATCCAGTCCTCCATCCATCCAGCCATCCATCCATCAATCCATCCCTCCTGCCAGCCATCCATCCAGTCCTCCATCCATCCAGCCGTCCACCCAGCCATCCATCCATCCATTCCTCCAGCCAGCCATCCATCCAGCCATCCATCCATTCAGCCATCCATTCAGCTATCCATCCATCCATCCATCCCTCCAGCCAGCCATCCATCCAGCCATCCATCCATCCTGCCATCCATCCAGCCATCCATCCATCCCTCCAGCTATCCCTCCATCCAGCCATCCCTCCATCCAGCCATCCATCCATCCATCCATCCAGCCATCCATCCAGCTATCCATCCAGCCATCCATCCATCAATCCATCCCTCCAGCCAGCCATCCATCCAGCCATCCATCCATCCAGCCGTCCATCCAGCCATCCATCCATCCATTCATCCCTTCAGCCTGCCATCCATCCAGCCATCCATCCAGCCATCCATTCATCAATCCATCCATCCATCAATCCATCCATCCAGCGAGCCATCCATCCAGCCATCCATCCATCCTGCCATCCATCCAGCCATCCATTCAGCCATCCATCCATCCATCCATCCCTCCAGCCAGCCAACCATTCGGCCATCCATCCATCCAGCCATCCATTCATCCATCGCTCCAGCCAGCCATCCATCCAGCCATCCATCCAGCCATCCATCCATCCATCCCTCCTGCCAGCCATCCATCCAGCCATCCATCCATCCAGCTATCCATCCAGCCATCCATCCACCCATCCATCCCTCCAGCCAGCCATCCATCCAGGCATCCATCCATCCAGAATCCATCCAGCCATCCATCCATCCATCCCTCCAGCCAGCCATCCATCCAGCCATCCATCCATCCAGCCATCCATTCAGCCATCCATCCATCCATCCATCCCTCCAGCCAGTCATCCATCCAGCCATCCATCCAGATATCCAGCCATCCTGCCATCCATCCAGCCATCCAGCCATCCATCCATCCTCCAGCCTGCCATTCATCCAGCCATCCATCCATTCAGCCATCCATCCATCCATCCATCAATCCATCCCTCCAGCCAGCCATCCATCCAGCCATCCATCCATTCAGCCATCCATCCAGCCATCCATCCATCCATCCATCCCTCCAGCCAGCCATCCATCCAGCCATCCCTCTATCCAGCTATCCATCCAGCCATCCATCCATCCATCCCTGCAGCCAGCCATATATCCAGCCATCCATCGATCCAGCCGTCCAACCATCCATCCATCCATCCATCCATCCATCCCTCCAGCCAGCCAGTCGTTAAGCCATCCATCCATCCAGCCATCCATCCAGCCATCCCTCCATGCAGACATCCATCCAGCCATCCATCCATCGATCCCTCCAGCCAGCCAACCATCCAGCCATCCCTCCATCCAGCCACACATCCATCCATCCATCCCTCCTGCCAGCCATCCATTCAGCCATCCATCCATCCAGCCATCCATCCAGCCATCCATCCATCAATCCATCCCTCCAGCCAGCCATCCATCCAGCCCTCCATCCATCCAGCCGTCCATCCAGCCGTCCATCCAGCCATCCATCCATCCATCCCTCCAGCCAGCCATCCATCCAGCCATCCATCCATCCAGCCATCCATTCGGCCATCCATCCATCCATCCATCCCTCCAGCCAGCCATCCAGCCAGCCATCCATCCATCCTGCCATCCATCCAGCCATCCATCCAGCCCTCCATCTATCCCTCCATCCAGCCATCACTCCATCCAGCCATCCATCCATCCATCCGTCCAGCCATCCATCCAGCTATCCATCCAGCCACCCATCCATCAATCCATCCCTCCAGCCAGCCATCCATCCAGCCATCCATCCACCCAGCCGTCCATCCAGCCATCCATCCATCCATTCATCCCTTCAGCCTGTCATCCATCCAGCCATCCATCCATCCAGCCATCCATCCATCCATCCAGCCAGCCATCCATCCAGCCATCCATCCATCCTGCCAACCATCCAGCCATCCATTCAGCCATCCCTCCAGCCAGCCAACCATTCGGCCATCCATCCATCCAGCCATCCATTCATCCATCGCTCCAGCCAGCCATCCATCCAGCCATCCATTCAGCAATCCATCCATCCATCCCTCCTGCCAGCCATCCATCCAGCCATCCATCCATCCAGCCATCCATCCAGCCACCCATCCACCCATCCATCCCTCCAGCCAGCCATTCATCCAGGCATCCATCCATCCAGCCATCCATCCAGCCATCCATCCATACATCCATCCCTCCAGCCAGCCATCCATCCAGCCATCCATCCATCCAGCCATCCATCCAGCCATCCATCCATCCTTCCAGCCAGTCATCCATCCAGCCATCCATCCAGCCATCCATCCGTCCAGCCATCCATCCAGCCATCCAGCCATCCATCCATCCTCCAGCCAGCCATTCATCCAGCCATCCATCCATTCAGCCATCCATCCATCCATCCATCCATCCATCCCTCCAGCCAGCCATCCATCCAGCCATCCATCCATCCATCCATCTATCCCTCAAGCCAGCCATCCATCCAGCCATCCCTCTATCCATCCCTCCAGCCAGCCAACCATCCAACCATCCCTCCATCCAGCCACACATCCATCCATCCATCCTTCCAGCCAGCCATCCATCCAGCCATCCATCCATCCATCCATCCCTGCAGCCAGCCATACATCCAGCCATCCATCGATCCAGCCATCCATCCAGCCATCCATCCATCCATCCATCCATCCCTCCAGCCAGCCAGTCATTAAGCCATCCACCCATCCAGCCATCCATCCAGCCATCCATCCATCCATCAATCCATCCCTCCAGCCAGCCATCCATCCAGCCATCCCTCCATCCAGACATCCATCCAGCCATCCATCCATCCATCCCAGCAGCCAGCCAACCATCATACCATCCCTCCATCCAGCCACACATCCATCCATCCATCCCTCCAGCCAGCCATCCATCCAGCCATTTATCGTTCCAGCCATCCATCGAGCCATCCATCCATCAATCCATCCCTCCAGCCAGCCATCCATCCAGCCCTCCATCCATCCAGCTGTTCATCCAGCCTTCCATCCATCCATCCCTCCAGCCAGCCATCCATCCAGCCATCCATCCATCCAGCAATCCATTCAGCCATCCATCCATCCATCCATCCCTCCAGCCAGCCATCCATCCAGCCATCCATCCATCCAGCCATCCATCCAGCCATCCATCCATCCATCCATCCATTCCTCCAGCCAGCCATTCATCCAGCCATCCATCCATCCAGCCATCCAGCCAGCCATCCATCCATCCAGCCATCCATCCAGCAATCCATCCGTCCAGCCATCCATCCAGCCATCCATCCATTCTTCAAGCCAGCCATCCATCCAGCCATCCATCCATCCAGCCAGCCATTCAGCCATACCTCCAGCCAGCCATCCATCCAGCCATCCGTCCATTCATCCATCCATCCAGCAATCCATCCAGCCATCTATCCATCCATCCATCACTCCTGCCAGTCATCCATTCAGCCATTCATCCATCCAGCCATCCATCCATCCATCCCTCCAGCCAGCCATCCATCCATTAAGCCATCCATCCAGCCATCCATCCATCCATCCATCCCTCTAGCCAGCCATCCATCCAGCCATTCCTCCATCCAGTCATCTATCCAGCCAACCGTCCAACCATCCATCCATCCATCCATCCATCCCTCCAGCCAGCCATACAGCCATTAAGCCATCCATCCATCCAGCCATCCATCCAGCCATCCATCCATCCCTCCAGCCAGCCATCCATCCAGCCATCCCTCCATCCAGCCATCCTTCCAGCCATCCATCCATCCATCCAGCCAGCCAGCCAGCCAACCATCCAGCCATCCCTCCATCCAGCCATCCATCCATCCATCCATCCATCCAGCCAGCCATCCATCCAGCCATTCATCCATCCAGCCATCCATCCAACAATCCATCCCTCCAGCCAGCCATTCATCCAGCAATCCATTCAAACCAGCCGTCCATCCAGCCATCCATCCATCCATGCATCCCTCCAGCCAGCCAGCCAGCCAGCCATCCATCCATCCATCCATCCCTACAGCCAGCCATCCATCCAGCCATCCATCCATCCAGCCATCCATTCAGCCATCCATTCATCCATCCATCACTCCAGCCAGCCATCCATCATGCCATCCATCCATCCAGCCATTGATCCAGCCATCCATCCATCCATCCATTCCTCCAGCCTGCCAGCCATCCAGCCATCCATCCATCCAGCCATACATCCAGCCATCCATCCATCCCTCCAGCCAGCCATCCATCCAGCAATCCATCCGTCCAGCCACCCATCCAGCCATCCATCCATTCTTCAAGCCAGCCATCCATCCAGTCATCCATCCATCCAGCCAGCCAGTCATCCATCCAGCCATTCATCCATCCAGCCATCGATCCAGCCATCCATCCATCCATCCCTCCAGCCAATCGTCCATCCAGCCATCCATCCATCAAGCAATCCATCCATCCATCCATCCATCCCTCCAGCCAGCCATCCATCAAGCCATTCCTCCATCCAGCCATCCATCCAGCCATCCATCCATCCATCCAACCCTCCAGCCAGCCATCCATCCAGCCATCCCTCCATCCATCCGTCCATCCATCCATCCATCCAGCCATCCATCCATCCAGCCAGCCATCCCTCAATACAGCCATCCATCCAGCCATGCATCCATCCGTCACTCCAGCCAGCCAGCCATCCTTCCAGCCATCCCCCCATCCAGCCATCCATCCCGCCATCCATCCATCCATCCATCCCTCCAGCCAGCCAGTCATTAAGCCATCCATCCATCCAGTCATCCATCCAGCCATCCATCCAGCCATCCATCCATCATGCCATCCATCCAGCCATCCAGCCATCCATCCATCCTCTAGCCTGCCATTCATCCAGCCATCCCTCTATCCAGCTATCCATCCAGCCATCCATCCATCCATCCCTCCAGCCAGCCATATATCCAGCCATCCATCGATCCAGCCGTCCAACCAGCCATCCATCCATCCATCCATCCATCCCTCCAGCCAGCCAGTCATTAAGCCATCCATCCATCCAGCCATCCATCCAGCCATCCCTCCATCCAGACATCCATCCAGCCATCAATCCATCGATCCCTCCAGCCAGCCAACCATCCAGCCATCCCTCCATCCAGCCACCCATCCATCCATCCATCCCTCCAGCCAGCCATCCATTCAGCCATCCATCCATCCAGCCATCCATCCAGCCATCCATCCATCAATCCATCCCTCCAGCCAGCCATCCATCCAGCCGTCCATCCAGCCATTCTTCTATCCATCCCTCCAGCCAGCCATCCATCCAGCCATCCATCCATCCAGCCATCCATTCGGCCATCCATCCATCGATCCATCCCTCCAGCCAGCCATCCATCCAGCCATCCATCCATCCTGCCATCCATCCAGCCATCCATCCATCCCTCCAGCTATCCCTCCATCCAGCCATCCCTCCATCCAGCCATCCATCCATCCAGCCATCCATCCAGCTATCCATCCAGCCATCCATCCATCAATCCATCCCTCCAGCCAGCCATCCATCCAGCCATCCATCCATCCAGCCGTCCATCCAGCCATCCATCCATCCATTCATCCCTTCAGCCTGTCATCCATCCAGCCATCCATCCATCCAGCCATCCATCCAGCCATCCATCCTTCAATCCATCCATCCAGCCAGCCATCCATCCAGCCATCCATCCATCCTGCCATCCATCCAGCCATCCATTCAGCCATCCCTCCAGCCAGCCAACCATTCGGCCATCCATCCATCCAGCCATCCATTCATCCATCGCTCCAGCCAGCCATCCATCCAGCCATCCATTCAGCAATCCATCCATCCATCCCTCCTGCCAGCCATCCATCCAGCCATCCATCCATCCAGCCATCCATCCAGCCATCCATCCACCCATCCATCCCTCCAGCCAGCCATCCATCCAGGCATCCATCCATCCAGCCATCCATCCAGCCATCCATCCATCCATCCATCCCTCCAGCCAGCCATCCATCCAGCCATCCATCCATCCAGCCATCCATCCATCCATCCCTCCAGCCAGCCATCCATCCAGCCATCCATCCATTCAGCCATCCATCCAGCCATCCATCCATCCATCCATCCCTCCAGCCAGCCATCCATCCAGCCATCCCTCTATCCAGCTATCCATCCAGCCATCCATCCATCCATCCATCCCTCCAGCCAGCCATATATCCAGCCATCCATCGATCCAGCCATCCATCCAGCCATCCATCCATCCATCCATCCATCCATCCCTCCAGCCAGCCAGTCATTAAGCCATCCATCCATCCAGCCATGCATCCAGCCATCCATCCATCCATCCATCCCTCCAGCCAGCCATCAATCCAGCCATCCCTCCATCCAGACATCCATCCAGCCATCCATCCATCCCTCCAGCCAGCCAACCATCTAACCATCCCTCCATCCAGCCACACATCCATCCATCCATCCCTCCAGCCAGCCATCCATCCAACCATCCATCCATCCAGCCATCCATCCAGCCATCCATCCATCAGTCCATCCCTCCAGCCAATCATCCATCCAGCCCTCCATCCATCCAGCCGTCCATCCAGCCATCCATCCATCCATCCCTCCAGCCAGCCATCCATCCAGCCATCCATCCATCCAGCAATCCATTCAGCCATCCATCCATCCACCCATCCCTCCAGCCAGCCATCCATCCAGCCATCCATCCATCCAGCCATCCATCCAGCGATCCATCCATCCATGCATTCCTCCAGCCAGCCATTCATCCAGCCATACATCCATCCAGCCATCCATTCAGCCATCCATCCATCAAGCCATCCATCCAGCAATCCATCCGTCCTGCCATCCATCCAGCCATCCATCCATTCTTCAAGCCAGCCATCCATCCAGCCATCCATCCATCCAGCCAGCCATTCAGCCATCCCTCCAGCCAGCCATCCATCCAGCCATCCGTCCATCCATCCATCCATCCAGCAATCCATCCAGCCATCTATCCATCCATCCATCCCTCCTGCCAGTCATCCATCCAGCCATTCATCCATCCAGCCATCCATCCAGCCATCCATCCATCCATCCCTCCAGCCAGCCATCAATCCATTAAGCCATCCATCCAGCCATCCATCCATCCATCCAGCCCTCTAGCCAGCCATCCATCCAGCCATTCCTCCATCCAGTCATCTATCCAGCCAACCGTCCATCCATCCATCCATCCAGCAATCCATCCAGCCATCCATCCATTCAGCCATTCATCCAGCCATCCATCCATCCATCCATCCCTCCAGCCAGCCATACAGCCATTAAGCCATCCATCCATCCAGCCATCCATCCAGCCATTCATCCATCCCTCCAGCCAGCCATCCATCCAGCCATCCCTCCATCCAGCCATCCTTCCAGCCATCCATCCATCCATCCATCCAACCAGCCAGCCAACCATCCAGCCATCCCTCCATCCAGCCATCCATCCATCCATCCATCCATACATCCAGCCAGCCATCCATCCAGCCATCCATCCATCCAGCCATCCATCCAGCCATCCATCCTACAATCCATCCCTCCAGCCAGCCATTCATCCAGCAATCCATCCAAACCATCCGTCCATCCAGCCATCAATCCATCCATGCATCCCTCCAGCCAGCCAGCCAGCCAGCCATCCATCTTTCCATCCATCCCTACAGCCAGCCAGCCATCCATCCATCCAGCCATCCATTCAGCCATCCATTCATCCATCCATCCCTCCAGCCAGCCATCCATCCTGCCATGCATCCATCCAGCCATCGATCCAGCCATCCATCCATCCATCCATTCCTCCAGCCAGCCATCCATCCAGCCATCCATCCATCCAGCCATCCAGCCAGCAATCCATCCATCCCTCTAGCCAGCCATCCATCCAGCAATCCATCCGTCCAGCCATCCATCCAGCCATCCATCCATTCTTCAAGCCAGCCATCCATCCAGCCATCCATCCATCCAGCCAGCCAGTCATCCATCCAGCCATTCATCCATCCAGCCATCGATCCAGCCATCCATCCATCCATCCCTCCAGCCAATCGTCCATCCAGCCATCCATCCATCAAGCAATCCATCCAGCCATCCATCCATCCATCCAGCCAGCCATCCATCAAGCCATTCCTCCATCCAGCCATCCATCCAGCCATCCATCCATCCATCCATCCCTCCAGCCAGCCATCCATCCAACCATCCCTCCATCCATCCGTCCATCCATCCATCCAGCCATCCATCCATCCAGCCAGCCTTCCATCCAGCCATCCCTCAATACAGCCATCCATCCAGCCATGCATCCATCCGTCACTCCAGCCAGCCATCCATCCAGCCATCCCTCCATCCAGCCATCCATCCAGCCATGCAACCATTCATCCATCTCTCCAGCCAGCCATACATCCAGCCATCCATCCATCCAGCCATCCATCCCGCCATCCATCCATCCATCCATCCCTCCAGCCAGCCAGTCATTAAGCCATCCATCCATCCATCCATCCAGCCATCCATCCAGCCATCCATCCCTCCAGCCAGCCATCCATCCAGTCATCCCTCCATCCAGCCATCCATCCAGCCATCCATCCATCCCTCCAGCCAGCCAAATATCCAGCCATCCCTCCATCCAGCCATCCATCCATCCATCCATCCCACCAGCCAGCCATCCATCCAGCCATCCATCCAGCTTTCCATCTAGCCATCCATCCATCAATCCATCCCTCCAGCCAGCCATCCATCCAGCCATCCATCCATCCAGCCGTCCATCCAGCCACCCATCCACCCATTCATCCCTTCAGCCTGCCATCCATCCAGCCATCCATCCATCCAGCCATCCATCCAGCCATCCATCCATCAATCCATCCCTCCAGCCAGCCATCCATCCAGGCATCCATCCATCCAGTCATCCATCCAGCCATCCATCCATCCACCCATCCCTCCTGCCAGCCATCCATCCAGCCATCCATCCATCCAGCCATCCATCCAGCCATCCATCCATCCCTCAAGCCAGCCATCCATCCAGGCATCCATCCAGCCATCCGTCCAGCCATCCATCCAGCCATCCATCCATCCATCCATCCCTCCACCCAGTCATCCATCCAGCCATCCATCCATCCATCCATCCATCCATCCCTCCAGCCAGCCATCCATCCAGCCATCCATCCATCCTGCCATCCATCCAACCATCCATCCATCCCTCCAGCTATCCCTCCATCCAGCCATCCCTCCATCCAGCCATCCATCCATCCAGCCATCCATCCAGCTATCCATCCAGCCATCCATCCATCAATCCATCCCTCCAGCCAGCCATCCATCCAGCCATCCATCCATCCAGCCGTCCATCCAGCCATCCATTCATCCCTTCAGCCTGTCATCCATCCAGCCATCCATCCATCCAGCCATCCATCCAGCCATCCATCCATCAATCCATCCATCCAGCCAGCCATCCATCCAGCCATCCATCCATCCTGGCATCCATCCAGCCATCCATTCAGCCATCCCTGCAGCCAGCCAACCATTCGGCCATCCATCCATCCAGCCATCCATTCATCCATCGCTCCAGCCAGCCATCCATCCAGCCACCCATTCAGCAATCCATCCATCCATCCCTCCTGCCAGCCATCCATCCAGCCATCCATCCATCCAGCCATCCATCCAGCCACCCATCCACCCATCCATCCCTCCAGCCAGCCATCCATCCAGGCATCCATCCATCCAGCCATCCATCCATCCATCCATCCCTCCAGCCATCATCCATCCAGCCATCCATCCATCCAGCCATCCGTCCAGCCATCCATTCATCCATCCATCATTCCAGCCAGTCATCCATCCAGCCATCCATCCAGCCATCCATCCATCCAGCCATCCATCAAGCCATCCAGCCATCCATCCATCCTCCAGCCAGCCATTCATCCAGCCATCCATCCATTCAGCCATCCATCCATCCATCCATCCATCCCTAAAGCCAGCCATCCATCCAGCCATCCATCCATTCATCCATCCATCCAGCCTTCCATCCATCCATCCATCCCTCCAGCCTGCCATCCATCCAGCCATCCCTCTTTCCAGCTATACATCCAGCCATCCATCCATCCATCCATCCCTCCAGCCAGCCATATATCCAGCCATCCATCGATCCAGCCATCCATCCAGCCATCCATCCATCCATCCATCCATCCCTCCAGCCAGCCAGTCATTAAGCCATCCATCCATCCAGCCATCCATCCAGCCATCCATCCATCCATCCATCCATCCATCCATCCCTCCAGCCAGCCATCCATCCAGCGATCCCTCCATCGAGACATCCATCCAGCCATCCATCCATCCCTCCAGCAAGCCAACCATCTAACCATCCCTCCATCCAGCCACACAGCCATCCATCCATCCCTCTAGCCAGCCATCCATCCAGCCATCCATCCATCCAGCCATCCATCCAGCCATCCATCCATCAATCCATCCCTCCAGCCAATCATCCATCCAGCCCTCCAACCATCCAGCCGTCCATCCAGCCATCCATCCACCCATCCCTCCAGCCAGCCATCCATCCAGCCATCCATCCATCCAGCCATCCATCCAGCCGTCCATCCATCCATCCATTCGTCCAGCCAGCCATTCATCCAGCCATACATCCATCCAGCCATCCATCCAGCCATCCATCCATCAAGCCATCCATCCAGCAATCCATCCGTCCTGCCATCCATCCAGCCATCCATCCATTCTTCAAGCCAACCATCCATCCATCCAGCCATCCATCCAGCCATCCATCCATCCAACCCTCCAGCCAGCCATCCATCCATTAAGCCATCCATCCAGCCATCCATCCATCCAGCAATCCATCCAGCCATCCATCCATTCAGCCATTCATCCAGCCATCCATCCATCCATCCATCCCTCCAGCCATCCATACAGTCATTAAGCCATCCATCCATCCAGCCATCCATCCAGCCATCCATCCATCCCTCCAGCCAGCCATCCATCCAGCCATCCCTCCATCCAGCCATCCTTCCAGCCATCCACCCATCCATCCATCCAGCCAGCCAGCCAACCATCCAGCCATCCCTCCATCCAGCCATCCATCCATCCATCCAGCCAGCCATCCATCCAGCCATCCATCCATCCATCCATCCAGCAATCCATCCAAACCATCCGTCCATCCAGCCATCCATCCATCCATGCATCCCTCCAGCCAGCCAGCCAGCCAGCCATCCATCCATCCATCCATCCCTACACCCAGCCATCCATCCAGCCATCCATCCATCCAGCCATCCATTCAGCCATCCATTCATCCATCCATCCCTCCAGCCAGCCATCCATCCTGCCATCCATCCATCCAGCCATCGATCCAGCCATCCATCCATCCATCCATTCCTCCAGCCAGCCATCCATCCAGCCAGCCATCCATCCAACCATTCATCCATCTCTCCAGCCAGCCATACATCCAGCCATCCATCCCGCCATCCATCCATCCATCCATCCCTCCAGCCAGCCAGTCATTAAGCCATCCATCCATCCATCCATCCAGCCATCCATCCAGCCATCCATCCCTCCAGCCAGCCATCCATCCAGCCATCCCTCCATCCAGCCATCCATCCAGCCATCCATCCAGCTTTCCATCTAGCCATCCATCCATCAATCCATCCCTCCAGCCAGCCATCCATCCAGCCATCCATCCATCCAGCCGTCCATCCAGCCACCCATCCACCCATTCATCCCTTCAGCCTGCCATCCATCCAGCCATCCATCCATCCAGCCATCCATCCAGCCATCCATCCATCAATCCATCCCTCCAGCCAGCCATCCATCCAGCATCCATCCATCCAGTCATCCATCCAGCCATCCATCCATCCACCCATCCCTCCTGCCAGCCATCCATCCAGCCATCCATCCATCCAGCCATCCATCCAGCCATCCATCCATCCATCCATCCCTCAAGCCAGCCATCCATCCAGGCATCCATCCAGCCATCCGTCCAGCCATCCATCCAGCCATCCATCCATCCATCCATCCCTCCACCCAGTCATCTATCCAGCCATCCATCCATCCATCCATCCATCCCTCCAGCCAGCCATCCATCCAGCCATCCATCCATCCTGCCATCCATCCAACCATCCATCCATCCCTCCAGCTATCCCTCCATCCAGCCATCCCTCCATCCAGCCATCCATCCATCCAGCCATCCATCCAGCTATCCATCCAGCCATCCATCCATCAATCCATCCCTCCAGCCAGCCATCCATCCAGCCATCCATCCATCCAGCCGTCCATCCAGCCATCCATCCATCCATTCATCCCTTCAGCCTGTCATCCATCCAGCCATCCATCCATCCAGCCATCCATCCAGCCATCCATCCATCAATCCATCCATACAGCCAGCCATCCATCCAGCCATCCATCCATCCTGCCATCCATCCAGCCATCCATTCAGCCATCCCTGCAGCCAGCCAACCATTCGGCCATCCATCCATCCAGCCATCCATTCATCCATCGCTCCAGCCAGCCATCCATCCAGCCATCCATTCAGCAATCCATCCATCCATCCCTCCTGCCAGCCATCCATCCAGCCATCCATCCATCCAGCCATCCATCCAGCCACCCATCCACCCATCCATCCCTCCAGACAGCCATCCATCCAGGCATCCATCCATCCAGCCATCCATCCAGCCATCCATCCATCCATCCATCCCTCCAGCCAGCCATCCATCCAGCCATCCATCCATCCAGCCATCCGTCCAGCCATCCATTCATCCATCCATCCTTCCAGCCAGTCATCCATCCAGCCATCCATCCAGCCATCCATCCATCCAGCCATCCATCAAGCCATCCAGCCATCCATCCATCCTCCAGCCAGCCATTCATCCAGCCATCCATCCATTCAGCCATCCATCCATCCATCCATCCATCCCTAAAGCCAGCCATCCATCCAGCCATCCATCCATTCATCCATCCATCCAGGCTTCCATCCATCCATCCATCCCTCCAGCCTGCCATCCATCCAGCCATCCCTCTATCCAGCTATACATCCAGCCATCCATCCATCCATCCATCCCTCCAGCCAGCCATATATCCAGCCATCCATCGATCCAGCCATCCATCCAGCCATCAATCCATCCATCCCTCCAGCCAGCCAGTCATTAAGCCATCCATCCATCCAGCCATCCATCCAGCCATCCATCCATCCATCCATCCATCCATCCCTCCAGCCAGCCATCCATCCAGCCATCCCTCCATCGAGACATCCATCCAGCCATCCATCCATCCCTCCAGCCAGCCATCCATCCAGCCATCCATCCATCCAGCCATCCATCCAGCCATCCATCCATCAATCCATCCCTCCAGCCAATCATCCATCCAGCCCTCCATCCATCCAGCCGTCCATCCAGCCATCCATCCACCCATCCCTCCAGCCAGCCATCCATCCAGCCATCCATCCATCCAGCCATCCATCCAGCCGTCCATCCATCCATCCATTCGTCCAGCCAGCCATTCATCCAGCCATACATCCATCCAGCCATCCATCCAGCCATCCATCCATCAAGCCATCCATCCAGCAATCCATCCGTCCTGCCATCCATCCAGCCATCCATCCATTCTTCAAGCCAGCCATCCATCCATCCAGCCATCCATCCAGCCATCCATCCATCCATCCCTCCAGCCAGCCATCCATCCATTAAGCCATCCATCCAGCCATTATTCCATCCATCCATCCCTCTCGCCAGCCATCCATCCAGCCATTCCTCCATCCAGTCATCTATCCAGCCAACCGTCCATCCATCCATCCATCCAGCAATCCATCCAGTCATCCATCCATTCAGCCATTCATCCAGCCATCCATCCATCCATCCATCCCTCCAGCCAGCCATACAGTCATTAAGCCATCCATCCATCCAGCCATCCATCCAGCCATCCATCCATCCCTCCAGCCAGCCATCCATCCAGCCATCCCTCCATCCAGCCATCCTTCCAGCCATCCACCCATCCATCCATCCAGCCAGCCAGCCAACCATCCAGCCATCCCTCCATCCAGCCATCCATCCATCCATCCAGCCAGCCATCCATCCAGCCATCCATCCATCCAGCCATCCATCCAACAATCCATCCAAACCATCCGTCCATCCAGCCATCCATCCATCCATGCATCCCTCCAGCCAGCCAGCCAGCCAGCCATCCATCCATCCATCCATCCCTACACCCATCATCCATCCAGCCATCCATCCATCCAGCCATCCATTCAGCCATCCATTCATCCATCCATCCCTCCAGCCAGCCATCCATCCTGCCATCCATCGATCCAGCCATCGATCCAGCCATCCATCCATCCATCCATTCCTCCAGCCAGCCATCCATCCAGCCATCCATCCATCCAGCCATCCATCCAGCAATCCATCCATCCCTCTAGCCAGCCATCCATCCAGCAATCCATCCGTCCAGCCATCCATCCAGCCATCCATCCATTCTTCAAGCCATCCATCCATCCAGCCATCCAACCATCCAGCCAGCCAGTCATCCATCCAGCCATTCATCCATCCAGCCATCGATCCAGCCATCCATCCATCCATCCCTCCAGCCAATCGTCCATCCAGCCATCAATCCATCAAGCAATCCATCCAGCCATCCATCCATCCCTCCAGCCAGCCATCCATCAAGCCATTCCTCCATCCAGCCATCCATCCATCCATCCATCCATCCATCCCTCCAGCCAGCCATCCATCCAGCCATCCCTCCATCCATCCGTCCATCCAGCCATCCATCCATCCAGCCAGCCTTCCATCCAGCCATCACTCAATACAGCCATCCATCCAGCCATGCATCCATCCGTCACTCCAGCCAACCATCCATCCAGCCATCCCTCCATCCAGCCATTCATCCATCTCTCCAGCCAGCCATACATCCAGCCTTCCATCCATCCAGCCATCCATCCCGCCATCCATCCATCCATCCATCCCTCCAGCCAGCCAGTCATTAAGCCAGCCATCCATCCATCCATCCAACCAGCCATCCATCCAGCCATCCATCCCTCCAGCCATCCAAATATCCAGCCATCCCTCCATCCAGCCATCCATCCAGCCATCCATACATCCATCCATCCCACCAGCCAGCCATCCATCCAGCCATCCATCCAGCTTTCCATCTAGCCATCCATCCATCAATCCATCCCTCCAGCCAGCCATCCATCCAGCCATCCATCCATCCAGCCGTCCATCCAGCCACCCATCCATCCATTCATCCCTTCAGCATGCCATCCATCCAGCCATCCATCCATCCAGCCATCCATCCAGCCATCCATCCATCAATCCATCCCTCCAGCCAGCCATCCATCCAGGCATCCATCCATCCAGTCATCCATCCAGCCATCCATCCATCCACCCATCCCTCCTGCCAGCCATCCATCCAGCCATCCATCCATCCAGCCATCCATCCATCCATCCATCCATCCATCCATCCATTCCTCCAGACAGCCATCCATCCAGGCATCCATCCAGCCATCCATCCAGCCATCCATCCAGCCATCCATCCATCCATCCATCCTTCCACCCAGTCATCCATCCAGCCATCCATCCAGCCTTCCATCCATCCAGCCATCCATCCATCCACTCATCCCTCCAGCCAGACATTCATCCAGCCATCCATCCATTCAGCCATCCATCCATCCATCCATCCATCCATCCATCCCTCCAGCCTGCCATCCATCCAGCCATCCATCCATTCAGCCATCCATCCAGCCATCCCTCCAGCCAGCCATCCATCCAGCCATTCCTCTATCCAGCTATCCATCAAGCCATCCATCCATCCCTCAAGCCAGCCATACATCCAGCCATCCATCGATCCAGCCATCCAACCAGCCATCCTTCCATCCATCCATCCATCCCTCCAGCCAGCCAGCCATCCAGCCATCCATCCATCCATCCATCCCTCCAGCCAGCCATCCATCCAGGCATCCATCCATCCAGTCATCCATCCAGCCATCCATCCATCCACCCATCCCTCCTGCCAGCCATCCATCCAGCCATCCATCCATCCAGCCATCCATCCAGCCATCCATCCATCCATCCATCCCTCAAGCCAGCCATCCATCCAGGCATCCATCCAGCCATCCGTCCAGCCATCCATCCAGCCATCCATCCATCCATCCATCCCTCCACCCAGTCATCCATCCAGCCATCCATCCATCCATCCATCCATCCCTCCAGCCAGCCATCCATCCAGCCATCCATCCAGCCATCCAGCCATCCCTCCATCCAGCCATTCATCCATCCAGCCATCCATCCAGCTATCCATCCAGCCATCCATCCATCAATCCATCCCTCCAGCCAGCCATCCATCCAGCCATCCATCCATCCAGCCGTCCATCCAGCCATCCATCCATCCATTCATCCCTTCAGCCTGTCATCCATCCAGCCATCCATCCATCCAGCCATCCATCCAGCCATCCATCCATCAATCCATCCATCCAGCCAGCCATCCATCCAGCCATTCATCCATCCTGCCATCCATCCAGCCATCCATTCAGCCATCCCTGCAGCCAGCCAACCATTCGGCCATCCATCCATCCAGCCATCCATTCATCCATCGCTCCAGCCAGCCATCCATCCAGCCATCCATTCAGCAATCCATCCATCCATCCCTCCTGCCAGCCATCCATCCAGCCATCCATCCATCCAGCCATCCATCCAGCCACCCATCCACCCATCCATCCCTCCAGCCAGCCATCCATCCAGGCATCCATCCATCCAGCCATCCATCCAGCCATCCATCCATCCATCCATCCCTCCAGCCAGCCATCCATTCAGCCATCCATCCATCCAGCCATCCGTGCAGCCATCCATTCATCCATCCATCCTTCCAGCCAGTCATCCATCCAGCCATCCATCCAGCCATCCATCCATCCAGCCATCCATCAAGCCATCCAGCCATCCATCCATCCTCCAGCCAGCCATTCATCCAGCCATCCATCCATTCAGCCATCCATCCATCCATCCATCCATCCATCCCTCCAGCCAGCCATCCATCCAGCCATCCATCCATTCATCCATCCATCCAGCCTTCCATCCATCCATCCATCCCTCCAGCCTGCCATCCATCCAGCCATCCCTCTATACAGCTATCCATCCAGCCATCAATCCATCCATCCATCCCTCCAGCCAGCCAGTCATTAAGCCATCCATCCATCCAGCCATCCATCCAGCCATCCATCCATCCATCCATCACTCCAGCCAGCCATCCATCCAGCCATCCCTCCATCCAGACATCCATCCAGCCATCCATCCATCCCTCCAGCCAGCCAACCATCTAACCATCCCTCCATCCAGCCACACAGCCATCCATCCAGCCACACAGCCATATATCCAGCCATCCATCGATCCAGCCATCCATCCAGCCATCCATCCATCCATCCATCCATCCCTCCAGCCAGCCAGTCATTAAGCCATCCATCCATCCAGCCATCCATCCAGCCATCCATCCATCCATCCATCACTCCAGCCAGCCATCCATCCAGCCATCCCTCCATCCAGACATCCATCCAGCCATCCATCCATCCCTCCAGCCAGCCAACCATCTAACCATCCCTCCATCCAGCCACACAGCCATCCATCCATCACTCCAGCCAGCCATCCATCCAGCCATCCATCCATCCAGCCATCCATCCAGCCAACCATCCATCAATCCATCCCTCCAGCCAATCATCCATCCAGCCCTCCATCCATCCAGCCGTCCATCCAGCCATCCATCCACCCATCCCTCCAGCCAGCCATCCATCCAGCCATCCATCCATCCAGCCATCCATCCAGCCGTCCATCCATCCATCCATTCGTCCAGCCAGCCATTCATCCAGCCATACATCCATCCAGCCATCCATCCAGCCATCCATCAAGCCATCCATCCAGCAATCCATCCGTCCTGCCATCCATCCAGCCATCCATCCATTCTTCAAGCCAGCCATCCATCCATCCAGCCATCCATCCAGCCATCCATCCATCCATCCCTCCAGCCAGCCATCCATCCATTAAGCCATCCATCCAGCCATCCATCCATCCATCCATCCCTCTCGCCAGCCATCCATCCAGCCATTCCTCCATCCAGTCATCTATCCAGCCAACCGTCCATCCATCCATCCATCAAGCAATCCATCCAGCCATCCATCCATCCCTCCAGCCAGCCATCCATCCAGCCATCCCTCCATCCATCCGTCCATCCATCCATCCATCCAGCCATCCATCCATCCAGCCAGCCTTCCATCCAGCCATCACTCAATACAGCCATCCATCCAGCCATGCATCCATCCGTCACTCCAGCCAACCATCCATCCAGCCATCCCTCCATCCAGCCATCCATCCAGCCATCCAACCATTCATCCATCTCTCCAGCCAGCCATACATCCAGCCTTCCATCCATCCAGCCATCCATCCCGCCATCCATCCATCCATCCATCCCTCCAGCCAGCCAGTCATTAAGCCAGCCATCCATCCATCCATCCAACCAGCCATCCATCCAGCCATCCATCCCTCCAGCCAGCCATCCATTCAGCCATCCCTCCATCCAGCCATCCATCCAGCCATCCATCCATCCCTCCAGCCATCCAAATATCCAGCCATCCCTCCATCCAGCCATCCATCCAGCCATCCATACATCCATCCATCCCACCAGCCAGCCATCCATCCAGCCATCCATCCAGCTTTCCATCTAGCCATCCATCCATCAATCCATCCCTCCAGCCAGCCATCCATCCAGCCATCCATCCATCCAGCCGTCCATCCAGCCACCCATCCATCCATTCATCCCTTCAGCATGCCATCCATCCAGCCATCCATCCATCCAGCCATCCATCCAGCCATCCATCCATCAATCCATCCCTCCAGCCAGCCATCCATCCAGGCATCCATCCATCCAGTCATCCATCCAGCCATCCATCCATCCACCCATCCCTCCTGCCAGCCATCCATCCAGCCATCCATCCATCCAGCCATCCATCCATCCATCCATCCATCCATCCATCCCTCCAGACAGCCATCCATCCAGGCATCCATCCAGCCATCCATCCAGCCATCCATCCAGCCATCCATCCATCCATCCATCCTTCCACCCTGTCATCCATCCAACCATCCATCCAGCCTTCCATCCATCCAGCCATCCATCCATCCACTCATCCCTCCAGCCAGCCATTCATCCAGCCATCCATCCAATCAGCCATCCATCCATCCATCCATCCATCCATCCATCCATCCCTCCAGCCTGCCATCCATCCAGACATCCATCCATTCAGCCATCCATCCATCCATCCATCCCTCCAGCCAGCCATCCATCCAGCCATTCCTCTATCCAGCTATCCACCAAGCCATCCATCCATCCCTCAAGCCAGCCATACATCCAGCCATCCATCGATCCAGCCATCCAACCAGCCATCCTTCCATCCATCCATCCATCCCTCCAGCCAGCCAGCCATCCATCCATCCAGCCATCCATCCAGCCATCCATCCATCCATCCATCCCTCCAGCCAGCCATCCATCCAGGCATCCATCCATCCAGTCTTCCATCCAGCCATCCATCCATCCACCCATCCCTCCTGCCAGCCATCCATCCAGCCATCCATCCATCCAGCCATCCATCCAGCCATCCATCCATCCATCCATCCCTCAAGCCAGCCATCCATCCAGGCATCCATCCAGCCATCCGTCCAGCCATCCATCCAGCCATCCATCCATCCATCCATCCCTCCACCCAGTCATCCATCCAGCCATCCATCCATCCCTCCAGCCAGCCATCCATCCAGCCATCCATCCATCCTGCCATCCATCCAGCCATCCAGCCATCCCTCCATCCAGCCATTCATCCATCCAGCCATCCATCCAGCTATCCATCCAGCCATCCATCCATCAATCCATCCCTCCAGCCAGCCATCCATCCAGCCATCCATCCATCCAGCCGTCCATCCAGCCATCCATCCATCCATTCATCCCTTCAGCCTGTCATCCATCCAGCCATCCATCCATCCAGCCATCCATCCAGCCATCCATCCATCAATCCATCCATCCAGCCAGCCATCCATCCAGCCATTCATCCATCCTGCCATCCATCCAGCCATCCATTCAGCCATCCCTGCAGCCAGCCAACCATTCGGCCATCCATCCATCCAGCCATCCATTCATCCATCGCTCCAGCCAGCCATCCATCCAGCCATCCATTCAGCAATCCATCCATCCATCCCTCCTGCCAGCCATCCATCCAGCCATCCATCCATCCAGCCATCCATCCAGCCACCCATCCACCCATCCATCCCTCCAGCCAGATATCCATCCAGGCATCCATCCATCCAGCCATCCATCCAGCCATCCATCCATCCATCCATCCCTCCAGCCAGCAATCCATTCAGCCATCCATCCATCCAGCCATCCGTGCAGCCATCCATTCATCCATCCATCCTTCCAGCCAGTCATCCATCCAGCCATCCATCCAGCCATCCATCCATCCAGCCATCCATCAAGCCATCCAGCCATCCATCCATCCTCCAGCCAGCCATTCATCCAGCCATCCATCCATTCAGCCATCCATCCATCCATCCATCCATCCATCCCTCCAGCCAGCCATCCATCCAGCCATCCATCCATTCATCCATCCATCCAGCCTTCCATCCATCCATCCATCCCTCCAGCCTGCCATCCATCCAGCCATCCCTCTATCCAGCTATCCATCCAGCCATCAATCCATCTATCCATCCCTCCAGCCAGCCAGTCATTAAGCTATCCATCCATCCAGCCATCCATCCAGCCATCCATCCATCCATCCATCACTCCAGCCAGCCATCCATCCAGCCATCCCTCCATCCAGACATCCATCCAGCCATCCATCCATCCCTCCAGCCAGCCAACCATCTAACCATCCCTCCATCCAGCCACACAGCCATCCATCCAGCCACACAGCCATATATCCAGCCATCCATCGATCCAGCCATCCATCCAGCCATCCATCCATCCATCCATCCATCCCTCCAGCCAGCCAGTCATTAAGCCATCCATCCATCCAGCCATCCATCCATCCATCCATCCATCACTCTAGCCAGCCATCCATCCAGCCATCCCTCCATCCAGACATCCATCCAGCCATCCATCCATCCCTCCAGCCAGCCAACCATCTAACCATCCCTCCATCCAGCCACACAGCCATCCATCCATCACTCCAGCCAGCCATCCATCCAGCCATCCATCCATCCAGCCATCCATCCAGCCAACCATCCATCAATCCATCCCTCCAGCCAATCATCCATCCAGCCCTCCATCCATCCAGCCGTCCATCCAGCCATCCATCCACCCATCCCTCCAGCCAGCCATCCATCCAGCCATCCATCCATCCAGCCATCCATCCAGCCGTCCATCCATCCATCCATTCGTCCAGCCAGCCATTCATCCAGCCATACATCCATCCAGCCATCCATCCAGCCATCCATCAAGCCATCCATCCAGCAATCCATCCGTCCTGCCATCCATCCAGCCATCCATCCATTCTTCAAGCCAGCCATCCATCCATCCAGCCATCCATCCAGCCATCCATCCATCCATCCCTCCAGCCAGCCATCCATCCATTAAGCCATCCATCCAGCCATCCATCCATCCATCCATCCCTCTCGCCAGCCATCCATCCAGCCATTCCTCCATCCAGTCATCTATCCAGCCAACCGTCCATCCATCCATCCATCCAGCAATCCATCCAGCCATCCATCCATTCAGCCATTCATCCAGCCATCCATGCATCCATCCATCCCTCCAGTCAGCCATACAGTCATTAAGCCATCCATCCATCCAGCCATCCATCCAGCCATCCATCCATCCCTCCAGCCAGCCATCCATCCAGACATCCCTCCATCCAGCCATCCATCCAGCCATCCACCCATCCATCCATCCAGCCAGCCAGCCAACCATCCAGCCATCCCTCCATCCAGCCATCCATCCATCCATCCAGCCAGCCATCCATCCAGCCATCCATCCATCCATCCCTCCAGCCAATCGTCCATCCAGCCATCCATCCATCAAGCAATCCATCCAGCCATCCATCCATCCCTCCAGCCAGCCATCCATCAAGCCATTCCTCCATCCAGCCATCCATCCATCCATCCATCCATCCATCCCTCCAGCCAGCCATCCATCCAGCCATCCCTCCATCCATCCGTCCATCCATCCATCCATCCAGCCATCCATCCATCCAGCCAGCCTTCCATCCAGCCATCACTCAATACAGCCATCCATCCAGCCATGCATCCATCCGTCACTCCAGCCAGCCATCCATCCAGCCATCCCTCCATCCAGCCTTCCATCCAGCCATCCAACCATTCATCCATCTCTCCAGCCAGCCATACATCCAGCCTTCCATCCATCCAGCCATCCATCCCGCCATCCATCCATCCATCCATCCCTCCAGCCAGCCAGTCATTAAGCCAGCCATCCATCCATCCATCCAACCAGCCATCCATCCAGCCATCCATCCTTCCAGCCAGCCATCCATCCAGCCATCCCTCCATCCAGCCATCCATCCAGCCATCGATCCATCCCTCCAGCCAGCCAAATATCCAGCCATCCCTCCATCCAGCCATCCATACATCCATCCATCCCACCAGCCAGCCATCCATCCAGCCATCCATCCAGCTTTCCATCCAGCCATCCATCCATCAATCCATCCCTCCAGCCAGCCATCCATCCAGCCATCCATCCATCCAGCCGTCCATCCAGCCACCCATCCATCCATTCATCCCTTCAGCCTGCCATCCATCCAGCCATCCGTCCATCCAGCCATCCATCCAGCCATCCATCCATCAATCCATCCCTCCAGCCAGCCATCCATCCAGGCATCCATCCATCCAGTCATCCATCCAGCCATCCATCCATCCACCCATCCCTCCTGCCAGCCATCCATCCAGCCATCCATCCATCCAGCCATCCATCCAGCCATCCATCCATCCATCCATCCCTCCAGACAGCCATCCATCCAGGCATCCATCCAGCCATCCATCCAGCCATCCATCCAGCCATCCATCCATCCATCCATCCCTCCACCCAGTCATCCATCCAGCCATCCATCCAGCCTTCCATCCATCCAGCCATCCATCCATCCACCCATCCCTCCAGCCAGCCATCCATCCAGCCATCCATCCATCCATCCCTCCAGCCAGCCATCCATCCAGCCATTCCTCTATCCAGCTATCCATCAAGCCATCCATCCATCCCTCAAGCCAGCCATACATCCAGCCATCCATCGATCCAGCCATCCAACCAGCCATCCTTCCATCCATCCATCCATCCCTCCAGCCAGCCAGCCATCCATCCATCCAGCCATCCATCCAGCCATCCATCCATCCATCCATCCCTCCAGCCAGCCATCCATCCAGGCATCCATCCATCCAGTCATCCATCCAGCCATCCATCTATCCACCCATCCCTCCTGCCAGCCATCCATCCAGCCATCCATCCATCGAGCCATACATCCAGCCATCCATCCATCCATCAATCCCTCAAGCCAGCCATCCATCCAGGCATCCATCCAGCCATCCGTCCAGCCATCCATCCAGCCATCCATCCATCCATCCCTCCAGCCAGCCATCCATCCAGCCATCCATCCATCCTGCCATCCATCCAGCCATCCATCCATCCCTCCAGCTATCCCTCCATCCAGCCATCCCTCCATCCAGCCATCCATCCATCCAGCCATCCATCCAGCTATCCATCCAGCCATCCATCCATCAATCCATCCCTCCAGCCAGCCATCCATCCAGCCATCCATCCATCCAGCCGTCCATCCAGCCATCCATCCATCCATTCATCCATTCAGCCTGTCATCCATCCAGCCATCCATCCATCCAGCCATCCATCCAGCCATCCATCCATCAATCCATCCATCCAGCCAGCCATCCAACCAGCCATCCATCCATCCTGCCATCCACCCAGCCATCCATTCAGCCATCCCTGCAGCCAGCCAACCATTCGGCCATCCATCCATCCAGCCATCCATTCATCCATTGCTCCAGCCAGCCATCCATCCAGCCATCCATTCAGCAATCCATCCATCCATCCCTCCTGCCAGCCATCCATCCAGCCATCCATCCAGCCAGCCATCCATCCAGCCACCCATCCACCCATCCATCCCTCCAGCCAGCCATCCATCCAGGCATCCATCCATCCAGCCATCCATCCAGCCATCCATCCATCCATCCATCCCTCCAGCCAGCCATCCATCCAGCCATCCATCCATCCAGCCATCCGTCCAGCCATCCATTCATCCATCCATCCTTCCAGCCAGTCATCCATCCAGCCATCCATCCAGCCATCCATCCATCCAGCCATCCATCAAGCCATCCAGCCATCCATCCATCCTCCAGCCAGCCATTCATCCAGCCATCCATCCATTCAGCCATCCATCCATCCATCCATCCATCCATCCCTCCAGCCAGCCATCCATCCAGCCATCCATCCATTCATCCATCCATCCAGCCTTCCATCCATCCATCCATCCCTCCAGCCTGCCATCCATCCAGCAATCCCTCTATCCAGCTATCCATCCAGCCATCAATCCATCCATCCATCCCTCCAGCCAGCCATATATCCAGCCATCCAACGATCCAGCCATCGATCCAGCCATCCATCCATCCATCCATCCATCCCTCCAGCCAGCCAGTCATTAAGCCATCCATCCATCCAGCCATCCATCCAGCCATCCATCCATCCATCCATCCATCCATCCCTCCAGCCAGCCATCCATCCAGCCATCCCTCCATCCAGACATCCATCCAGCCATCCATCCATCCCTCCAGCCAGCCAACCATCTAACCATCCCTCCATCCAGCCACACAGCCATCCATCCATCCCTCCAGCCAGCCATCCATCCATCCAGCCATCCATCCAGCCAACCATCCATCTATCCATCCCTCCAGCCAATCATCCATCCAGCCCTCCATCCATCCAGCCGTCCATCCAGCCATCCATCCACCCATCCCTCTAGCCAGCCATCCATCCAGCCATCCATCCATCCAGCCATCCATCCAGCCGTCCATCCATCCATCCATTCGTCCAGCCAGCCATTCATCCAGCCATACATCCATCCAGCCATCCATCCAGCCATCCATCCATCAAGCCATCCATCCAGCAATCCATCCGTCCTGCCATCCATCCAGCCATCCATCCATTCTTCAAGCCAGCCATCCATCCATCCAGCCATCCATCCAGCCATCCATCAATCCATCCCTCCAGCCAGCCATCCATCCATTAAGCCATCCATCCAGCCATCCATCCATCCATCCATCCCTCTCGCCAGCCATCCATCCAGCCATTCCTCCATCCAGCAATCCATCCAGCCATCCATCCATTCAGCCATTCATCCAGCCATCCATCCATCCATCCATCCCTCCAGCCAGCCATACAGTCATTAAGCCATCCATCCATCCAGCCATCCATCCAGCCATCCATCCATCCCTCCAGCCAGCCATCCATCCAGCCATCCCTCCATCCAGCCATCCTTCCAGCCATCCACCCATCCATCCATCCAGCCAGCCAGCCAACCATCCAGCCATCCCTCCATCCAGCCATCCATCCATCCATCCAGCCAGCCATCCATCCAGCCATCCATCCATCCATCCCTCCAGCCAATCGTCCATCCAGCCATCCATCCATCAAGCAATCCAACCAGCCATCCATCCATCCCTCCAGCCAGCCATCCATCAAGCCATTCCTCCATCCAGCCATCCATCCATCCATCCATCCATCCATCCCTCCAGCCAGCCATCCATCCAGCCATCCCTCCATCCATCCGTCCATCCATCCATCCAGCCATCCATCCATCCAGCCAGCCTTCCATCCAGCCATCACTCAATACAGCCATCCATCCAGCCATGCATCCATCCGTCACTCCAGCCAGCCAATTATCCAGCCATCCCTCCATCCAGCCATCCATCCAGCCATCCAACCATTTATCCATCTCTCCAGCCAGCCATACATCCAGCCTTCCATCCATCCAGCCATCCATCCCGCCATCCATCCATCCATCCATCCCTCCAGCCAGCCAGTCATTAAGCCAGCCATCCATCCATCCATCCAACCAGCCATCCATCCAGCCATCCATCCCTCCAGCCAGCCATCCATCCAGCCATCCCTCCATCCAGCCATCCATCCAGCCATCCATCCATCCCTCCAGCCAGCCAAATATCCAGCCATCCCACCAGCCAGCCATCCATCCAGCCATCCATCCAGCTTTCCATCTAGCCATCCATCCATCAATCCATCCCTCCAGCCAGCCATCCATCCAGCCATCCATCCATCCAGCCGTCCATCCAGCCACCCATCCATCCATTCATCCCTTCGGCCTGCCATCCATCCAGCCATCCATCCATCCAGCCATCCATCCAGCCATCCATCCATCAATCCATCCCTCCAGCCAGCCATCCATCCAGGCATCCATCCATCCAGTCATCCATCCAGCCATCCATCCATCCACCCATCCCTCCTGCCAGCCATCCATCCAGCCATCCATCCATCCAGCCATCCATCCAGCCATCCATCCATCCATCCCTCCAGACAGCCATCCATCCAGGCATCCATCCAGCCATCCATCCAGCCATCCATCCAGTCATCCATCCATCCATCCATCCCTCCACCCAGTCATCCATCCAGCCATCCATCCAGCCTTCCATCCATCCAGCCATCCATTCATCCACCCATCCCTCCAGCCAGCCATTCATCCAGCCATCCATCCATTCAGCCATCCATCCATCCATCCATCCATCCATCCATCCATCCCTCCAGCCAGCCATCCATCCAGCCATCCATCCATTCTGCAATCCATCCAGCCATCCATCCATCCATCCCTCAAGCCAGCCATCCATCCAGCCATTCCTCTATCCAGCTATCCATCAAGCCATCCATCCATCCCTCAAGCCAGCCATACATCCAGCCATCCATCGATCCAGCCATCCAACCAGCCATCCTTCCATCCATCCATCCATCCCTCCAGCCAGCCAGCCATCCATCCATCAAGCCATCCATCCAGCCATCCATCCATCCATCCATCCCTCCAGCCAGCCATCCATCCAGGCATCCATCCATCCAGTCATCCATCCAGCCATCCATCCATCCACCCATCCCTCCTGCCAGCCATCCATCCAGCCACCCATCCATCCAGCCATCCATCCAGCCATCCATCCATCCATCCATCCCTCAAGCCAGCCATCCATCCAGGCATCCATCCAGCCATCCGTCCAGCCATCCATCCAGCCATCCATCCATCCATCCATCCCTCCACCCAGTCATCCATCCAGCCATCCATCCATCCATCCATCCATCCCTCCAGCCAGCCATCCATCCAGCCATCCATCCATCCTGCCATCCATCCAGCCATCCATCCATCTCTCCAGCTATCCCTCCATCCAGCCATCCCTCCATCCAGCCATCCATCCATCCAGCCATCCATCCAGCTATCCATCCAGCCATCCATCAATCAATCCATCCCTCCAGCCAGCCATCCATCCAGCCATCCATCCATCCAGCCGTCCATCCAGCCATCCATCCATCCATTCATCCCTTCAGCCTGTCATCCATCCAGCCATCCATCCATCCAGCCATCCATCCATCCATCAATCCATCCAGCCAGCCAGCCATCCATCCAGCTATCCATCCATCCTGCCATCCATCCAGCCATCCATTCAGCCATCCCTGCAGCCAGCCAACCATTCGGCCATCCATCCATCCAGCCATCCATTCATCCATCGCTCCAGCCAGCCATCCATCCAGCCATCCATTCAGCAATCCATCCATCCATCCCTCCTCCCAGCCATCCATCCAGCCATCCATCCATCCAGCCATCCATCCAGCCACCCATCCACCCATCCATCCCTCCAGCCAGCCATCCATCCAGGCATCCATCCATCCAGCCATCCATCCAACCATCCATCCCTCCAGCCAGCCATCCATCCAGCCATCCATCCATCCAGCCATCCGTCCAGCCATCCATTCATCCATCCATCCTTCCAGCCAGTCATCCATCCAGCCATCCATCCAGCCATCCATCAAGCCATCCAGCCATCCATCCATCCTCCAGCCAGCCATTCATCCAGCCATCCATCCATTCAGCCATCCATCCATCCATCCATCCATCCATCCCTCCAGCCAGCCATCCATCCATCCAGCCATCCATCCATTCATCCATCCATCCAGCCTTCCATCCATCCATCCATCCCTCCAGCCTGCCATCCATCCAGCCATCCCTCTATCCAGCTATCCATCCAGCCATCAATCCATCCATCCATCCCTCCAGCCAGCCATATATCCAGCCATCCATCGATCCAGCCATCCATCCTTCCATCCATCCATCCATCCCTCCAGCCAGCCAGCCATCCATCCATCCAGCCATCCATCCAGCCATCCATCCATCCATCCATCCCTCCAGCCAGCCATCCATCCAGGCATCCATCCATCCAGTCATCCATCCAGCCATCCATCCATCCACCCATCCCTCCTGCCAGCCATCCATCCAGCCATCCATCCATCCAGCCATCCATCCAGCCATCCATCCATCCATCCATCCCTCAAGCCAGCCATCCATCCAGGCATCCATCCAGCCATCCGTCCAGCCATCCATCCAGCCATCCATCCATCCATCCATCCCTCCACCCAGTCATCCATCCAGCCATCCATCCATCCATCCATCCATCCCTCCAGCCAGCCATCCATCCAGCCATCCATCCATCCTGCCATCCATCCAGCCATCCATCCTTCCCTCCAGCTATCCCTCCATCCAGCCATCCCTCCATCCAGCCATGCATCCATCCAGCCATCCATCCAGCTATCCATCCAGCCATCCATCCATCAATCCATCCCTCCAGCCAGCCATCCATCCAGCCATCCATCCATCCAGCCGTCCATCCAGCCATCCATCCATCCATTCATCCCTTCAGCCTGTCATCCATCCAGCCATCCATCCATCCAGCCATCCATCCAGCCATCCATCCATCAATCCATCCATCCAGCCAGCCATCCATCCAGCCATCCATCCATCCTGCCATCCATCCAGCCATCCATTCAGCCATCCCTGCAGCCAGCCAACCATTCGGCCATCCATCCATCCAGCCATCCATTCATCCATCGCTCCAGCCAGCCATCCATCCAGCCATCCATTCAGCAATCCATCCATCCATCCCTCCTGCCAGCCATCCATCCAGCCATCCATCCATCCAGCCATCCATCCAGCCACCCATCCACCCATCCATCCCTCCAGCCAGCCATCCATCCAGGCATCCATCCATCCAGCCATCCATCCAGCCATCCATCCATCCATCCATCCCTCCAGCCAGCCATCCATCCAGCCATCCATCCATCCAGCCATCCGTCCAGCCATCCATTCATCCATCCATCCTTCCAGCCAGTCATCCATCCAGCCATCCATCCAGCCATCCATCCATCCAGCCATCCATCCAGCCAACCATCCATCAATCCATCCCTCCAGCCAATCATCCATCCAGCCCTCCATCCATCCAGCCGTCCATCCAGCCATCCATCCACCCATCCCTCCAACCAGCCATCCATCCAGCCATCCATCCATCCAGCCATCCATCCAGCCGTCCATCCATCCATCCATTCGTCCAGCCAGCCATTCATCCAGCCATACATCCATCCAGGCATCCATCCAGCCATCCATCCATCCTCCAGCCAGCCATTCATCCAGTCATCCATCCATTCAGCCATCCATCCATCCATCCATCCATCCATCCCTCCAGCCAGCCATCCATCCAGCCATCCATCCATTCATCCATCCATCCAGCCTTCCATCCATCCATCCATCCCTCCAGCCTGCCATCCATCCAGCCATCCCTCTATCCAGCTATCCATCCAGCCATCAATCCATCCATCCATCCCTCCAGCCAGCCATATATCCAGCCATCCATCGATCCAGCCATCCATCCAGCCATCCATCCATCCATCCATCCATCCCTCAAGCCAGCCAGTCATTAAGCCATCCATCCATCCAGCCATCCATCCAGCCATCCATCCATCCATCCATCCATCCATCCCTCCAGCCAGCCATCCATCCAGCCATCCCTCCATCCAGACATCCATCCAGCCATCCATCCATCCCTCCAGCCAGCCAACCATCTAACCATCCCTCCATCCAGCCACACAGCCATCCATCCATCCCTCCAGCCAGCCATCCATCCAGCCATCCATCCATCCAGCCATCCATCCAGCCAACCATCCATCAATCCATCCCTCCAGCCAATCATCCATCCAGCCCTCCATCCATCCAGCCGTCCATCCAGCCATCCATCCACCCATCCCTCCAACCAGCCATCCATCCAGCCATCCATCCATCCAGCCATCCATCCAGCCGTCCATCCATCCATCCATTCGTCCAGCCAGCCATTCATCCAGCCATACATCCATCCAGCCATCCATCCAGCCATCCATCCATCAAGCCATCCATCCAGCAATCCATCCGTCCTGCCATCCATCCAGCCATCCATCCATTCTTCAAGCCAGCCATCCATCCATCCAGCCATCCATCCATCCATCCCTCCAGCCAGCCATCCATCCATTAAGCCATCCATCCAGCCATCCATCCATCCATCCATCCCTCTCGCCAGCCATCCATCCAGCCATTCCTCCATCCAGTCATCTATCCAGCCAACCGTCCATCCATCCATCCATCCAGCAATCCATCCAGCCATCCATCCATTCAGCCATTCATCCAGCCATCCATCCATCCATCCATCCCTCCAGCCAGCCATACAGTCATTAAGCCATCCATCCATCCAGCCATCCATCCAGCTATCCATCCAGCCATCCATCCACCAATCCATCCCTCCAGCCAGCCATCCATCCAGCCATCCATCCATCCATCCAGCCATCCATCCATCCATTCATCCCTTCAGCCTGTCATCCATCCAGCCATCCATCCATCCAGCCATCCAGCCAGCCATCCATCCATCAATCCATCCATCCAGCCATCCATCCATCCTGCCATCCATCCAGCCATCCATCCATCTCTCCAGCTATCCCTCCATCCAGCCATCCCTCCATCCAGCCATCCATCCATCCAGCCATCCATCCAGCTATCCATCCAGCCATCCATCAATCAATCCATCCCTCCAGCCAGCCATCCATCCAGCCATCCATCCATTCAGCCGTCCATCCAGCCATCCATCCATCCATTCATCCCTTCAGCCTGTCATCCATCCAGCCGTCCATCCATCCAGCCATCCATCCATCCATCAATCCATCCAGCCAGCCAGCCATCCATCCAGCTATCCATCCATCCTGCCATCCATCCAGCCATCCATTCAGCCATCCCTGCAGCCAGCCAACCATTCGGCCATCCATCCATCCAGCCATCCATTCATCCATCGCTCCAGCCAGCCATTCATCCAGCCATCCATTCAGCAATCCATCCATCCATCCCTCCTGCCAGCCATCCATCCAGCCATCCATCCATCCAGCCATCCATCCAGCCACCCATCCACCCATCCATCCCTCCAGCCAGCCATCCATCCAGGCATCCATCCATCCAGCCATCCATCCAACCATCCATCCCTCCAGCCAGCCATCCATCCAGCCATCCATCCATCCAGCCATCCGTCCAGCCATCCATTCATCCATCCATCCTTCCAGCCAGTCATCCATCCAGCCATCCATCCAGCCATCCATCAAGCCATCCAGCCATCCATCCATCCTCCAGCCAGCCATTCATCCAGCCATCCATCCATTCAGCCATCCATCCATCCATCCATCCATCCATCCCTCCAGCCAGCCATCCATCCAGCCATCCATCCATTCATCCATCCATCCAGCCTTCCATCCATCCATCCATCCCTCCAGCCTGCCATCCATCCAGCCATCCCTCTATCCAGCTATCCATCCAGCCATCAATCCATCCATCCATCCCTCCAGCCAGCCATATATCCAGCCATCCATCGATCCAGCCATCCATCCTTCCATCCATCCATCCATCCCTCCAGCCAGCCAGCCATCCATCCATCCAGCCATCCATCCAGCCATCCATCCATCCATCCATCCCTCCAGCCAGCCATCCATCCAGGCATCCATCCATCCAGTCATCCATCCAGCCATCCATCCATCCACCCATCCCTCCTGCCAGCCATCCATCCAGCCATCCATCCATCCAGCCATCCATCCAGCCATCCATCCATCCATCCATCCCTCAAGCCAGCCATCCATCCAGGCATCCATCCAGCCATCCGTCCAGCCATCCATCCAGCCATCCATCCATCCATCCATCCCTCCACCCAGTCATCCATCCAGCCATCCATCCATCCATCCATCCATCCCTCCAGCCAGCCATCCATCCAGCCATCCATCCATCCTGCCATCCATCCAGCCATCCATCCTTCCCTCCAGCTATCCCTCCATCCAGCCATCCCTCCATCCAGCCATGCATCCATCCAGCCATCCATCCAGCTATCCATCCAGCCATCCATCCATCAATCCATCCCTCCAGCCAGCCATCCATCCAGCCATCCATCCATCCAGCCGTCCATCCAGCCATCCATCCATCCATTCATCCCTTCAGCCTGTCATCCATCCAGCCATCCATCCATCCAGCCATCCATCCAGCCATCCATCCATCAATCCATCCATCCAGCCAGCCATCCATCCAGCCAGCCATCCATCCAGCCATCCATTCAGCCATCCCTGCAGCCAGCCAACCATTCGGCCATCCATCCATCCAGCCATCCATTCATCCATCGCTCCAGCCAGCCATCCATCCAGCCATCCATTCAGCAATCCATCCATCCATCCCTCCTGCCAGCCATCCATCCAGCCATCCATCCATCCAGCCATCCATCCAGCCACCCATCCACCCATCCATCCCTCCAGCCAGCCATCCATCCAGGCATCCATCCATCCAGCCATCCATCCAGCCATCCATCCATCCATCCATCCCTCCAGCCAGCCATCCATCCAGCCATCCATCCATCCAGCCATCCGTCCAGCCATCCATTCATCCATCCATCCTTCCAGCCAGTCATCCATCCAGCCATCCATCCAGCCATCCATCCATCCAGCCATCCATCCAGCCAACCATCCATCAATCCATCCCTCCAGCCAATCATCCATCCAGCCCTCCATCCATCCAGCCGTCCATCCAGCCTTCCATCCACCCATCCCTCCAACCAGCCATCCATCCAGCCATCCATCCATCCAGCCATCCATCCAGCCGTCCATCCATCCATCCATTCGTCCAGCCAGCCATTCATCCAGCCATACATCCATCCAGCCATCCATCCAGCCATCCATCCATCCTCCAGCCAGCCATTCATCCAGTCATCCATCCATTCAGCCATCCATCCATCCATCCATCCATCCATCCCTCCAGCCAGCCATCCATCCAGCCATCCATCCATTCATCCATCCATCCAGCCTTCCATCCATCCATCCATCCCTCCAGCCTGCCATCCATCCAGCCATCCCTCTATCCAGCTATCCATCCAGCCATCAATCCATCCATCCATCCCTCCAGCCAGCCATATATCCAGCCATCCATCGATCCAGCCATCCATCCAGCCATCCATCCATCCATCCATCCATCCCTCAAGCCAGCCAGTCATTAAGCCATCCATCCATCCAGCCATCCATCCAGCCATCCATCCATCCATCCATCCATCCATCCCTCCAGCCAGCCATCCATCCAGCCATCCCTCCATCCAGACATCCATCCAGCCATCCATCCATCCCTCCAGCCAGCCAACCATCTAACCATCCCTCCATCCAGCCACACAGCCATCCATCCATCCCTCCAGCCAGCCATCCATCCAGCCATCCATCCATCCAGCCATCCATCCAGCCAACCATCCATCAATCCATCCCTCCAGCCAATCATCCATCCAGCCCTCCATCCATCCAGCCGTCCATCCAGCCATCCATCCACCCATCCCTCCAACCAGCCATCCATCCAGCCATCCATCCATCCAGCCATCCATCCAGCCGTCCATCCATCCATCCATTCGTCCAGCCAGCCATTCATCCAGCCATACATCCATCCAGCCATCCATCCAGCCATCCATCCATCAAGCCATCCATCCAGCAATCCATCCGTCCTGCCATCCATCCAGCCATCCATCCATTCTTCAAGCCAGCCATCCATCCATCCAGCCATCCATCCATCCATCCCTCCAGCCAGCCATCCATCCATTAAGCCATCCATCCAGCCATCCATCCATCCATCCATCCCTCTCGCCAGCCATCCATCCAGCCATTCCTCCATCCAGTCATCTATCCAGCCAACCGTCCATCCATCCATCCATCCAGCAATCCATCCAGCCATCCATCCATTCAGCCATTCATCCAGCCATCCATCCCTCCAGCCAGCCATACAGTCATTAAGCCATCCATCCATCCAGCCATCCATCCAGCTATCCATCCAGCCATCCATCCACCAATCCATCCCTCCAGCCAGCCATCCATCCAGCCATCCATCCATCCATCCAGCCATCCATCCATCCATTCATCCCTTCAGCCTGTCATCCATCCAGCCATCCATCCATCCAGCCATCCAGCCAGCCATCCATCCATCAATCCATCCATCCAGCCAGCCATCCATCCATTCATCCCTTCAGCCTGCCATCCATCCAGCCATCCATCCACCCAGCCATCCATCCAGCCATCCATCCATCAATCCATCCCTCCAGCCAGCCATCCATCCATCCATCCATCCAGCCAGCCATCCATCCAGCCATCCATCCATTCATCCCTCTAGCCAATCGTCCATCCAGCCATCCATCCATCAAGCAATCCATCCAGCCATCCATCCATCCCTCCAGCCAGCCATCCATCAAGCCATTCCTCCATCCAGCCATCCATCCATCCATCCATCCATCCCTCCAGACAGCCATCCATCCAGCCATCCCTCCATCCATCCGTCCATCCATCCATCCATCCAGCCATCCATCCATCCAGCCAGCCTTCCATCCAGCCATCACTCAATACAGCCATCCATCCAGCCATGCATCCATCCGTCACTCCAGCCAGCCATCCATCCAGCCATCCCTCCATCCAGCCATCCATCCAGCCATCCAACCTTTCATCCATCTCTCCAGCCAGCCATACATCCAGCCTTCCATCCATCCAGCCATCCATCCCGCCATCAATCCATCCATCCATCCCTCCAGCCAGCCAGTAATTAAGCCAGCCATCCATCCATCCATCCAACCAGCCATCCATCCCTCCAGCCAGCCATCCATCCAGCCATCCCTCCATCCAGCCATCCATCCAGCCATCCATCCATCCCTCCAGCCAGCCAAATATCCAGCCATCCCTCCATCCAGCCATCCATACATCCATCCATCCCACCAGCCAGCCATCCATCCAGCCATCCATCCAGCTTTCCATCTAGCCACCCATCCATCAATCCATCCCTCCAGCCAGCCATCCATCCAGTCATCCATCCATCCAGCCGTCCATCCAGCCACCCATCCATCCATTCATCCCTTCAGCCTGCCATCCATCCAGCCATCCATCCATCCAGCCATCCATCCAGCCATCCATCCATCAATCCATCCCTCCAGCCAGCCATCCATCCAGGCATCCATCCATCCAGTCATCCATCCAGCCATCCATCCATCCACCCATCCCTCCTGCCAGCCATCCATCCAACCATCCATCCAACCAGCCATCCATCCAGCCATCCATCCATCCATCCATCCCTCCAGACAGCCATCCATCCAGGCATCCATCCAGCCATCCATCCAGCCATCCATCCAGCCATCCATCCATCCATCCATCCCTCCACCCAGTCATCCATCCAGCCATCCATCCAGCCTTCCATCCATCCAGCCATCCATCCATCCACCCATCCCTCCAGCCAGCCATTCATCCAGCCATCCATCCATTCAGCCATCCATCCATCCATCCATCCATCCATCCCTCCAGCCAGCCATCCATCCAGCCATCCATCCATTCAGCCATCCATCCAGCCATCCATCCATCCATCCCTCCAGCCAGCCATCCATCCAGCCATTCCTCTATCCAGCTATCCATCAAGCCATCCATCCATCCCTCAAGCCAGCCATACATCCAGCCATCCATCGATCCAGCCATCCAACCAGCCATCCTTCCATCCATCCATCCATCCCTCCAGCCAGCCAGCCATCCATCCATCCAGCCATCCATCCAGCCATCCAGCCATCCATCCATCCATCCATCCCTCCAGCCAGCCATCCATCCAGGCATCCATCCATCCAGTCATCCATCCAGCCATCCATCCATCCACCCATCCCTCCTGCCAGCCATCCATCCAGCCATCCATCCATCCAGCCATCCATCCAGCCATCCATCCATCCATCCATCCCTCAAGCCAGCCATCCATCCAGGCATCCATCCAGCCATCCGTCCAGCCATCCATCCAGCCATCCATCCATCCATCCATCCCTCCACCCAGTCATCCATCCAGCCATCCATCCATCCATCCATCCATCCCTCCAGCCAGCCATCCATCCAGCCATCCATCCATCCAGCCGTCCATCCAGCCATCCATCCATCCATTCATCACTTCAGCCTGTCATCCATCCAGCCAGCCATCCATCCAGCTATCCATCCAGCCATCCATCCATCAATCCATCCCTCCAGCCAGCCGTCCATCCAGCCATCCATCCATCCAGCCGTCCATCCAGCCATCCATCCATCCATTCATCCCTTCAGCCTGTCATCCATCCAGCCATCCATCCATCCAGCCATCCATCCAGCCATCCATCCATCAATCCATCCATCCAGCCAGCCATCCATCCAGCCATCCATCCATCCTGCCATCCATCCAGCCATCCATTCAGCCATCCCTGCAGCCAGCCAACCATTCGGCCATCCATCCATCCAGCCATCCATTCATCCATCGCTCCAGCCAGCCATCCATCCAGCCATCCATTCAGCAATCCATCCATTCATCCCTTCAGCCTGTCATCCATCCAGCCATCCATCCATCCAGCCATCCATCCAGCCATCCATCCATCAATCCATCCATCCAGCCAGCCATCCATCCAGCCATCCATCCATCCTGCCATCCATCCAGCCATCCATTCAGCCATCCCTGCAGCCAGCCAACCATTCGGCCATCCATCCATCCAGCCATCCATTCATCCATCGCTCCAGCCAGCCATCCATCCAGCCATCCATTCAGCAATCCATCCATCCATCCCTCCTGCCAGCCATCCATCCAGCCATCCATCCATCCAGCCATCCATCCAGCAACCCATCCACCCATCCATCCCTCCAGCCAGCCATCCATCCAGGCATCCATCCATCCAGCCATCCATCCAGCCATCCATCCATCCATCCATCCCTCCAGCCAGCCATCCATCCAGCCATCCATCCATCCAGCCATCCGTCCAGCCATCCATTCATCCATCCATCCTTCCAGCCAGTCATCCATCCAGCCATCCATCCAGCCATCCATCCTCCAGCCAGCCATTCATCCAGTCATCCATCCATTAAGCCATCCATCCATCCATCCATCCATCCATCCCTCCAGCCAGCCATCCATCCAGCCATCCATCCATTCATCCATCCATCCAGCCTTCCATCCATCCATCCATCCCTCCAGCCTGCCATCCATCCAGCCATCCCTCTATCCAGCTATCCATCCAGCCATCAATCCATCCATCCATCCCTCCAGCCAGCCATATATCCAGCCATCCATCGATCCAGCCATCCATCCAGCCATCCATCCGTCCATCCATCCATCCCTCCAGCCAGCCAGTCATTAAGCCATCCATCCATCCAGCCATCCATCCAGCCATCCATCCATCCATCCATCCATCCATCCCTCCAGCCAGCCATCCATCCAGCCATCCCTCCATCCAGACATCCATCCAGCCATCCATCCATCTCTCCAGCTAGCCAACCATCTAACCATCCCTCCATCCAGCCACACAGCCATCCATCCATCCCTCCAGCCAGCCATCCATCCAGCCATCCATCCATCCAGCCATCCATCCAGCCAACCATCCATCAATCCATCACTCCAGCCAATCATCCATCCAGCCCTCCATCCATCCAGCCGTCCATCCAGTCATCCATCCACCCATCCCTCCAACCAGCCATCCATCCAGCCATCCATCCATCCAGCCATCCATCCAGCCGTCCATCCATCCAGCCAGCCATTCATCCAGCCATCCATCCATCCAGCCATCCATCCAGCCATCCATCCATCAAGCCATCCATCCAGCAATCCATCCGTCCTGCCATCCATCCAGCCATCCATCCATTCTTCAAGCCAGCCATCCATCCATCCAGCCATCCATCCAGCCATCCATCCATCCATCCCTCCAGCCAGCCATCCATCCATTAAGCCATCCATCCAGCCATCCATCCATCCATCCCTCTCGCCAGCCATCCATCCAGCCATTCCTCCATCCAGTCATCTATCCAGCCAACCGTCCATCCATCCATCCATCCAGCAATCCATCCAGCCATCCATCCATTCAGCCATTCATCCAGCCATCCATCCATCCATCCATCCCTCCAGCCAGCCATACAGTCATTAAGCCATCCATCCATCCAGCCATCCATCCAGCCATCCATCCATCCCTCCAGCCAGCCATCCATCCAGCCATCCCTCCATCCAGCCATCCTTCCAGCCATCCACCCATCCATCCATCCAGCCAGCCAGCCAACCATCCAGCCATCCCTCCATCCAGCCATCCATCCATCCATCCAGCCAGCCATCCATCCAGCCATCCATCCATCCATCCCTCCAGCCAATCGTCCATCCAGCCATCCATCCATCAAGCAATCCATCCAGCCATCCATCCATCCCTCCAGCCAGCCATCCATCAAGCCATTCCTCCATCCAGACATCCATCCATCCATCCATCCATCCATCCCTCCAGCCAGCCATCCATCCAGCCATCCCTCCATCCATCCGTCCATCCATCCATCCAGCCATCCATCCATCCAGCCAGCCTTCCATCCAGCCATCACTCAATACAGCCATCCATCCAGCCATGCATCCATCCGTCACTCCAGCCAGCCATCCTTCCAGCCATCCCTCCATCCAACCATCCATCCAGCCATCCAACCATTCATCCATCTCTCCAGCCAGCCATACATCCAGCCTTCCATCCATCCAGCCATCCATCCCGCCATCCATCCATCCATCCATCCCTCCAGCCAGCCAGTCATTAAGCCAGCCATCCATCCATCCATCCAACCAGCCATCCATTCAGCCATCCATCCCTCCAGCCAGCCATCCACCCAGCCATCCCTCCATCCAGCCATCCATCCAGCCATCCATCCATCCCTCCAGCCAGCCAAATATCCAGCCATCCCACCAGCCAGCCATCCATCCAGCCATCCATCCAGCTTTCCATCTAGCCATTCATCCATCAATCCATCCCTCCAGCCAGCCATCCATCCAGCCATCCATCCTTCCAGCCGTCCATCCAGCCACCCATCCATCCATTCATCCCTTCAGCCTGCCATCCATCCAGCCATCCATCCATCCAGCCATCCATCCAGCCATCCATCCATCAATCCATCCCTCCAGCCAGCCATCCATCCAGGCATCCATCCATCCAGTCATCCATCCAGCCATCCATCCATCCACCCATCCCTCCTGCCAGCCATCCATCCAGCCATCCATCCATCCAGCCATCCATCCAGCCATCCATCCATCCATCCATCCCTCCAGACAGCCATCCATCCAGGCATCCATCCAGTCATCCATCCAGCCATCCATCCAGCCATCCATCCATCCATCCCTCCACCCAGTCATCCATCCAGCCATCCATCCAGCCTTCCATCCATCCAGCCACCCATCCATCCACCCATCCCTCCAGCCAGCCATTCAACCAGCCATCCATCCATTCAGCCATCCATCCATCCATCCATCCATCCATCCATCCCTCCAGCCAGCCATCCATCCAGCCATCCATCCATTCAGCCATCCATCCAGCCATCCATCCATCCATCCCTCCAGCCAGCCATCCTTCCAGCCATTCCTCTATCCAGCTATCCATCAAGCCATCCATCCATTCCTCAAGCCAGCCATACATCCAGCCATCCATCGATCCAGCCATCCAACCAGCCATCCTTCCATCCATCCATCCATCCCTCCAGCCAGCCAGCCATCCATCCATCCAGCCATCCATCCAGCCATCCATCCATCCATCCATCCCTCCAGCCAGCCATCAATCCAGGCATCCATCCATCCAGTCATCCATCCAGCCATCCATCCATCCACCCATCCCTCCTGCCAGCCATCCATCCAGCCATCCATCCATCCAGCCATCCATCCAGCCATCCATCCATCCAGGCATCCATCCATCCAGTCATCCATCCAGCCATCCATCCATCCACCCATCCCTCCTGCCAGCCATCCATCCAGCCATCCATCCATCCAGCCATCCATCCAGCCATCCATCCATCCATCCATCCCTCAAGCCAGCCATCCATCCAGGCATCCATCCAGCCATCCCTCCAGCCAGCCAGTCATTAAGCCAGCCATCCATCCATCCATCCAACCAGCCATCCATCCAGCCATCCATCCCTCCAGCCAGCCATCCATCCAGCCATCCCTCCATCCAGCCATCCATCCAGCCATCCATCCATCCCTCCAGCCAGCCAAATATCCAGCCATCCCTCCATCCAGCCATCCATCCACCCATCCCTCCAGCCAGCCATCCATCCAGCCATCCATCCATCCAGCCATCCATCCAGCCGTCCATCCATCCATCCATTCGTCCAGCCAGCCATTCATCCAGCCATACATCCATCCAGCCATCCATCCAGCCATCCATCCATCAAGCCATCCATCCAGCAATCCATCCGTCCTGCCATCCATCCAGCCATCCATCCATTCTTCAAGCCAGCCATCCATCCATCCAGCCATCCATCCTGCCATCCATCCATCCATCCCTCCAGCCAGCCATCCATCCATTAAGCCATCCATCCAGCCATCCATCCATCCATCCATCCCTCTCGCCAGCCATCCATCCAGCCATTCCTCCATCCAGTCATCTATCCAGCCAACCGTCCATCCATCCATCCATCCAGCAATCCATCCAGCCATCCATCCATTCAGCCATTCATCCAGCCATCCATCCATCCATCCATCCCTCCAGCCAGCCATACAGTCATTAAGCCATCCATCCATCCAGCCATCCATCCAGCCATCCATCCATCCCTCCAGCCAGCCATCCATCCAGCCATCCCTCCATCCAGCCATCCTTCCAGCCATCCACCCATCCATCCATCCAGCCAGCCAGCCAACCATCCAGCCAACCCTCCATCCAGCCATCCATCCATCCATCCAGCCAGCCATCCATCCAGCCATCCATCCATCCAGCCATCCATTCAGCAATCCATCCAAACCATCCGTCCATCCAGCCATCCATCCATCCATGCATCCCTCCAGCCAGCCAGCCAGCCAGCCATCCATCCATCCATCCCTACACCCAGCCATCCATCCAGCCATCCATCCATCCAGCCATCCATTCAGCCATCCATTCATCCATCCATCCCTCCAGCCAGCCATCCATCCTGCCATCCATCCATCGAGCCATCGATCCAGCCATCCATCCATCCATCCATTCCTCCAGCCAGCCATCCATCCAGCCATCCATCCATCCAGCCATCCATCCAGCAATCCATCCATCCCTCTAGCCATCCATCCATCCAGCCATCCATTCAGCCATCCATTCATCCATCCATCCCTCCAGCCAGCCATCCATCCTGCCATCCATCCATCGAGCCATCGATCCAGCCATCCATCCATCCAGCCAGTCATCCATCCAGCCATTCATCCATCCAGCCATCGATCCAGCCATCCATCCATCCATCCCTCCAGCCAATCGTCCATCCAGCCATCCATCCATCAAGCAATCCATCCAGCCATCCATCCATCCCTCCAGCCAGCCATCCATCAAGCCATTCCTCCATCCAGCCATCCATCCATCCATCCATCCCTCCAGCCAGCCATCCATCCAGCCATCCCTCCATCCATCCGTCCATCCATCCATCCGTCCAGCCATCCATCCATCCAGCCAGCCTTCCATCCAGCCATCACTCAATACAGCCATCCATCCAGCCATGCATCCATCCGTCACTCCAGCCAGCCATCCATCCAGCCATCCCTCCATCCAGCCATCCATCCAGCCATCCAACCATTCATCCATCTCTCCAGCCAGCCATACATCCAGCCTTCATTCCATCCAGCCATCCATCCCGCCATCCATCCATCCCTCCAGCCATCCAGTCATTAAGCCAGCCATCCATCCATCCATCCAACCAGCCATCCATCCAGCCATCCATCCCTCCAGCCAGCCATCCATCCAGCCATCCCTCCATCCAGCCATCCATCCAGCCATCCATCCATCCCTCCAGCCAGCCAAATATCCAGCCATCCCTCCATCCAGCCATCCATACATCCATCCATCCCACCAGCCAGCCATCCATCCAGCCATCCATCCAGCTTTCCATCTAGCCATCCATCCATCAATCCATCCCTCCAGCCAGCCATCCCTCCAGCTATCCCTCCATCCAGCCATCCCTCCATCCAGCCATCCATCCATCCAGCCATCCATCCAGCTATCCATCCAGCCATCCATCCATCAATCCATCCCTCCAGCCAGCCATCCATCCAGCCATCCATCCATCCAGCCGTCCATCCAGCCATCCATCCATCCATTCATCCCTTCAGCCTGTCATCCATCCAGCCATCCATCCATCCAGCCATCCATCCAGCCATCCATCCATCAATCCATCCATCCAGCCAGCCATCCATCCAGCCATCCATCCATCCTGCCATCCATCCAGCCATCCATTCAGCCATCCCTGCAGCCAGCCAACCATTCGGCCATCCATCCATCCAGCCATCCATTCATCCATCGCTCCAGCCAGCCATCCATCCAGCCATCCATTCAGCAATCCATCCATCCATCCCTCCTGCCAGCCATCCATCCAGCCATCCATCCATCCAGCCATCCATCCAGCCACCCATCCACCCATCCATCCCTCCAGCCAGCCATCCATCCAGGCATCCATCCATCCAGCCATCCATCCAGCCATCCATCCATCCATCCATCCCTCCAGCCAGCCATCCATCCAGCCATCCATCCATCCAGCCATCCGTCCAGCCATCCATTCATCCATCCATCCTTCCAGCCAGTCATCCATCCAGCCATCCATCCAGCCATCCATCCATCCAGCCATCCATCAAGCCATCCAGCCATCCATCAATCCTCCAGCCAGCCATTCATCCAGTCATCCATCCATTCAGCCATCCATCCATCCATCCATCCATCCATCCCTCCAGCCAGCCATCCATCCAGCCATCCATCCATTCATCCATCCATCCAGCCTTCCATCCATCCATCCATCCCTCCAGCCTGCCATCCATCCAGCCATCCCTCTATCCAGCTATCCATCCAGCCATCAATCCATCCATCCATCCCTCCAGCCAGCCATATATCCAGCCATCCATCGATCCAGCCATCCATCCAGCCATCCATCCATCCCTCCAGCCAGCCAGTCATTAAGCCATCCATCCATCCAGCCATCCATCCAGCCATCCATCCATCCATCCATCCCTCCAGCCAGCCATCCATCCAGCCATCCCTCCATCCAGACATCCATCCAGCCATCCATCCATCCCTCCAGCCAGCCAACCATCTAACCATCCCTCCATCCAGCCACACAGCCATCCATCCATCCCTCCAGCCAGCCATCCATCCAGCCATCCATCCATCCAGCCATCCATCCAGCCAACCATCCATCAATCCATCCCTCCAGCCAATCATCCATCCAGCCCTCCATCCATCCAGCCGTCCATCCAGCCATCCATCCACCCATCCCTCCAACCAGCCATCCATCCAGCCATCCATCCATCCAGCCATCCATCCAGCCGTCCATCCATCCATCCATTCGTCCAGCCAGCCATTCATCCAGCCATACATCCATCCAGCCATCCATCCAGCCATCCATCCATCAAGCCATCCATCCAGCAATCCATCCGTCCTGCCATCCATCCAGCCATCCATCCATTCTTCAAGCCAGCCATCCATCCATCCAGCCATCCATCCATCCATCCCTCCAGCCAGCCATCCATCCATTAAGCCATCCATCCAGCCATCCATCCATCCATCCATCCCTCTCGCCAGCCATCCATCCAGCCATTCCTCCATCCAGTCATCTATCCAGCCAACCGTCCATCCATCCATCCATCCAGCAATCCATCCAGCCATCCATCCATTCAGCCATTCATCCAGCCATCCATCCATCCATCCATCCCTCCAGCCAGCCATACAGTCATTAAGCCATCCATCCATCCAGCCATCCATCCAGCTATCCATCCAGCCATCCATCCACCAATCCATCCCTCCAGCCAGCCATCCATCCAGCCATCCATCCATCCAGCCGTCCATCCAGCCATCCATTCATCCCTTCAGCCTGTCATCCATCCAGCCATCCATCCATCCAGCCATCCAGCCAGCCATCCATCCATCCATCAATCCATCCATCCAGCCAGCCATCCATCCATTCATCCCTTCAGCCTGCCATCCATCCAGCCATCCATCCACCCAGCCATCCATCCAGCCATCCATCCATCAATCCATCCCTCCAGCCAGCCATCCATCCATCCATCCATCCAGCCAGCCATCCATCCAGCCATCCATCCATCCATCCCTCTAGCCAATCGTCCATCCAGCCATCCATCCATCAAGCAATCCATCCAGCCATCCATCCATCCCTCCAGCCAGCCATCCATCAAGCCATTCCTCCATCCAGCCATCCATCCATCCATCCATCCATCCCTCCAGCCAGCCATCCATCCAGCCATCCCTCCATCCATCCGTCCATCCATCCATCCATCCAGCCATCCATCCATCCAGCCAGCCTTCCATCCAGCCATCACTCAATACAGCCATCCATCCAGCCATGCATCCATCCGTCACTCCAGCCAGCCATCCATCCAGCCATCCCTCCATCCAGCCATCCATCCAGCCATCCAACCATTCATCCATCTCTCCAGCCAGCCATACATCCAGCCTTCCATCCATCCAGCCATCCATCCCGCCATCAATCCATCCATCCATCCCTCCAGCCAGCCAGTCATTAAGCCAGCCATCCATCCATCCATCCAACCAGCCATCCATCCCTCCAGCCAGCCATCCATCCAGCCATCCCTCCATCCAGCCATCCATCCAGCCATCCATCCATCCCTCCAGCCAGCCAAATATCCAGCCATCCCTCCATCCAGCCATCCATACATCCATCCATCCCACCAGCCAGCCATCCATCCAGCCATCCATCCAGCTTTCCATCTAGCCACCCATCCATCAATCCATCCCTCCAGCCAGCCATCCATCCAGTCATCCATCCATCCAGCCGTCCATCCAGCCACCCATCCATCCATTCATCCCTTCAGCCTGCCATCCATCCAGCCATCCATCCATCCAGCCATCCATCCAGCCATCCATCCATCAATCCATCCCTCCAGCCAGCCATCCATCCAGGCATCCATCCATCCAGTCATCCATCCAGCCATCCATCCATCCACCCATCCCTCCTGCCAGCCATCCATCCAACCATCCATCCAACCAGCCATCCATCCATCCATCCATCCCTCCAGACAGCCATCCATCCAGGCATCCATCCAGCCATCCATCCAGCCATCCATCCAGCCATCCATCCATCCATCCACCCAGTCATCCATCCAGCCATCCATCCAGCCTTCCATCCATCCAGCCATCCATCCATCCACCCATCCCTCCAGCCAGCCATTCATCCAGCCATCCATCCATTCAGCCATCCATCCATCCATCCATCCATCCATCCCTCCAGCCAGCCATCCATCCAGCCATCCATCCATTCAGCCATCCATCCAGCCATCCATCCATCCATCCCTCCAGCCAGCCATCCATCCAGCCATTCCTCTATCCAGCTATCCATCAAGCCATCCATCCATCCCTCAAGCCAGCCATACATCCAGCCATCCATCGATCCAGCCATCCAACCAGCCATCCTTCCATCCATCCATCCATCCCTCCAGCCAGCCAGCTATCCATCCATCCAGCCATCCATCCAGCCATCCATCCATCCATCCATCCCTCCAGCCAGCCATCCATCCAGGCATCCATCCATCCAGTCATCCATCCAGCCATCCATCCATCCACCCATCCCTCCTGCCAGCCATCCATCCTGCCATCCATCCATCCAGCCATCCATCCAGCCATCCATCCATCCATCCATCCCTCAAGCCAGCCATCCATCCAGGCATCCATCCAGCCATCCGTCCAGCCATCCATCCAGCCATCCATCCATCCATCCATCCCTCCACCCAGTCATCCATCCAGCCATCCATCCATCCATCCATCCATCCCTCCAGCCAGCCATCCATCCAGCCATCCATCCATCCAGCCGTCCATCCAGCCGTCCATCCATCCATTCATCCCTTCAGCCTGTCATCCATCCAGCCAGCCATCCATCCAGCTATCCATCCAGCCATCCATCCATCAATCCATCCCTCCAGCCAGCCATCCATCCAGCCATCCATCCATCCAGCCGTCCATCCAGCCATCCATCCATCCATTCATCCCTTCAGCCTGTCATCCATCCAGCCATCCATCCATCCAGCCATCCATCCAGCCATCCATCAATCCATCCAGCCATCCATCCATCCTGCCATCCATCCAGCCATCCATTCAGCCATCCCTGCAGCCAGCCAACCATTCGGCCATCCATCCATCCAGCCATCCATTCATCCATCGCTCCAGCCAGCCATCCATCCAGCCATCCATTCAGCAATCCATCCATTCATCCCTTCAGCCTGTCATCCATCCAGCCATCCATCCATCCAGCCATCCATCCAGCCATCCATCCATCAATCCATCCATCCAGCCAGCCATCCATCCAGCCATCCATCCATCCTGCCATCCATCCAGCCATCCATTCAGCCATCCCTGCAGCCAGCCAACCATTCGGCCATCCATCCATCCAGCCATCCATTCATCCATCGCTCCAGCCAGCAATCCATCCAGCCATCCATTCAGCAATCCATCCATCCATCCCTCCTGCCAGCCATCCATCCAGCCATCCATCCATCCAGCCATCCATCCAGCAACCCATCCACCCATCCATCCCTCCAGCCAGCCATCCATCCAGGCATCCATCCATCCAGCCATCCATCCAGCCATCCATCCATCCATCCATCCCTCCAGCCAGCCATCCATCCAGCCATCCATCCATCCATCCATCCTTCCAGCCAGTCATCCATCCAGCCATCCATCCAGCCATCCATCCATCCAGCCATCCATCAAGCCATCCAGCCATCCATCCATCCTCCAGCCAGCCATTCATCCAGTCATCCATCCATTCAGCCATCCATCCATCCATCCATCCATCCATCCCTCCAGCCAGCCATCCATCCAGCCATCCATCCATTCATCCATCCATCCAGCCTTCCATCCATCCATCCATCCCTCCAGCCTGCCATCCATCCAGCCATCCCTCTATCCAGCTATCCATCCAGCCATCAATCCATCCATCCATCCCTCCAGCCAGCCATATATCCAGCCATCCATCGATCCAGCCATCCATCCAGCCATCCATCCATCCATCCATCCATCCCTCCAGCCAGCCAGTCATTAAGCCATCCATCCATCCAGCCATCCATCCAGCCATCCATCCATCCATCCATCCATCCACCCCTCCAGCCAGCCATCCATCCAGCCATCCCTCCATCCAGACATCCATCCAGCCATCCATCCATCTCTCCAGCTAGCCAACCATCTAACCATCCCTCCATCCAGCCACACAGCCATCCATCCATCCCTCCAGCCAGCCATCCATCCAGCCATCCATCCATCCAGCCATCCATCCAGCCAACCATCCATCAATCCATCACTCCAGCCAATCATCCATCCAGCCCTCCATCCATCCAGCCGTCCATCCAGTCATCCATCCACCCATCCCTCCAACCAGCCATCCATCCAGCCATCCATCCATCCAGCCATCCATCCAGCCGTCCATCCATCCATCCATTCGTCCAGCCAGCCATTCATCCAGCCATCCATCCATCCAGCCATCCATCCAGCCATCCATCCATCAAGCCATCCATCCAGCAATCCATCCGTCCTGCCATCCATCCAGCCATCCATCCATTCTTCAAGCCAGCCATCCATCCATCCAGCCATCCATCCAGCCATCCATCCATCCATCCCTCCAGCCAGCCATCCATCCATTAAGCCATCCATCCAGCCATCCATCCATCCATCCCTCTCGCCAGCCATCCATCCAGCCATTCCTCCATCCAGTCATCTATCCAGCCAACCGTCCATCCATCCATCCATCCAGCAATCCATCCAGCCATCCATCCATTCAGCCATTCATCCAGCCATCCATCCATCCATCCATCCCTCCAGCCAGCCATACAGTCATTAAGCCATCCATCCATCCAGCCATCCATCCAGCCATCCATCCATCCCTCCAGCCAGCCATCCATCCAGCCATCCCTCCATCCAGCCATCCTTCCAGCCATCGACCCATCCATCCATCCAGCCAGCCAGCCAACCATCCAGCCATCCCTCCATCCAGCCATCCATCCATCCATCCAGCCAGCCATCCATCCAGCGATCCATCCATCCATCCCTCCAGCCAATCGTCCATCCAGCCATCCATCCATCAAGCAATCCATCCAGCCATCCATCCATCCCTCCAGCCAGCCATCCATCAAGCCATTCCTCCATCCAGACATCCATCCATCCATCCATCCATCCATCCCTCCAGCCAGCCATCCATCCAGCCATCCCTCCATCCATCCGTCCATCCATCCATCCAGCCATCCATCCATCCAGCCAGCCTTCCATCCAGCCATCACTCAATACAGCCATCCATCCAGCCATGCATCCATCCGTCACTCCAGCCAGCCATCCTTCCAGCCATCCCTCCATCCAGCCATCCATCCAGCCATCCAACCATTCATCCATCTCTCCAGCCAGCCATACATCCAGCCTTCCATCCATCCAGCCATCCATCCCTCCAGCCAGCCAGTCATTAAGCCAGCCATCCATCCATCCATCCAACCAGCCATCCATTCAGCCATCCATCCCTCCAGCCAGCCATCCACCCAGCCATCCCTCCATCCAGCCATCCATCCAGCCATCCATCCATCCCTCCAGCCAGCCAAATATCCAGCCATCCCACCAGCCAGCCATCCATCCAGCCATCCATCCAGCTTTCCATCTAGCCATTCATCCATCAATCCATCCCTCCAGCCAGCCATCCATCCAGCCATCCATCCTTCCAGCCGTCCATCCAGCCACCCATCCATCCATTCATCCCTTCAGCCTGCCATCCATCCAGCCATCCATCCATCCAGCCATCCATCCAGCCATCCATCCATCAATCCATCCCTCCAGCCAGCCATCCATCCAGGCATCCATCCATCCAGTCATCCATCCAGCCATCCATCCATCCACCCATCCCTCCTGCCAGCCATCCATCCAGCCATCCATCCATCCAGCCATCCATCCAGCCATCCATCCATCCATCCATCCCTCCAGACAGCCATCCATCCAGGCATCCATCCAGTCATCCATCCAGCCATCCATCCAGCCATCCATCCATCCATGCCTCCACCCAGTCATCCATCCAGCCATCCATCCAGCCTTCCATCCATCCAGCCATCCATCCATCCACCCATCCCTCCAGCCAGCCATTCAACCAGCCATCCATCCATTCAGCCATCCATCCATCCATCCATCCATCCATCCATCCCTCCAGCCAGCCATCCATCCAGCCATCCATCCATTCAGCCATCCATCCAGCCATCCATCCATCCATCCCTCCAGCCAGCCATCCTTCCAGCCATTCCTCTATCCAGCTATCCATCAAGCCATCCATCCATCCCTCAAGCCAGCCATACATTCAGCCATCCATCGATCCAGCCATCCAACCAGCCATCCTTCCATCCATCCATCCATCCCTCCAGCCAGCCAGCCATCCATCCATCCAGCCATCCATCCAGCCATCCATCCATCCATCCATCCCTCCAGCCAGCCATCAATCCAGGCATCCATCCATCCAGTCATCCATCCAGCCATCCATCCATCCACCCATCCCTCCTGCCAGCCATCCATCCAGCCATCCATCCATCCAGCCATCCATCCAGCCATCCATCCATCCATCCATCCCTCCAGCCAGCCATCCATCCAGGCATCCATCCATCCAGTCATCCATCCAGCCATCCATCCATCCACCCATCCCTCCTGCCAGCCATCCATCCAGCCATCCATCCATCCAGCCATCCATCCAGCCATCCATCCATCCATCCATCCCTCAAGCCAGCCATCCATCCAGGCATCCATCCAGCCATCCCTCCAGCCAGCCAGTCATTAAGCCAGCCATCCATCCATCCATCCAACCAGCCATCCATCCAGCCATCCATCCCTCCAGCCAGCCATCCATCCAGCCATCCCTCCATCCAGCCATCCATCCAGCCATCCATCCATCCCTCCAGCCAGCCAAATATCCAGCCATCCCTCCATCCAGCCATCCATCCACCCATCCCTCCAGCCAGCCATCCATCCAGCCATCCATCCATCCAGCCATCCATCCAGCCGTCCATCCATCCATCCATTCGTCCAGCCAGCCATTCATCCAGCCATACATCCATCCAGCCATCCATCCAGCCATCCATCCATCAAGCCATCCATCCAGCAATCCATCCGTCCTGCCATCCATCCAGCCATCCATCCATTCTTCAAGCCAGCCATCCATCCATCCAGCCATCCATCCTGCCATCCATCCATCCATCCCTCCAGCCAGCCATCCATCCATTAAGCCATCCATCCAGCCATCCATCCATCCATCCATCCCTCTCGCCAGCCATCCATCCAGCCATTCCTCCATCCAGTCATCTATCCAGCCAACCGTCCATCCATCCATCCATCCAGCAATCCATCCAGCCATCCATCCATTCAGCCATTCATCCAGCCATCCATCCATCCATCCATCCCTCCAGCCAGCCATACAGTCATTAAGCCATCCATCCATCCAGCCATCCATCCAGCCATCCATCCATCCCTCCAGCCAGCCATCCATCCAGCCATCCCTCCATCCAGCCATCCTTCCAGCCATCCACCCATCCATCCATCCAGCCAGCCAGCCAACCATCCAGCCAACCCTCCATCCAGCCATCCATCCATCCATCCAGCCAGCCATCCATCCAGCCATCCATCCATCCAGCCATCCATTCAGCAATCCATCCAAACCATCCGTCCATCCAGCCATCCATCCATCCATGCATCCCTCCAGCCAGCCAGCCAGCCAGCCATCCATCCATCCATCCATCCCTACACCCAGCCATCCATCCAGCCATCCATCCATCCAGCCATCCATTCAGCCATCCATTCATCCATCCATCCCTCCAGCCAGCCATCCATCCTGCCATCCATCCATCGAGCCATCGATCCAGCCATCCATCCATCCATCCATTCCTCCAGCCAGCCATCCATCCAGCCATCCATCCATCCAGCCATCCATCCAGCAATCCATCCATCCCTCTAGCCAGCCATCCATCCAGCAATCCATCCGTCCAGCCATCCATCCAGCCATCCATCCATTCTTCAAGCCATCCATCCATCCAGCCATCCAACCATCCAGCCAGCCAGTCATCCATCCAGCCATTCATCCATCCAGCCATCGATCCAGCCATCCATCCATCCATCCCTCCAGCCAATCGTCCATCCAGCCATCCATCCATCAAGCAATCCATCCAGCCATCCATCCATCCCTCCAGCCAGCCATCCATCAAGCCATTCCTCCATCCAGCCATCCATCCATCCATCCATCCATCCATCCATCCCTCCAGCCAGCCATCCATCCAGCCATCCCTCCATCCATCCGTCCATCCATCCATCCATCCAGCCATCCATCCATCCAGCCAGCCTTCCATCCAGCCATCACTCAATACAGCCATCCATCCAGCCATGCATCCATCCGTCACTCCAGCCAGCCATCCATCCAGCCATCCCTCCATCCAGCCATCCATCCAGCCATCCAACCATTCATCCATCTCTCCAGCCAGCCATACATCCAGCCTTCATTCCATCCAGCCATCCATCCCGCCATCCATCCATCCATCCATCCCTCCAGCCAGCCAGTCATTAAGCCAGCCATCCATCCATCCATCCAACCAGCCATCCATCCAGCCATCCATCCCTCCAGCCAGCCATCCATCCAGCCATCCCTCCATCCAGCCATCCATCCAGCCATCCATCCATCCCTCCAGCCAGCCAAATATCCAGCCATCCCTCCATCCAGCCATCCATTCATCCATCCATCCCACCAGCCAGCCATCCATCCAGCCATCCATCCAGCTTTCCATCTAGCCATCCATCCATCAATCCATCCCTCCAGCCAGCCATCCATCCAGCCATCCATCCATCCAGCCGTCCATCCAGCCACCCATCCATCCATTCATCCCTTCAGCCTGCCATCCATCCAGCCATCCATCCATCCAGCCAACCATCCAGCCATCCATCCATCAATCCATCCCTCCAGCCAGCCATCCATCCAGGCATCCATCCATCCAGTCATCCATCCAGCCATCCATCCATCCACCCATCCCTCCTGCCAGCCATCCATCCAGCCATCCATCCATCCAGCCATCCATCCAGCCATCCATCCATCCATCCATCCCTCCAGACAGCCATCCATCCAGGCATCCATCCAGCCATCCGTCCAGCCATCCATCCATCCATCCATCCCTCCACCCAGTCATCCATCCATCCAGCCATCCATCCATCCACCCATCCCTCCAGCCAGCCATTCATTCAGCCATCCATCCATTCAGCGATCCATCCATCCATCCATCCATCCATCCATCCATCCCTCCAGCCAGCCATCCATCCAGCCATCCATCCATTCAGCCATCCATCCAGCCATCCATCCATCCATCCCTCCAGCCAGCCATCCATCCAGCCATTCCTCTATCCAGCTATCCATCAAGCCATCCATCCATCCCTCAAGCCAGCCATACATCCAGCCATCCATCGATCCAGCCATCCAACCAGCCATCCTTCCATCCATCCATCCATCCCTCCAGCCAGCCAGCCATCCATCCATCCAGCCATCCATCCAGCCATCCATCCATCCATCCATCCCTCCAGCAAGCCATCCATCCAGCCATCCCTCCATCCAGACATCCATCCAGCCATCCATCCATTCATCCCTCCAGCCAGCCAACCATCCAGCCATCCCTCCATCCAGCCACCCATCCATCCATCCCTCAAGCCAGCCATCCATTCAGCCATCCATCCATCCAGCCATCCATCCATCCATCCATCCATCAATCCATCCCTCCAGCCAGCCATCCATCCAGCCCTACATCCATCCAGCCGTCCATCCAGCCATCCATCCATCCCTCCAGCCAGCCATCCATCCAGCAATCCATCCATCCAGCCATCCATTCAGCTATCCATCCATCCATCCATCCCTCCAGCCAGCCATCCATCCAGCCATCCATCCATCATGCCATCCATCCAGCCATCCATCCATCCCTCCAGCTATCCCTCCATCCAGCCATCCCTCCATCCAGCCATCCATCCATCCACCCATTCAGCCATCCATCCAGCTATCCATCCAGCCATCCATCCATCAATCCATCCCTCCAGCCAGCCATCCATCCAGCCATCCATCCATCCAGCCGTCCATCCAGCCATCCATCCATCCATTCATCCCTTCAGCCTGCCATCCATCCTGCCATCCATCCAGCCATCCATCCATCAATCCATCCATCCATCAACGCATCCATCCAGCGAGCCATCCATCCAGCCATCCATCCATCTTGCATCCATCCAGCCATCCATTCAGCCATCCATCCATACATCCATCCCTCCAGCCAGCCAACCATTCGGCCATCCATCCATCCAGCCATCCATTCATCCATCGCTCCAGCCAGCCATCCATCCAGCCATCCATCCAGCCATCCATCCATCCATCCCTCCTGCCAGCCATCCATCCAGCCATCCATCCATCCAGCCATCCATCCAGCCATCCATCCACCCATCCATCCCTCCAGCCAGCCATTCATCCAGGCATCCATCCATCCAGCATCCATCCAGCCATCCATCCATCCATCCATCCCTCCAGCCAGCCATCCTTCCAGCCATCCATCCATCCAGCCATCCATCCAGCCATCCATCCATCCATCCATCCCTCCAGCCAGTCATCCATCCAGCCATCCATCCAGCCATCCATCCATCCAGCCATCCATCCAGCCATCCAGCCATCCATCCATCCTCCAGCCTGCCATTCTTCCAGCCATCCATCCATTCAGCCATCCATCCATCCATCCATCCATCCATCCCTCCAGCCAGCCATCCATCCAGCCATCCATCCATTCAGCCATCCATCCAGCCATCCATCCAGCCATCCATCCCTCCAGCCAGCCATATGTCCAGCCATCCATCGATCCAGCCGTCCAACCAGCCATCCTTCCATCCATCCATCCATCCCTCCAGCCAGCCAGTCATTAAGCCATCCATCCATTCAGCCATCCGTCCATCCATCCCTCCATCCAGACATCCATCCAGCCATCCATCCATCCATCCCTCCAGCCAGCCAACCATCAAGCCATCCCTCCATCCAGCCACCCATCCATCCATCCATCCCTCCAGACAGCCATCCATTCAGCCATCCATCCATCCAGCCATCCATCCAGCCATCCATCCATCAATCCATCCCTCCAGCCAGTCATCCATCCAGCCATCCCTCCATCCAGCCATCCATCCAGCCATCCTACCATTCATCCATCTCTCCAGCCAGCCATACATCCAGCCATCCATCCATCCAGCCATCCATCCAGCCATCCATCCATCCCTCCAGCCAGCCAGTCATTAAGCCATCCAACGATCCAGCCATCCATCCAGCCATCCATCCATCCCTCCAGCCAGCCATCCATTCAGCCATCCCTCCATCCAGCCATCCATCCAGCCATCCATCCATCCATCCATCCATCCCTCCAGCCAACCAACCAACCAGCCATCCCTCCATCCAGCCATCCATCCATCCATCCATCCCACCAGCCAGCCATCCATCCAGCCATCCATCCAGCTATCCATCCAGCCATCCATCCATCAATCCATCCCTCCACCCAGCCATCCATCCATCCAGCCGTCCATCCAGCCATCCATCCATCCATTCATCCCTTCAGCCTGTCATCCATCCAGCCATCCATCCATCCAGCCATCCATCCAGCCATCCATCCATCAATCCATCCATCCAGCGAGCCATCCATCCAGCCATCCATCCATCCATCCCTCCAGCCAGCCATCCTTCCAGCCATCCATCCATCCAGCCATCCATCCAGCCATCCATCCATCCATCCATCCCTCCAGCCAGTCATCCATCCAGCCATCCATCCAGCCATCCATCCATCCAGCCATCCATCCAGCCATCCAGCCATCCATCCATCCTCCAGCCTGCCATTCTTCCAGCCATCCATTCAGCCATCCATCCATCCATCCATCCCTCCAGCCAGCCAACCATTCGGCCATCCAGCCATCCATTCAGCCATCCATCCATCCCTCCAGCCAGCCAACCATTCGGCCATCCATCCATCCAGCCATCCATTCATCCGTCGCTCCAGCCAGCCATCCATCCAGACATCCATTCAGCCATCCATCCATCCATCCCTCCTGCCAGCCATCCATCCAGCCATCCATCCATGCAGCCATCCATCCAGCCATCCATCCACCCATCCATCCCTCCAGCCAGCCATACATCCAGGCATCCATCCATCCAGCCATCCATCCAGCCATCCATCCACCCATCCATCCCTCCAGCCAGCCATCCATCCAGCCATCCATCCATCCAGCCATCCATCCAGCCATCCATTCATCCATCCATCCTTCCAGCCAGTCATCCATCCAACCATCCATCCAGCCATCCATCCATCCAGCCATCCAGCCATCCATCCATCCTCCAGCCAGCCATTCATTCAGCCATCCATCCATTCAGCCATCCATCCATCCATCCATCCATCCATCCCTCCAGCCAGCCATCCATCCATTCAGCCATCCATCCAGCCATCCATCCATCCAACCATCCCTCCAGCCAGCCATCCATCCAGCCATCCCTCTATCCAGCTATCCATCCAGCCATCCATCCAAACATCCATCCCTCCAGCCAGCCATATATCCAGCCATCCATCGATCCAGCCATCCATCCCGCCATCCATCCATCCATCCATCCATCCATCCCATCAGCCAGCCAGTCATTAAGCCATCCATCCATCCAGCCATCCATCCAGCCATCCATCCATCCATCCATCCATCCCTCTAGCCAGCCATCCATCCAGCCATCCCTCCATCCAGACATCCATCCAGCCATCCATCCATCCATCCCTCCAGCCAGCCAACGATCCAACCATCCCTCCATCCAGCCACACATCCATCCATCCATCCCTCCAGCCAGCCATCCATCCAGCCATCGATCCATCCAGCTATCCATCCAGCCATCCATCCATCAATCCATCCCTCCAGCCAGCCATCCATCCAGCCCTCCATTCATCCAGCCGTCCATCCAGCCATCCTTCCATCCATCCCTCCAGCCAGCCATCCATCCAGCCATCCATCCATCCAGCCATCCATTCAGCTATCCATCCATCCATCCATCCCTCCAGCTTGCCATCCATCCAGCCATCCATCCATCCTGCCATCCATCCAGCCATCCATCCATCCATCCATTCCTCCAGCCAGCAATCCATCCAGCCATACATCCAGCCATCCATCCAGCCATCCATCCATCCCTCCAGCTATCCCTCCATCCAGCCATCCATCCAGCCATCCATCCATCCATCCATCCATCCATCCATCCAGCCATCCATCTATCCAGCCTTCCAGCCATCCAGCCATCCAGCCATCCATCCAGCCATCCATTCATCCAGCCATCCATCCATCCATCCATCCATCCAGCCATCCAACCAGTCATCCATTCATCCAGCCATCCATCCAGCCATCCATCCATCCATCCATCCCGCCAGCGAGTCATCCATCCAGCCATCCATCCATCCAGCCATCCATCCAGCCAGCCATTCATCCAGCCATCCATCCAGCCATCCATCCATCCATCCCTCCAGCAAGCCATCCATCCAGCCATCCATCCATTCAGCCAGCCATCCAGCCATCCGTCCATCCATCCATCCCTCCAGCCAGCCATCCATCCAGCCATCCCTCCATCCAGCCATCCATCCAGCCATCCATGCATTCATCCATCTCTCCAAACAGCCATCCATCCTGCCATTCATCCATCCATCCATACCTCCAGCCAGCCAGCCATCCATCCATCCATCCATCCAGCCATCCATCCAGCCATCCATCCATCAATCCACCCGCCCAGCCAGCCATCCATCCAGTCATCCTGCCATCCAGCCATCCATCCAGCCATCCATCCATTCATCCATCCCTCCAGCCAGCCATTCATCCAGCCATCCATCCATCCAGCCATCCTTTCAGCCATCCATCCATCCATCCATCCCTTCAGCCAGCCATCCATTCGGCCATCCATCCTTCCAGCCATCCATCCATCCATCCCTCCAGCCAGCCATCCATCCATCCAGCCATCCATCCATCCAGCCATCCATCCAGCCATCCATCCATCCAGCCATCCATCCATCCAACCATCCATCCATCCATTCATCCGTTCCTCCAGCCAGCCATCCATCCATCCATCCAGCCATCCTGCCATCCATCCAGCCATCCATTCAGCCATCCATCCATCCATCCATCCATTCATCCGTTCTTCCAGCCAGCCATCCATCCAGCCATCCATCCATCCTGCCATCCATCCAGCCATCCATTCAGCCATCCATCCATCCATTCATCCGTTCCTCCAGCCAGCCATCCATCCAGCCATCCATCCATCCTGCCATCCATCCAGCCATCCATTCAGCCATCCATCCATCCATCCATCCATTCATCCGTTCCTCCAGCCAGCCATCCATCCAGCCATCCATCCATCCATCCTTCCTTCCAGCCAGCCATCCATCCAGCCATCCATCCATTCAGCCCCCCATCCAGCCATCCCTCCATCCATCCATCCCTCCAGCCAGTCATCCATCCAGCCATCCATCCATCAAGCCATCCATCCAGCCATCAATCCATCCATCACTCGAGCCAGCCTTCATCCAGTCATCCATCCATCCAGCCATCCATCCATCCATCCATCCATCCCTCCAGCCAGTCATCCATCCAGCCATCCCTCCATCCAGCCATCCATCCAGCCATCCAACCATTCATCCATCTCTCCAGCCAGCCATACATCCAGCCATCCATCCATCCAGCCATCCATCCAGCCATCCATCCATCCCTCCAGCCAGCCAGTCATTAAGCCATCCAACCATCCAGCCATCCATCCAGCCATCCATCCCTCCAGCCAGCCATCCATTCAGCCATCCCCCCATCCAGCCATCCATCCAGCCATCCATCCATCCATCCATCCCACCAGCCAGCCATCCATCCAGCCATCCATCCAGCTATCCATCCAGCCATCCATCCATCAATCCATCCCTCCAGCCAGCCATCCATCCAGCCATCCATCCATCCAGCCGTCCATCCAGCCATCCATCCATCCATTCATCCCTTCAGCCTGTCATCCATCCAGCCATCCATCCATCCAGCCATCCATCCAACCATCCATCCATCAATCCATCCATCCAGCGAGCCATCCATCCAGCCATCCATCCATCCTGCCATCCATCCAGCCATCCATTCAGCCATCCATCCATCCATCCATCCCTCCAGCCAGCCAACCATTCGGCCATCCAGCCATCCATTCAGCCATCCATCCATCCCTCCAGCCAGCCAACCATTCGACCATTCATCCATCCAGCCATCCATTCATCCATCGCTCCAGCCAGCCATTCATTCAGCAATCCATCCAGCCATCCATCCATCCATCCCTCATGCCAGCCATCCATCCAGCCATGCATCCATCCAGCCATCCATCCAGCCATCCATCCACCCATCCATCCCTCCAGTCAGCCATCCATCCAGGCATCCATCCATCCAGCCATCCATCCAGCCATCCATCCATCCATCCATCCCTCCAGCCAACCATCCATCCAGCCATCCATCCATCCAGCCATCCATCCAGCCATCCATTCATCCATCCATCCTTCCAGTCAGCCATCCATCCAGCCATCCATCCATCCAGCCATCCATCCAGCCATCCAGCCATCCATCCATCCTCCAGCCAGCCATTCATCCAGCCATCCATCCATTCAGCCATCCATCCATCCATCCATCCCTCCAGCCAGCCATCCATCCAGCCATCCATCCATTCAGCCATCCATCCAGCCATCCCTCCAGCCAGCCATCCATCCAGCCATCCCACTATCCAGCTATCCATCCAGCCATCCATCCATCCATCCATCCCTCCAGCCAGCCATATATCCAGCCATCCATCGATCCAGCCATCCATCCAGCCATCCATCCAGCCATCCATCCATCCATCCATCCATCCCTCCAGCCAGTCATCCATCCAGCCATCCCTCCATCCAGATATCCATCCAGCCATCCATCCATCCATCCATCCCTCCAGCCAGCCAACCATCCAACCATCCCTCCATCCAGCCACACATCCATCCATCCATCCCTCCAGCCAGCCATCCATCCAGCCATCCATCCATCCAGCCATCCATCCAGCCATCCATCCATCCATCAATCCATCCCTCCAGCAAGCCATCCATCCAGCCCTCCATCCATCCAGCCGTCCATCCAGCCATCCTTCCATCCATCCCTCCAGCCAGTCATCCATCCAGCCATCCATTCAGCTATCAATCCATCCATCCATCCCTCCAGCCAGCCATCCATCCAGCCATCCATCCATCCTGCCATCCATCCAGCCATCCATCCATCCATCCATTCCTCCAGCCAGCAATTCATCCAGCCATCCATCCTTCCAGCCATCCATCCAGCCATCCGTCCATATCTCCAGCTATCCCTCCATCCAGCCATCCATCCAGCCATCCATCCATCCATCCATCCATCCATCCAGCCATCCATCCAGCCATCCATCCATCCAGCCGTCCAGCCATCCAGACATTCAGCCATCCATCCATCCAGCCATCCATCCATCCATCCATCCATCCAGCCATCCATCCAGGCATCCATCCATCCAGCCATCCATTCAGCCATCCATCCATCCACCCATCCCGCCAGCGAGTCATCCATCCAGCCATCCAGCCATCCAGCCATCCATCCAGCCAGCCATTCATCCAGCCATCCATCCATCCAGCCATCCATCCAGCCATCTATCCATCCATCCATCCATCCCTCCAGCAAGCCATCCATCCAGCCATCCATCCAATAAGCCAGCCATCCAGACATCCGTCCATCCATCCATCCCTCCAGCCAGCCATCCAATCAGCCATCCCTCCATCCAGCCATCCATCCAGCTTCCATGCATTCATCCATCTCTCCATCCAGCCATCCATCCTGCCATTCATCCATCCATCCACACCTCCAGCCAGCCAGCCATCCATCCATCCATCCATCCAGCCATCCATCCAGCCATCCACCCGCCCAGCCAGTCATCCATCCAGTCATCCTGCCATCCAGCCATCCATCCAGCCATCCATCCATTCATCCATCCCTCCAGCCAGCCATCCATCCATCCATCCATCCATCCAGCCATCCTTTCAGCCATCCATCCATCCATCCATCCCTTCAGCCAGCCATCCATTCGGCCATCCATCCATCCAGCCATCCATCCATCCATCCCTCCAGCCAGCCATCCATCCAGCCAGCCATCCATCCAGCAATCCATCCATCCAGCCATCCATCCATCCAACCATCCATCCATCCATCCAGCCATCCATCCATCAGTTCCTCCAGCCAGCCATCCATCCAGCCATCCATCCATCCAGCCATCCATCCAGCCATCCATCCATCCATCCTTCCTTCCAGCCATCCATCCAGCCATCCATTCAGCCATCCATCCATACATCCATCCCTCCAGCCAGCCAACCATTCGGCCATCCATCCATCCCTCCAGCCAGCCATCCATCCAGCCATCCCTCCATCCAGCCATCCATCCAGCTTCCATGCATTCATCCATCTCTCCATCCAGCCATCCATCCTGCCATTCATCCATCCATCCACACCTCCAGCCAGCCAGCCATCCATCCATCCATCCATCCAGCCATCCATCCAGCCATCCATCCATCAATCCACCCGCCCAGCCAGTCATCCATCCAGTCATCCTGCCATCCAGCCATCCATCCAGCCATCCATCCATTCATCCATCCCTCCAGCCAGCCATTCTTCCATCCATCCATCCATCCAGCCATCCTTTCAGCCATCCATCCATCCATCCATCCCTTCAGCCAGCCATCCATTCGGCCATCCATCCATCCAGCCATCCATCCATCCATCCCTCCAGCCAGCCATCCATCCAGCCAGCCATCCATCCAGCAATCCATCCATCCAGCCATCCATCCATCCAACCATCCATCCATCCATCCAGCCATCCATCCATCAGTTCCTCCAGCCAGCCATCCATCCAGCCATACATCCATCCAGCCATCCATCCAGCCATCCATCCATCCATCCTTCCTTCCAGCCATCCATCCAGCCATCCATTCAGCCATCCATCCATACATCCATCCCTCCAGCCAGCCAACCATTCGGCCATCCATCCATCCAGCCATCCATTCATCCATCGCTCCAGCCAGCCATCCATCCAGCCATCCATCCAGCCATCCATCCATCCATCCCTCCTGCCAGCCATCCATCCAGCCATCCATCCATCCAGCCATCCATCCAGCAATCCATCCACCCATCCATCCCTCCAGCCAGCCATCCATCCAGGCATCCATCCATCCAGCATCCATCCAGCCATCCATCCATCCATCCATCCCTCCAGCCAGCCATCCATCCAGCCATCCATCCATCCAGCCATCCATCCAGCCATCCATCAATCCATCCATCCCTCCAGCCAGTCATCCATCCAGCCATCCATCCAGCCATCCATCCATCCAGCCATCCATCCAGCCATCCAGCCATCCATCCATCCTCCAGCCTGCCATTCATCCAGCCATCCATCCATTCAGCCATCCATCCATCCATCCATCCATCCATCCCTCCAGCCAGCCATCCATCCAGCCATCCATCCATTCAGCCATCCATCCAGCCATCCATCCATCCATCCATCCCTCCAGCCAGCCATATATCCAGCCATCCATCGATCCAGCCGTCCAACCAGCCATCCTTCCATCCATCCATCCATCCCTCCAGCCAGCCAGTCATTAAGCCATCCATCCATTCAGCCATCCATCCAGCCATCCCTCCATCCAGACATCCATCCAGCCATCCATCCATCCATCCCTCCAGCCAGCCAACTATCAAGCCATCCCTCCATCCAGCCACCCATCCATCCATCCATCCCTCCAGACAGCCATCCATTCAGCCTCCATCCATCCAGCCATCCATCCAGCCATCCATCCATCAATCCATCCCTCCAGCCAGTCATCCAACCAGCCCTCCATCCATCCAGCCGTCCATCCAGCCATCCTTCCATCCATCCCTCCAGCCAGCCATCCATCCAGCCATCCATCCATCCAGCCATCCATTCGGCCATCCATCCATCCATCCATCCCTCCAGCCAGCCATCCATCCAGCCATCCATCCATCCTGCCATCCATCCAGCCATCCATCCATCACTCCAGCTATCGCTCCATCCAGCCATCCCTCCATCCAGCCATCCATCCATCCATCCATCCAGCCATCCATCCAGCTATCCATCCAGCCATCCATCCATCAATCCATCCCTCCAGCCAGCCATCCATCCAGCCATCCATCCATCCAGCCATCCATCCATCAATCCATCCATCCAGCCAGCCATCCATCCAGCCATCCAGCCATCCTGCCATCCATCCAGCCATCCATTCAGCCATCCATCCATTCATCCATCCCTCCAGCCAGCCAACCATTCGGCCATCCATACATCCAGCCATCCATTCATCCGTCGCTCCAGCCAGCCATCCATCCAGCCATCCATTCAGCCATCCATCCATCCATCTCTCCTGCCAGCCATCCATCCAGCCATCCATCCATCCCTCCAGCCAGCCAACCATCTAACCATCGCTCCATCCAGCCACACAGCCATCCATCCATCCCTCCAGCCAGCCATCCATCCAGCCATCCATCCATCCAGCCATCCATCCAGCCATCCATCCATCAATCCATCCCTCCAGCCAATCATCCATCCAGCCCTCCATCCATCCAACCAGCCATCCTTCCATCCATCCATCCATCCCTCCAGCCAGCCAGCCATCCATCCATCCAGCCATCCATCCAGCCATCCATCCATCCATCCATCCCTCCAGCAAGCCATCCATCCAGACATCCCTCCATCCAGACATCCATCCAGCCATCCATCCATCCATCCCTCCAGCCAGCCAACCATCAAGCCATCCCTCCATCCAGCCACCCATCCATCCATCCAGCCATCCATTCATCCATCGCTCCAGCCAGCCATCCATCCAGCCATCCATCCAGCCATCCATCCATCCATCCCTCCTGCCAGCCATCCATCCAGCCATCCATCCATCCAGCCATCCATCCAGCCATCCATCCACCCATCCATCCCTCCAGCCAGCCATCCATCCAGGCATCCATCCATCCAGCATCCATCCAGCCATCCATCCATCCATCCATCCCTCCAGCCAGCCATCCATCCAGCCATCCATCCATCCAGCCATCCATCAATCCATCCATCCCTCCAGCCAGTCATCCATCCAGCCATCCATCCAGCCATCCATCCATCCAGCCATCCATCCAGCCATCCAGCCATCCATCCATCCTCCAGCCTGCCATTCATCCAGCCATCCATCCATTCAGCCATCCATCCATCCATCCATCCATCCATCCCTCCAGCCAGCCATCCATCCAGCCATCCATCCATTCAGCCATCCATCCAGCCATCCATCCATCCATCCATCCCTCCAGCCAGCCATATATCCAGCCATCCATCGATCCAGCCGTCCAACCAGCCATCCTTCCATCCATCCATCCATCCCTCCAGCCAGCCAGTCATTAAGCCATCCATCCATTCAGCCATCCATCCAGCCATCCCTCCATCCAGACATCCATCCAGCCATCCATCCATCCATCCCTCCAGCCAGCCAACCATCAAGCCATCCCTCCATCCAGCCACCCATCCATCCATCCATCCCTCCAGACAGCCATCCATTCAGCCATCCATCCATCCAGCCATCCATCCATCAATCCATCCCTCCAGCCAGTCATCCAACCAGCCCTCCATCCATCCAGCCGTCCATCCAGCCATCCTTCCATCCATCCCTCCAGCCAGCCATCCATCCAGCCATCCATCCATCCAGCCATCCATTCGGCCATCCATCCATCCATCCATCCCTCCAGCCAGCCATCCATCCAGCCATCCATCCATCCTGCCATCCATCCAGCCATCCATCCATCACTCCAGCTATCGCTCCATCCAGCCATCCCTCCATCCAGCCATCCATCCATCCATCCATCCAGCCATCCATCCAGCTATCCATCCAGCCATCCATCCATCAATCCATCCCTCCAGCCAGCCATCCATCCAGCCATCCATCCATCCAGCCGTCCATCCAGCCATCCATCCATCCATTCATCCCTTCAGCCTGTCATCCATCCAACCATCCATCCATCCAGCCATCCATCCAGCCATCCATCCATCAATCCATCCATCCAGCCAGCCATCCATCCAGCCATCCATCCATCCTGCCATCCATCCAGCCATCCATTCAGCCATCCATCCATTCATCCATCCCTCCAGCCAGCCAACCATTCGGCCATCCATACATCCAGCCATCCATTCATCCGTCGCTCCAGCCAGCCATCCATCCAGCCATCCATTCAGCCATCCATCCATCCATCTCTCCTGCCAGCCATCCATCCAGACATCCATCCAGCCATCCATCCATCCCTCCAGCCAGCCAACCATCTAACCATCGCTCCATCCAGCCACACAGCCATCCATCCATCCCTCCAGCCAGCCATCCATCCAGCCATCCATCCATCCAGCCATCCATCCAGCCATCCATCCATCAATTCATCCCTCCAGCCAATCATCCATCCAGCCCTCCATCCATCCAACCAGCCATCCTTCCATCCATCCATCCATCCCTCCAGCCAGCCAGCCATCCATCCATCCAGCCATCCATCCAGCCATCCATCCATCCATCCATCCCTCCAGCAAGCCATCCATCCAGACATCCCTCCATCCAGACATCCATCCAGCCATCCATCCATCCATCCCTCCAGCCAGCCAACCAGCCAGCCATCCCTCCATCCAGCCACCCATCCATCCATCCATCCCTCAAGCCAGCCATCCATTCAGCCATCCATGCATCCAGCCATCCATCCATCCATCCATCCATCAATCCATCCCTCCATCCAGCCATCCATCCAGCCCTCCATCCATCCAGCCGTCCATCCAGCCATCCAACCATCCCTCCAGCCAGCCATCCATCCAGCAATCCATCCATCCAGCCATCCATTCAGCTATCCATCCATCCATCCATCCCTCCAGCCAGCCATCCATCCAGCCATCCATCCATCATGCCATCCATCCAGCCATCCATCCATCCCTCCAGCTATCCCTCCATCCAGCCATCCCTCCATCCAGCCATCCATCCATCCACCCATTCAGCCATCCATCCAGCTATCCATCCAGCCATCCATCCATCAATCCATCCCTCCAGCCAGCCATCCATCCAGCCATCCATCCATCCAGCCGTCCATCCAGCCATCCATCCATCCATTCATCCCTTCAGCCTGCCATCCATCGAGCCATCCATCCAGCCATCCATCCATCAATCCATCCATCCATCAACGCATCCATCCAGCGAGCCATCCATCCAGCCATCCATCCATCCTGCCATCCATCCAGCCATCCATTCAGCCATCCATCCATACATCCATCCCTCCAGCCAGCCAACCATTCGGCCATCCATCCATCCAGCCATCCATTCATCCATCGCTTCAGCCAGCCATCCATCCAGCCATCCATCCAGCCATCCATCCATCCATCCCTCCTGCCAGCCATCCATCCAGCCATCCATCCATCCAGCCATCCATCCACCCATCCATCCCTCCAGCCAGCCATCCATCCAGGCATCCATCCATCCAGCATCCATCCAGCCATCCATCCATCCATCCATCCATCCCTCCAGCCAGCCATCCATCCAGCCATCCATCCATCCAGCCATCCATCCAGCCATCCATCCATCCATCCATCCCTCCAGCCAGTCATCCATCCAGCCATCCATCCAGCCATCCATCCATCAAGCCATCCATCCAGCCATCCAGCCATCCATCCATCCTCCAGCCTGCCATTCATCCAGCCATCCATCCATTCAGCCATCCATCCATCCATCCATCCATCCATCACTCCAGCCAGCCATCCATCCAGCCATCCATCCATTCAGCCATCCATCCAGCCATCCATCCATCCATCCATCCCTCCAGCCAGCCATATCTCCAGCCATCCATCGATCCAGCCGTCCAACCAGCCATCCTTCCATCCATCCATCCATCCCTCCAGCCAGCCAGTCATTAAGCCATCCATCCATTCAGCCATCCATCCAGCCTTCCCTCCATCCAGACATCCATCCCTCCAGCCAGCCAACCATCAAGCCATCCCTCCATCCAGCCACCCATCCATCCATCCATCCCTCCAGACAGCCATCCATTCAGCCATCCATCCATCCAGCCATCCATCCAGCCATCCATCCATCAATCCATCCCTCCAGCCAGCCATCCATCCAGCCCTCCATCCATCCAGCCGTCCATCCAGCCATCCTTCCATCCATCCCTCCAGCCAGCCATCCATCCAGCCATCCATCCATCCAGCCATCCATTCGGCCATCCATCCTTCCATCCATCCCTCCAGCCAGCCATCCATCCAGCCATCCATCCATCCTGCCATCCATCCAGCCATCCATCCATCCCTCCAGCTATCCCTCCATCCAGCCATCCCTCCATCCAGCCATCCATCCATCCATCCATCCAGCTATCCATCCAGCCATCCATCCATCAATCCATCCCTCCAGCCAGCCATCCATCCAGCCATCCATCCATCCAGCCGTCCATCCAGCCATCCATCCATCCATTATCCCTTCAGCCTGTCATCCATCCAACCATCCATCCATCCAGCCATCCATCCAGCCATCCATCCATCAATCCATCCATCCAGCCAGCCATCCATCCAGCCATCCATCCATCCTGCCATCCATCCAGCCATCCATTCAGCCATCCATCCATTCATCCATCCCTCCAGCCAGCCAACCATTCGGCCATCCATACATCCAGCCATCCATTCATCCGTCGCTCCAGCCAGCCATCCATCCAGTCATCCATTCAGCCATCCATCCATCCATCCCTCCTGCCAGCTATCCATCCATCCTTCCAGCCAGCCATCCATCCAGCCATCCATCCATCCTGCCATCCATCCAGCCATCCATCCATCCATCCTTCCCTCCAGTCAGCCATCCATCCAGCCATCCATCCATCCAGCCGCCCATCCAGCCATCCATCCATCCATTCATCCCTTCAGCCTGCCATCCATCCAGCCATCCATCCATCCAGCCATCCATCCAGCCATCATTCCATCAATCCATCCCTCCAGCCAGCCATCCATCCAGGCATCCATCCATCCAGTCATCCATCCAGCCATCCATCCATCCACCCATCCCTCCTGCCAGCCATCCATCCAGCCATCCATCCATCCAGCCATCCATCCAGCCATCCATCCATCCAGCCCTCCAGACAGCCATCCATCCAGGCATCCATCCAGCCATCCATCCAGCCATCCATCCAGCCATCCATCCATCCATCCATCCCTCCACCCAGTCATCCATCCAGCCATCCATCCAGTTTTCCATCCATCCAGCCATCCAACCATCCACCCATCCCTCCAGCCAGCCATTCATCCAGCCATCCATCCATTCAGCCATCCATCCATCCATCCATCCATCCATCCCTCCAGCCAGCCATCCATCCAGCCATCCATCCATTCAGCCATCCATCCAGCCATCCATCCATCCATCCCTCCAGCCAGCCATCCATCCAGCCATTCCTCTATCCAGCTATCCATCAAGCCATCCATCCATCCCTCAAGCCAGCCATACATCCAGCCATCCATCGATCCAGCCATCCAACCAGCCATCCTTCCATCCATCCATCCATCCCTCCAGCCAGCCAGCCATCCATCCATCCAGCCATCCATCCAGCCATCCATCCATCCATCCATCCCTCCAGCAAGCCATCCATCCAGACATCCCTCCATCCAGATATCCATCCAGCCATCCATCCATCCATCCCTCCAGCCAGCCAACCATCCAGCCATCCCTCCATCCAGACACCCATCCATCCATCCATCCCTCAAGCCAGCCATCCATTCAGCCATCCATGCATCCAGCCATCCATCCATCCATCCATCCATCAATCCATCCCTCCAGCCAGCCATCCATCCAGCCCTCCATTCATCCAGCCGTCCATCCAGCCATCCATCCATCCCTCCAGCCAGCCATCCATCCAGCAATCCATCCATCCAGCCATCCATTCAGCTATCCATCCTTCCATCCATCCCTCCAGCCAGCCATCCATCCAGCCATCCATCCATCATGCCATCCAGCCATCCATCCATCCCTCCAGCTATCCCTCCATCCAGCCATCCCTCCATCCAGCCATCCATCCATCCACCCATTCAGCCATCCATCCAGGTATCCATCCAGCCATCCATCCATCAATCCATCCCTTCAGCCTGCCATCCATCCAGCCATCCATCCAGCCATCCATCCATCAATCCATCCATCCATCAACGCATCCATCCAGCGAGCCATCCATCCAGCCATCCATCCATCCTGCCATTCATCCAGCCATCCATTCAGCCATCCATCCATACATCCATCCCTCCAGCCAGCCAACCATTCGGCCATCCATCCATCCATCCATCCATTCATCCATCGCTCCAGCCAGCCATCCATCCAGCCATCCATCCAGCCATCCATCCATCCATCCCTCCTGCCAGCCATCCATCCAGCCATCCATCCATCCAGCCATCCATCCAGCCATCCATCCACCCATCCATCCCTCCAGCCAGCCATCCATCCAGGCATCCATCCGGCCATCCATCCATCCATCCCTCCAGCCAGCCATCCATCCAGCCATCCATCCATCCAGCCATCCATCCAGCCATCCATCCATCCATCCATCCCTCCAGCCAGTCATCCATCCAGCCATCCATCCAGCCATCCATCCATCCAGCCATCCATCCAGCCATCCAGCCATCCATCCATCCTCCAGCCTGCCATTCATCCAGCCATCCATCCATTCAGCCATCCATCCATCCATCCATCCATCCATCCCTCCAGCCAGCCATCCATCCAGCCATCCATCCATTCAGCCATCCATCCAGCCATCCATCCATCCATCCATCCCTCCAGCCAGCCATATATCCAGCCATCCATCGATCCAGCCGTCCAACCAGCCATCCTTCCATCCATCCATCCATCCCTCCAGCCAGCCAGTCATTAAGCCATCCATCCATTCAGCCATCCATCCAGCCATCCCTCCATCCAGACATCCATCCAGCCATCCATCCCTCCAGCCAGCCAACCATCAAGCCATCCCTCCATCCAGCCACCCATCCATCCATCCATCCCTCCAGACAGCCATCCATTCAGCCATCCATCCATCCAGCCATCCAGCCAGCCATCCATCCATCAATCCATCCCTCCAGCCAGCCATCCATCCAGCCCTCCATCCATCCAGCCGTCCATCCAGCCATCCTTCCATCCATCCCTCCAGTCAGCCATCCATCCAGCCATCCATCCATCCAGCCATCCATTCGGCCATCCATCCTTCCATCCATCCCTCCAGCCAGCCATCCATCCAGCCATCCATCCATCCTGCCATCCATCCATCCCTCCAGCTATCCCTCCATCCAGCCATCCCTCCATCCAGCCATCCATCCAGCTATCCATCCAGCCATCCATCCATCAATCCATCCCTCCAGCCAGCCATCCATCCAGCCATCCATCCATCCAGCCGTCCATCCAGCCATCCATCCATCCATTCATCCCTTCAGCCTGTCATCCATCCAACCATCCATCCATCCAGCCATCCATCCAGCCATCCATCCATCAATCCATCCATCCATCCAGCCAGCCATCCATCCAGCCATCCATCCATCCTGCCATCCATCCAGCCATCCATTCAGCCATCCATCCATTCATCCATCCCTCCAGCCAGCAAACCATTCGGCCATCCATACATCCAGCCATCCATTCATCCGTCTCTCCAGCCAGCCATCCATCCAGCCATCCATTCAGCCATCCATCCATCCATCCCTCCTGCCAGCCATCCATCCAGCTATCCATCCATCCAGCCATCCATCCAGCCATCCATCCACCCATCCATCCCTCCAGCCAGCCATCCATCCAGGCATCCATCCATCCAGCCATCCATCCAGCCATCCATCCACCCATCCATCCCTCCAGCCAGCCATCCATCCAGCCATCCATCCATCCAGCCATCCATCCAGCCATCCATTCATCCATCCATCCTTCCAGCCAGTCATCCATCCAGCCATTCATCCAGCCATCCATCCATCCAGCCATCCATCCAGCCATCCAGCCATCCATCAATCCTCCAGCCAGCCATTCATCCAGCCATCCATCCATTCAGCCATCCATCCATCCATCCATCCATCCCTCCAGCCAGCCATCCATCCATTCAGCCATCCATCCAGCCATCCATCCATCCATCCATCCGTCCCTCCAGCCAGCCATCCATCCAGCCATCCCTCTATCCAGCTATCCATCCAGCCATCCATCCATCCATCCATCCCTCCAGCCAGCCATATATCCAGCCATCCATCGATCCAGCCATCCATCCCGCCATCCATCCATCCATCCATCCCATCAGCCAGCCAGTCATTAAGCCATCCATCCATCCAGCCATCCATCCAGCCATCCATCCATCCATCCATCCCTCCAGCCAGCCATCCATCCAGCCATCCCTCCGTCCAGACATCCATCCAGCCATCCATCCCTCCAGCCAGCCAACCATCCAACCATCCCTCCATCCAGCCACACATCCATCCATCCATCCCTCCAGCAAGCCATCCATCCAGCCATCCATCCATCCAGCCATCCATCCAGCCATCCATCCATCAATCCATCCCTCCAGCCAGCCATCCATCCAGCCCTCAATTCATCCAGCCGTCCATCCAGCCATCCTTCCATCCATCCCTCCAGCCAGCCATCCATCCAGCCATCCATCCATCCAGCCATCCATTCAGCTATCCATCCATCCCTCCAGCCAGCCATCCATCCAGCCAGCCATCCATCCTGCCATCCATCCAGCCATCCATCCATCCATCCATTCCTCCAGCCAGCAATCCATCCAGCCATCCATCCAGCCATCCATCCAGCCATCCATCCATCCCTCCAGCTATCCCACCATCCAGCCATCCATCCATCCATCCATCCATCCATCCAGCCATCCATCCAGCCATATATCCATCCAGCCTTCCAGCCATCCAGCCATCCATCCATCCAGCCATCCATTCATCCAGCCATCCATCCATCCATCCATCCATCCATCCAGCCATCCAACCAGGCATCCATCCATCCAGCCATCCATCCAGCCATCCATCCATCCATCCATCCCGCCAGCGAGTCATCCATCCAGTCATCCATCCATCCAGCCATCCATCCAGCCAGCCATTCATCCAGCCATCCATCCATCCAGCCATCCATCCAGCCATCCATCCATCCATCCATCCATCCCTCCAGCAAGCCATCCGTCCATCCATCCATCCCTCCAGCCAGCCATCCATCCAGCCATCCCTCCATCCAGCCATCCATCCAGCCATGCATGCATTCATCCATCTCTCCAAACAGCCATCCATCCTGCCATTCATCCATCCATCCATAACTCCAGCCAGCCAGCCATCCATCCATCCATCCAGCCATCCATCCAGCCATCCATCCATCAATTCCCGGCCAGCCAGCCATCCATCCAGTCATCCTGCCATCCAGCCATCCATCCAGCCATCCATCCATTCATCCATCCCTCCAGCCAGCCATCCATCCAGCCATCCATCCATCCAGCCATCCTTTCAGCCATCCATCCATCCCTTCAGCCAGCCATCCATTCGGCCATCCATCCATCCAGCCATCCATCCATCCATCCCTCCAGCCAGCCATCCATCCAGCCAGCCATCCATCCAGCCATCCATCCATCCAGCCATCCATCCATCCAACCATCCATCCATCCATCCATCCATCCATTCATCCGTTCCTCCAGCCAGCCATCCATCCATCCAGCCATCCATCCAGCCATCCATCCATCCATCCTTCCTTCCAGCCAGCCATCCATCCAGCCATCCATCCATTCAGCCCCCCATCCAGCCATCCCTCCATCCATCCATCCCTCCAGCCAGTCATCCATCCAGCCATCCATCCATCAAGCCATCCATCCAGCCATCAATCCATCCATCACTCGAGCCAACCTTCATCCAGTCATCCATCCATCCAGCCATCCATCCATCCATCCCTCCAGCAAGCCATCCATCAAGCCATCCATCCATCCAGCCATCCATCCATCCATCCATCCATCCATCCCTCCAGCCAGTCATCCATCCAGCCATCCCTCCATCCAGCCAGCCATCCAGCCATTCATCCATCTCTCCAGCCAGCCATACATCCAGCCATCCATCCATCCAGCCATCCATCCAGCCATCCATCCATCCCTCCAGCCAGCCAGTCATTAAGCCATCCAACCATCCAGCCATCCATCCAGCCATCCATCCAGCCATCCATCCCTCCAGCCAGTCATCCATTCAGCCATCCCTCCATCCAGCCATCCATCCAGCCATCCATCCATCCATCCATCCATCCATCCCTCCAGCCAGCCAACCAACCAGCCATCCCTCCATCCAGCCATCCATCCATCCATCCATCCCACCAGCCAGCCATCCATCCAGCCATCCATCCAGCTATCCATCCAGCCATCCATCCATCAATCCATCCCTCCAGCCAGCCATCCATCCAGCCATCCATCCATCCAGCCATCCATCCATCCAGCCGTCCATCCAGCCATCCATCCATCCATTCATCCCTTCAGCCTGTCATCCATCCAGCCATCCATCCATCCAGCCATCCATCCAGCCATCCATCCATCAATCCATCCATCCAGCGAGCCATCCATCCAGCCATCCATCCATCCTGCCATCCATCCAGCCATCCATCCCTCCAGCCAGCCAACCATTCGGCCATCCAGCCATCCATTAAGCCATCCATCCATCCCTCCAGCCAGCCAACCATTCGGCCATCCATCCATCCAGCCATCCATTCATCCATCCATCCATTCATCCATCCCTCCAGCCAGCCAACCATTCGGCCATCCAGCCATCCATTCATCCGTCGCTCCAGCCAGCCATCCATCCAGCCATCCATTGAGCCATCCATCCATCCATCCCTCCTGCCAGCCATCCATCCAGCCATCCATCCATCCATCCAGCCATCCATCCAGCCATCCATCCACCCATCCATCCCTCCAGCCAGCCATCCATCCAGGCATCCATCCATCCAGCCATCCATCCATCCAGCCATCCAGCCATCCATCCAGCCATCATTCCATCAATCCATCCATCCAGCCAGCCATCCATCCAGCCATCCATCCATCCTGCCATCCATCCAGCCATCCATTCAGCCATCCATCCATTCATCCATCCCTCCTGCCACCCAACCATTCGGCCATCCATACATCCAGCCATCCATTCATCCGTCGCTCCAGCCAGCCATCCATCCAGCCATCCATTCAGCCATCCATCCTTCCATCCCTCCTGCCAGCCATCCATCCAGCCATCCATCCAGCCAGCCATCCATCCAGCCATCCATCCCTCCAGCCAGCCATCCATCCAGGCATCCATCCATCCAGCCATCCATCCAGCCATCCATCCACCCATCCATCCCTCCAGCCAGCCATCCATCCAGCCATCCATCCAGCCATCCATCCATCCAGCCATCCATCCAGCCATCCATTCATCCATCCATCCTTCCAGCCAGTCATCCATCCAGCCATCCATCCAGCCTTCCATCCATCCAGCCATCCATCCAGCCATCCAGCCATCCATCCATCCTCCAGCCAGCCATTCATCCAGCCATCCATCCATTCAGCCATCCATCCATCCATCCATCCATCCCTCCAGCCAGCCATCCATCCATTCAGCCATCCATCCAGCCATCCATCCATCCCTCTATCCAGCTATCCATCCAGCCATCCATCCATCCATCCATCCCTCCAGCCAGCCATATATCCAGCCATCCATCGATCCAGCCATCCATCCAGCCATCCATCCATCCATCCATCCATCCATCCCATCAGCCAGCCAGTCATTAAGCCATCCATCCATCCATCCAGCCATCCATCCAGCCATCCATCCATCCCTCCAGCCAGCCATCCATCCAGCTATCCCTCCATCCAGACATCCATCCAGCCATCCATCCATCCATCCCTCCAGCCAGCCAACCATCCAACCATCCCTCCATCCAGCCACACATCCATCCATCCATCCCTCCAGCAAGCCATCCATCCAGCCATCCATCCATCCAGCCATCCATCCAGCCATCCATCCATCAATCCATCCCTCCAGCCAGCCATCCATCCAGCCCTCCATTCATCCAGCCGTCCATCCAGCCATCCTTCCATCCATCCCTCCAGCCAGCCATCCATCCAGCCATCCATCCATCCAGCCATCCATTCAGCTATCCATCCATCCATCCATCCCTCCAGCCAGCCATCCATCCAGCCATCCATCCATCCTGCCATCCATCCAGCCATCCATCCATCCATCCATTCCTCCAGCCAGCAATCCATCCAGCCATCCATCCAGCCATCCATCCATCCCTCCAGCTATCCCTCCATCCAGCCATCCATCCAGCCATCCATCCATCCATCCATCCATCCATCCAGCCATCCATCCAGCCATCCATCCATCCAGCCTTCCAGCCATCCAGCCATCCATCCATCCAGCCATCCATTCATCCAGCCATCCATCCATCCATCCACCCAGCCATCCAACCAGGCATCCATCCATCCAGCCATCCATCCAGCCATCCATCGATCCATCCATCCCGCCAGCGAGTCATCCATCCAGCCATCCATCCATCCAGCCATCCATCCAGCCAGCCATTCATCCAGCCATCCATCCATCCAGCCATCCATCCAGCCATCCATCCATCCATCCATCCATCCCTCCAGCAAGCCATCCATCCAGCCATCCATCCATTCAGCCAGCCATCCAGCCATCCGTCCATCCATCCATCCCTCCAGCCAGCCATCCATCCAGCCATCCCTCCATCCAGCCATCCATCCAGCCATCCATGCATTCATCCATCTCTCCAAACAGCCATCCATCCTGCCATTCATCCATCCATCAATACCTCCAGCCAGCCAGCCATCCATCCAACCATCCATCCAGCCATCCATCCAGCCATCCATCCATCAATACACCCGCCCAGCCAGCCATCCATCCAGTCATCCTGCCATCCAGCCATCCATCCAGCCATCCATCCTTTCATCCATCCCTCCAGCCAGCCATCCATGCAGCCATCCATCCATCCAGCCATCCTTTCAGCCATCCATCCATCCATCCACCCCTTCAGCCAGCCATCCATTCGGCCATCCATCCATCCAGCCATCCATCCATCCATCCCTCCAGCCAACCATCCATCCAGCCAGCCATCCATCCAGCCATCCATCCATCCAGCCATCCATCCATCCAACCATCCATCCATCCATCCATCCATCCATCCATCCATTCATCCGTTCCTCCAGCCAGCCATCCATCCAGCCATCCATCCATCCAGCCATCCATCCAGCCATCCATCCATCCATCCTTCCTTCCAGCCAGCCATCCATCCAGCCATCCATCCATTCAGCCCCCCATCCAGCCATCCCTCCATCCATCCATCCCTCCAGCCAGTCATCCATCCAGCCATCCATCCATCAAGCCATCCATCCAGCCATCAATCCATCCATCACTCGAGCCAGCCTTCATCCAGTCATCCATCCATCCAGCCATCCATCCATCCATCCCTCCAGCAAGCCATCCATCAAGCCATCCATCCATCCAGCCATCCATCCATCCATCCATCCATCCCTCCAGCCAGTCATCCATCCAGCCATCCCTCCATCCAGCCATCCATCCAGCCATCCAACCATTCATCCATCTCTCCAGCCAGCCATACATCCAGCCATCCATCCATCCAGCCATCCATCCAGCCATCCATCCATCCCTCCAGCCAGCCAGTCATTAAGCCATCCAACCATCCAGCCATCCATCCAGCCATCCATCCAGCCTTCCATCCCTCCAGCCAGCCATCCATTCAGCCATCCCTCCATCCAGCCATCCATCCAGCCATCCATCCATCCATCCATCCATCCCTCCAGCCAGCCAACCAACCAGCCATCCCTCCATCCAGCCATCCATCCATCCATCCATCCCACCAGCCAGCCATCCATCCAGCCATCCATCCAGCTATCCATCCAACCATCCATCCATCAATCCATCCCTCCAGCCAGCCATCCATCCAGCCATCCATCCATCCAGCCGTCCATCCAGCCATCCATCCATCCATTCATCCCTTCAGCCTGTCATCCATCCAGCCATCCATCCATCCAGCCATCCATCCAGCCATCCATCCATCAATCCATCCATCCAGCGAGCCATCCATCCAGCCATCCATCCATCCTGCCATCCATCCAGCCATCCATTCAGCCATCCATCCATCCATCCATCCCTCCAGCCAGCCAACCATTCGGCCATCCAGCCATCCATTCAGCCATCCATCCATCCCTCCAGCCAGCCAACCATTCGGTCATCCATCCATCCAGCCATCCATTCATCCATCCATCCATTCATCCATCCCTCCAGCCAGCCAACCATTCGGCCATCCATCCATCCAGCCATCCATCCAGCCATCCATCCATCCATCCATCCATCCCTCTAGCCAGCCATCCATCCAGCCATCCCTCCATCCAGACATCCATCCAGCCATCCATCCATCCATCCCTCCAGCCAGCCAACGATCCAACCATCCCTCCATCCAGCCACACATCCATCCATCCATCCCTCCAGCCAGCCATCCATCCAGCCATCGATCCATCCAGCTATCCATCCAACCATCCATCCATCAATCCATCCCTCCAGCCAGCCATCCATCCAGCCCTCCATTCATCCAGCCGTCCATCCAGCCATCCTTCCATCCATCCCTCCAGCCAGCCATCCATCCAGCCATCCATTCAGCTATCCATCCATCCATCCATCCCTCCAGCTAGCCATCCATCCAGCCATCCATCCATCCTGCCATCCATCCAGCCATCCATCCATCCGTCCATTCCTCCAGCCAGCAATCCATCCAGCCATACATCCAGCCATCCATCCAGCCATCCATCCATCCCTCCAGCTATCCCTCCATCCAGCCATCCATCCATCCATCCATCCATCCAGCCATCCATCTATCCAGCCTTCCAGCCATCCAGCCATCCAGCCATCCATTCATCCAGCCATCCATCCATCCATCCATCCATCCATCCAGGCATCCATCCATCCAGCCATCCATCCAGCCATCCATCCATCCATCCCGCCAGCGAGTCATCCATCCAGCCATCCATCCATCCAGCCATCCATCCAGCCAGCCATTCATCCAGCCATCCATCCATCCAGCCATCCATCCAGCCATCCATCCATCCATCCATCCATCCCTCCAGCAAGCCATCCATCCAGCCATCCATCCATTCAGCCAGCCATCCAGCCATCCGTCCATCCATCCATCCCTCCAGCCAGCCATCCATCCAGCCATCCCTCCATCCAGCCATCCATCCAGCCATCCATGCATTCATCCATCTCTCCAAACAGCCATCCATCCTGCCATTCATCCATCCATCCATACCTCCAGCCAGCCAGCCATCCATCCATCCATCCATCAAGCCATCCATCCAGCCATCCATCCATCAATCCACCCGCCCAGCCAGCCATCCATCCAGTCATCCTGCCATCCAGCCATCCATCCAGCCATCCATCCATTCATCCATCCCTCCAGCCATCCATCCATCCAGCCATCCATCCATCCAGCCATCCTTTCAGCCATCCATCCATCCATCCATCCCTTCAGCCAGCCATACATTCGGCCATCCATCCATCCAGCCATCCATCCATCCATCCCTCCCGCCAGCCATCCATCCATCCAGCCATCCAACCAGCCATCCATCCATCCAGCAATCCATCCATCCAACCATCCATCCATCCATCCATCCATCCATCCATCCATTCATCCGTTCATCCGTTCCTCCAGCCAGCCATCCATCCAGCCATCCAGCCATCCTGCCATCCATCCAGCCATCCATTCAGCCATCCATCCATCCATCCATCCATTCATCCGTTCCTCCAGCCAGCCATCCATCCAGCCATCCATCCATCCTGCCATCCATCCAGCCATCCATTCAGCCATCCATCCGTTCCTCCAGCCAGCCATCCATCCAGCCATCCATCCATCCTGCCATCCATCCAGCCATCCATTCAGCCATCCATCCATCCATCCATCCATTCATCCGTTCCTCCAGCCAGCCATCCATCCAGCCATCCATCCAGCCATCCATCCATCCATCCTTCCTTCCAGCCAGCCATCCATCCAGCCATCCATCCCCCCATCCAGCCATCCCTCCATCCATCCATCCCTCCAGCCAGTCATCCATCCAGCCATCCATCCATCAAGCTATCCATCCAGCCATCAATCCATCCATCACTCGAGCCAGCCTTCATCCAGTCATCCATCCATCCAGCCTTCCATCCATCCATCCCTCCAGCAAGCCATCCATCAAGCCATCCATCCAGCCAGCCATCCATCCATCCATCCATCCCTCCAGCCAGTCATCCATCCAGCCATCCCTCCATCCAGCCATCCATCCAGCCATCCAACCATTCATCCATCTCTCCAGCCAGCCATACATCCAGCCATCCATCCATCCAGCCATCCATCCAGCCATCCATCCATCCCTCCAGCCAGCCAGTCATTAAGCCATCCAACCATCCAGCCATCCATCCAGCCATCCATCCAGCCATCCATCCCTCCAGCCAGCCATCCATTCAGCCATCCCCCCATCCAGCCATCCATCGAGCCATCCATCCATCCATCCATCCCACCAGCCAGCCATCCATCCAGCCATCCATCCAGCTATCCATCCAGCCATCCATCCATCAATCTATCCCTCCAGCCAGCCATCCATCCAGACATCCATCCATCCAGCCGTCCATCCAGCCATCCATCCATCCATTCATCCCTTCAGCCTGTCATCCATCCAGCCATCCATCCATCCAGCCATCCACCCAGCCATCCATCCATCAATCCATCCATCCAGCGAGCCATCCATCCAGCCATCCATCCATCCTGCCATCCATCCAGCCATCCATTCAGCCATCCATCCATCCATCCATCCCTCCAGCCAGCCAACCATTCGGCCATCCAGCCATCCATTCAGCCATCCATCCATCCCTCCAGCCAGCCAACCATTCGACCATCCATCCATCCAGCCATCCATTCATCCATCGCTCCAGCCAGCCATCCATTCAGCCATCCATCCAGCCATCCATCCATCCATCCCTCCTGCCAGCCATCCATCCAGCCATGCATCCATCCAGCCATCCATCCAGCCAGCCATCCACCCATCCATCCCTCCAGCCAGCCATCCATCCAGGCATCCATCCATCCAGCCATCCATCCAGCCATCCATCCATCCATCCATCCCTCCAGCCAGCCATCCATCCAGCCATCCATCCATCCAGCCATCCATCCAGCCATCCATTCATCCATCCATCCTTCCAGCCAGTCATCCATCCAGCCATCCATCCAGCCATCCATCCATCCAGCTATCCATCCAGCCATCCAGCCATCCATCCATCCTCCAGCCAGCCATTCATCCAGCCATCCATCCATTCAGCCATCCATCCATCCATCCATCCCTCCAGCCAGCCACCCATCCAGCCATCCATCCATTCAGCCATCCATCCAGCCATCCATCCATCCATCCATCCCTCCAGCCAGCCATCCATCCAGCCATCCCTCTATCCAGCTATCCATCCAGCCATCCATCCATCCATCCATCCCTCCAGCCAGCCATATATCCAGCCATCCATCGATCCAGCCATCCATCCAGCCATCCATCCAGCCATCCATCCATCCATCCATCCCTCCAGCCAGTCATCCATCCAGCCATCCCTCCATCCAGATATGCATCCAGCCATACATCCATCCATCCATCCCTCCAGCCAGCCAACCATCCAACCATCCCTCCATCCAGCCACACATCCATCCATCCATCCCTTCAGCCAGCCATCCATCCAGCCATCCATCCATCCAGCCATCCATCCAGCCATCCATCCATCAATCCATCCCTCCAGCCAGCCATCCATCCAGCCCTCCATCCATCCAGCCGTCCATCCAGCCATCCTTCCATCCATCCCTCCAGCCAGTCATCCATCCAGCCATCCATTCATCCAGCCATCCATTCAGCTATCCATCCATCCATCCATCCCTCCAGCCAGCCATCCAACCAGCCATCCATCCATCCTGCCATCCATCCAGCCATCCATCCATCCATCCATTCCTCCAGCCAGCAATTCATCCAGCCATCCATCCTTCCAGCCATCCATCCAGCCATCCGTCCATATCTCCAGCTATCCCTCCATCCAGCCATCCATCCAGCCATCCATCCATCCATCCATCCATCCATCCATCCAGCCTTCCAGCCATCCAGACATCCATCCATCCAGCCATCCATCCATCCAGCCATCCATCCATCCATCCATCCATCCAGCCATCCATCCAGGTATCCATCCATCCAGCCATCCATTCAGCCATCCATCCATCCATCCCGCCAGCGAGTCATCCATCCAGCCATCCAGCCATCCAGCCATCCATCCAGCCAGCCATTCATCCAGCCATCCATCCATCCAGCCATCCATCCAGCCATCCATCCATCCATCCATCCATCCCTCCAGCAAGCCATCCATCCAGCCATCCATCCATTCAGCCAGCCATCCAGACATCCGTCCATCCATCCATCCCTCCAGCCAGCCATCCATCCAGCCATCCCTCCATCCAGCCATCCATCCAGCTTCCATGCATTCATCCATCTCTCCATCCAGCCATCCATCCTGCCATTCATCCATCCATCCACACCTCCAGCCAGCCAGCCATCCATCCATCCATCCATCCAGCCATCCATCCAGCCATCCATCCATCAATCCACCCGCCCAGCCAGTCATCCATCCAGTCATCCTGCCATCCAGCCATCCATCCAGCCATCCATCCATTCATCCATCCCTCCAGCCAGCCATCCATCCATCCATCCATCCATCCAGCCATCCTTTCAGCCATCCATCCATCCATCCATCCCTTCAGCCAGCCATCCATTCGGCCATCCATCCACCCAGCCATCCATCCATCCATCCCTCCAGCCAGCCATCCCTCCAGCCAGCCATCCATCCAGCCATCCATCCATCCAGCCATCCATCCATCCAACCATCCATCCATCCATCAGTTCCTCCAGCCAGCCATCCATCCAGCCATCCATCCATCCAGCCATCCATCCAGCCATCCATCCATCCATCCTTCCTTCCAGCCAGCCATCCATCCAGCCATCCATCCATTCAGCCCCCCATCCAGCCATCCATCCATCCATCCATCCCTCCATCCAGTCATCCATCCAGCCATCCATCCATCAAGCCATCCATCCAGCCATCAATCCATCCATCACTCGAGCCAGCCTTCATTCAGTCATCCATCCATCCAGCCATCCATCCAGCCATCCATCCATCCCTCCAGCCAGCCAGTCATTAAGCCATCCAACCATCCAGCCATCCATCCAGCCATCCATCCAGCCATCCATCCCTCCAGCCAGCCATCCATTCAGCCATCCCCCCATCCAGCCATCCATCGAGCCATCCATCCATCCATCCATCCCACCAGCCAGCCATCCATCCAGCCATCCATCCAGCTATCCATCCAGCCATCCATCCATCAATCTATCCCTCCAGCCAGCCATCCATCCAGACATCCATCCATCCAGCCGTCCATCCAGCCATCCATCCATCCATTCATCCCTTCAGCCTGTCATCCATCCAGCCATCCATCCATCCAGCCATCCACCCAGCCATCCATCCATCAATCCATCCATCCAGCGAGCCATCCATCCAGCGAGCCATCCATCCTGCCATCCATCCAGCCATCCATTCAGCCATCCATCCATCCATCCATCCCTCCAGCCAGCCAACCATTCGGCCATCCAGCCATCCATTCAGCCATCCATCCATCCCTCCAGCCAGCCAACCATTCGACCATCCATCCATCCAGCCATCCATTCATCCATCGCTCCAGCCAGCCATCCATTCAGCCATCCATCCAGCCATCCATCCATCCATCCCTCCTGCCAGCCATCCATCCAGCCATGCATCCATCCAGCCATCCATCCAGCCAGCCATCCACCCATCCATCCCTCCAGCCAGCCATCCATCCAGGCATCCATCCATCCAGCCATCCATCCAGCCATCCATCCATCCATCCATCCATCCCTCCAGCCAGCCATCCATCCAGCCATCCATCCATCCAGCCATCCATCCAGCCATCCATTCATCCATCCATCCTTCCAGCCAGTCATCCATCCAGCCATCCATCCAGCCATCCATCCATCCAGCCATCCATCCAGCCATCCAGCCATCCATCCATCCTCCAGCCAGCCATTCATCCAGCCATCCATCCATTCAGCCATCCATCCATCCATCCATCCCTCCAGCCAGCCACCCATCCAGCCATCCATCCATTCAGCCATCCATCCAGCCATCCATCCATCCATCCATCCCTCCAGCCAGCCATCCATCCAGCCATCCCTCTATCCAGCTATCCATCCAGCCATCCATCCATCCCTCCAGCCAGCCATATATCCAGCCATCCATCGATCCAGCCATCCATCCAGCCATCCATCCAGCCATCCATCCATCCCTCCAGCCAGTCATCCATCCAGCCATCCCTCCATCCAGATATGCATCCAGCCATACATCCATCCATCCATCCCTCCAGCCAGCCAACCATCCAACCATCCCTCCATCCAGCCACACATCCATCCATCCATCCCTTCAGCCAGCCATCCATCCAGCCATCCATCCATCCAGCCATCCATCCAGCCATCCATCCATCAATCCATCCCTCCAGCCAGCCATCCATCCAGCCCTCCATCCATCCAGCCGTCCATCCAGCCATCCTTCCATCCATCCCTCCAGCCAGTCATCCATCCAGCCATCCATTCATCCAGCCATCCATTCAGCTATCCATCCATCCATCCATCCCTCCAGCCAGCCATCCAACCAGCCATCCATCCATCCTGCCATCCATCCAGCCATCCATCCATCCATCCATTACTCCAGCCAGCAATTCATCCAGCCATCCATCCTTCCAGCCATCCATCCAGCCATCCGTCCATATCTCCAGCTATCCCTCCATCCAGCCATCCATCCAGCCATCCATCCATCCATCCATCCATCCATCCATCCATCCATCCATCCATCCAGCCTTCCAGCCATCCAGACATCCATCCATCCAGCCATCCATCCATCCATCCATCCATCCAGCCATCCATTCAGCCATCCATCCATCCATCCCGCCAGCGAGTCATCCATCCAGCCATCCAGCCATCCAGCCATCCATCCAGCCAGCCATTCATCCAGCCATCCATCCATCCAGCCATCCATCCAGCCATCCATCCATCCATCCATCCATCCATCCATCCATCCATTCAGCCAGCCATCCAGACATCCGTCCATCCATCCATCCCTCCAGCCAGCCATCCATCCAGCCATCCCTCCATCCAGCCATCCATCCAGCTTCCATGCATTCATCCATCTCTCCATCCAGCCATCCATCCTGCCATTCATCCATCCATCCACACCTCCAGCCAGCCAGCCATCCATCCATCCATCCATCCAGCCATCCATCCAGCCATCCATCCATCAATCCACCCGCCCAGCCAGTCATCCATCCAGTCATCCTGCCATCCAGCCATCCATCCAGCCATCCATCCATTCATCCATCCCTCCAGCCAGCCATCCATCCATCCATCCATCCATCCAGCCATCCTTTCAGCCATCCATCCATCCATCCATCCCTTCAGCCAGCCATCCATTCGGCCATCCATCCACCCAGCCATCCATCCATCCATCCCTCCAGCCAGCCATCCCTCCAGCCAGCCATCCATCCAGCCATCCATCCATCCAGCCATCCATCCATCCAACCATCCATCCATCCATCAGTTCCTCCAGCCAGCCATCCATCCAGCCATCCATCCATCCAGCCATCCATCCAGCCATCCATCCATCCATCCTTCCTTCCAGCCAGCCATCCATCCAGCCATCCATCCATTCAGCCCCCCATCCAGCCATCCATCCATCCATCCATCCCTCCATCCATCCATCAAGCCATCCATCCAGCCATCAATCCATCCATCACTCGAGCCAGCCTTCATTCAGTCATCCATCCATCCAGCCATCCATCCAGCCATCCATCCATCCATCCCTCCAGCAAGCCATCCATCAAGCCATCCATCCATCCAGCCATCCATCCAACCATCCATCCATCCATCCCTCCAGCCAGTCATCCATCCAGCCATCCCTCCATCCAGCCATCCATCCAGCCATCCAACCATTCATCCATCTCTCCAGCCAGCCATACATCCAGCCATCCATCCATCCAGCCATCCATCCAGCCATCATTCCATCCCTCCAGCCAGCCAGTCATTAAGCCTTCCAACCATCCAGCCATCCATCCAGCCATCCATCCCTCCAGCCAGCCATCCATCCAGCCATCCCTCCATCCAGCCATCCATCCAGCCATCCATCCATCCATCCCTCCAGCCAGCCAACCATCCAGCCATCCCTCCATCCATCCATCCATCCATCCATCCCACCAGCCAGCCATCCATCCAGCCATACATCCAGCTATCCATCCAGCCATCCATTCTTCAATCCATCCCTCCAGCCAGCCATCCATCCAGCCATCCATTCATCCATCCCTCCAGCCAGCCATCCATCCAGCCATCCATCCAGCCAGCCATCCATCCATCCATCCATCCCTCCAGCAAGCCATCCATCCAGCCATCCATCCATTCAGCCAGCCATCCAGACATCCGTCCATCCATCCATCCCTCCAGCCAGCCATCCATCCAGCCATCCCTCCATCCAGCCATCCATCCAGCTTCCATGCATTCATCCATCTCTCCATCCAGCCATCCATCCTGCCATTCATCCATCCATCCACACCTCCAGCCAGCCAGCCATCCATCCATCCATCCATCCAGCCATCCATCCAGCCATCCATCCATCAATCCACCCGCCCAGCCAGTCATCCATCCAGTCATCCTGCCATCCAGCCATCCATCCAGCCATCCATCCATTCATCCATCCCTCCAGCCAGCCATCCATCCATCCATCCATCCATCCAGCCATCCTTTCAGCCATCCATCCATCCATCCATCCCTTCAGCCAGCCATCCATTCGGCCATCCATCCACCCAGCCATCCATCCATCCATCCCTCCAGCCAGCCATCCATCCAGCCAGCCATCCATCCAGCCATCCATCCAGCCATCCATCCATCCAGCCATCCATCCATCCAACCATCCATCCATCCATCCAGCCATCCATCCATCAGTTCCTCCAGCCAGCCATCCATCCAGCCATCCATCCATCCAGCCATCCATCCAGCCATCCATCCATCCATCCTTCCTTCCAGCCAGCCATCCATCCAGCCATCCATCCATTCAGCCCCCCATCCAGCCATCCATCCATCCATCCATCCCTCCATCCAGTCATCCATCCAGCCATCCATCCATCAAGCCATCCATCCAGCCATCAATCCATCCATCACTCGAGCCAGCCTTCATTCAGTCATCCATCCATCCAGCCATCCATCCAGCCATCCATCCATCCATCCCTCCAGCAAGCCATCCATCAAGCCATCCATCCATCCAGCCATCCATCCAACCATCCATCCATCCATCCCTCCAGCCAGTCATCCATCCAGCCATCCCTCCATCCAGCCATCCATCCAGCCATCCAACCATTCATCCATCTCTCCAGCCAGCCATACATCCAGCCATCCATCCATCCAGCCATCCATCCAGCCATCCATCCATCCCTCCAGCCAGCCAGTCATTAAGCCTTCCAACCATCCAGCCATCCATCCAGCCATCCATCCCTCCAGCCAGCCATCCATCCAGCAATCCCTCCATCCAGCCATCCATCCAGTCATCCATCCATCCATCCCTCCAGCCAGCCAACCATCCAGCCATCCCTCCATCCATCCATCCATCCATCCATCCCACCAGCCAGCCATCCATCCAGCCATACATCCAGCTATCCATCCAGCCATCCATTCTTCAATCCATCCCTCCAGCCAGCCATCCATCCAGCCATCCATTCATCCATCCCTCCAGCCAGCCATCCATCCAGCCATCCATCCAGCCAGCCATCCATCCATCCATCCCTCCTGACAGCGATCCATCCAGCCATCCATCCATCCAGCCATCCATCCAGCCATCCATCCATCCGTCCATCCCTCCAGCCAGCCATCCATCCGGGCATCCATCCATCCAGCCATCCATCCAGCCATCCATCCATCCATCCATCCCTCCAGCCAGCCATCCATGCAGCCATCCATCCATCCAGCCATCCATCCATCCATCCATCCCTCCAGCCAGCCATTTATCCAGCCATCCATCCATTTAGCCATTCATCCAGCCATCCATCCATCCATCCATCCCTCCAGCCAGCCACTCATCCAGCCATCCGTCCATTCAGCCATCCATCCATCCAGCCATCCATCCATCCAGCCCTCCAGCCAGCCATCCATCCAGCCATCCCTCTATCCAGCCATCCATCCAGCCATCCATCCATCCATCCATCCAACCCTCCAGCCAGCCGTACATCCAGCCATCCATCGATCCAGCCTTCCAGCCATCCAGCCATCCAGCCATCCATCCAGCCATCCATTCATCCAGCCATCAATCCATCCATCCATCCATCCAGCCATCCAACCAGGCATCCATCCATCCAGCCATCCATCCAGCCATCCATCCATCCATCCATCCCGCCAGCGAGTCATCCATCCAGCCATCCATCCATCGAGCCATCCATCCAGCCAGCCATTCATCCAGCCATCCATCCATCCAGCCATCCATCCAGCCATCCCTCCAGCAAGCCATCCATCCAGCCATCCATCCATTCAGCCAGCCATCCAGCCATCCGTCCATCCATCCATCCCTCCAGCCAGCCATCCATCCAGCCATCCCTCCATCCAGCCATCCATCCAGCCATCCATGCATTCATCCATCTCTCCAAACAGCCATCCATCCTGCCATTCATCCATCCATCCATACCTCCAGCCAGCCAGCCATCCATCCATCCATCCATCCAGCCATCCATCCAGCCATCCATCCAGCCATCCATCCATCAATCCACCCGCCCAGCCAGCCATCCATCCAGTCATCCTGCCATCCAGCCATCCATCCAGCCATCCATCCATTCATCCATCCCTCCAGCCAGCCATCCATCCAGCCATCCATCCATCCAGCCATCCTTTCAGCCATCCATCCATCCATCCATCCATTCATCCGTTCCTCCAGCCAGCCATCCATCCAGCCATCCATCCAGCCATCCATCCATCCTTCCTTCCAGCCAGCCATCCATCCAGCCATCCATCCATCCAGCCATCCATCCAGCCATCCATCCATCAATCCATCCCTCCAGCCAGCCATCCATCCAGCCCTCCATCCATCCAGCCGTCCATCCAGCCATCCTTCCATCCATCCCTCCAGCCAGTCATCCATCCAGCCATCCATTCATCCAGCCATCCATTCAGCTATCCATCCATCCATCCATCCCTCCAGCCAGCCATCCAACCAGCCATCCATCCAGCCATCCATCCATCCATCCATTCCTCCAGCCAGCAATTCATCCAGCCATCCATCCTTCCAGCCATCCATCCAGCCATCCGTCCATATCTCCAGCTATCCCTCCATCCAGCCATCCATCCAGCCATCCATCCATCCATCCATCCATCCATCCATCCAGCCTTCCAGCCATCCAGACATCCATCCATCCAGCCATCCATCCATCCAGCCATCCATCCATCCATCCATCCATCCATCCAGCCATCCATTCAGCCATCCATCCATCCATCCCGCCAGCGAGTCATCCATCCAGCCATCCAGCCATCCAGCCATCCATCCAGCCAGCCATTCATCCAGCCATCCATCCATCCAGCCATCCATCCAGCCATCCATCCATCCATCCATCCATCCCTCCAGCAAGCCATCCATCCAGCCATCCATCCATTCAGCCAGCCATCCAGACATCCGTCCATCCATCCATCCCTCCAGCCAGCCATCCATCCATCCAGCCATCCATCCAGCTTCCATGCATTCATCCATCTCTCCATCCAGCCATCCATCCTGCCATTCATCCATCCATCCACACCTCCAGCCAGCCAGCCATCCATCCATCCATCCATCCAGCCATCCATCCAGCCATCCATCCATCAATCCACCCGCCCAGCCAGTCATCCTTCCAGTCATCCTGCCATCCAGCCATCCATCCAGCCATCCATCCATTCATCCATCCCTCCAGCCAGCCATCCATCCATCCATCCATCCATCCAGCCATCCTTTCAGCCATCCATCCATCCATCCATCCCTTCAGCCAGCCATCCATTCGGCCATCCATCCACCCAGCCATCCATCCATCCATCCCTCCAGCCAGCCATCCCTCCAGCCAGCCATCCATCCAGCCATCCATCCATCCAGCCATCCATCCATCCAACCATCCATCCATCCATCAGTTCCTCCAGCCAGCCATCCATCCAGCCATCCATCCATCCAGCCATCCATCCAGCCATCCATCCATCCATCCTTCCTTCCAGCCAGCCATCCATCCAGCCATCCATCCATTCAGCCCCCCATCCAGCCATCCATCCATCCATCCATCCCTCCATCCATCCATCAAGCCATCCATCCAGCCATCAATCCATCCATCACTCGAGCCAGCCTTCATTCAGTCATCCATCCATCCAGCCATCCATCCAGCCATCCATCCATCCATCCCTCCAGCAAGCCATCCATCAAGCCATCCATCCATCCAGCCATCCATCCAACCATCCATCCATCCATCCCTCCAGCCAGTCATCCATCCAGCCATCCCTCCATCCAGCCATCCATCCAGCCATCCAACCATTCATCCATCTCTCCAGCCAGCCATACATCCAGCCATCCATCCATCCAGCCATCCATCCAGCCATCATTCCATCCCTCCAGCCAGCCAGTCATTAAGACTTCCAACCATCCAGCCATCCATCCAGCCATCCATCCCTCCAGCCAGCCATCCATCCAGCCATCCCTCCATCCAGCCATCCATCCAGCCATCCATCCATCCATCCAGCCATCCCTCCATCCATCCATCCATCCATCCATCCCACCAGCCAGCCATCCATCCAGCCATACATCCAGCTATCCATCCAGCCATCCATTCTTCAATCCATCCCTCCAGCCAGCCATCCATCCAGCCATCCATTCATCCATCCCTCCAGCCAGCCATCCATCCAGCCATCCATCCAGCCAGCCATCCATCCATCCATCCATCCCTCCAGCAAGCCATCCATCCAGCCATCCATCCATTCAGCCAGCCATCCAGACATCCGTCCATCCATCCATCCCTCCAGCCAGCCATCCATCCAGCCATCCCTCCATCCAGCCATCCATCCAGCTTCCATGCATTCATCCATCTCTCCATCCAGCCATCCATCCTGCCATTCATCCATCCATCCACACCTCCAGCCAGCCAGCCATCCATCCATCCATCCATCCAGCCATCCATCCAGCCATCCATCCATCAATCCACCCGCCCAGCCAGTCATCCATCCAGTCATCCTGCCATCCAGCCATCCATCCAGCCATCCATCCATTCATCCATCCCTCCAGCCAGCCATCCATCCATCCATCCATCCATCCAGCCATCCTTTCAGCCATCCATCCATCCATCCATCCCTTCAGCCAGCCATCCATTCGGCCATCCATCCACCCAGCCATCCATCCATCCATCCCTCCAGCCAGCCATCCATCCAGCCAGCCATCCATCCAGCCATCCATCCATCCAGCCATCCAACCATCCAACCATCCATCCATCCATCCAGCCATCCATCCATCAGTTCCTCCAGCCAGCCATCCATCCAGCCATCCATCCATCCAGCCATCCATCCAGCCATCCATCCATCCATCCTTCCTTCCAGCCAGCCATCCATCCAGCCATCCATCCATTCAGCCCCCCATCCAGCCATCCATCCATCCATCCATCCCTCCATCCAGTCATCCATCCAGCCATCCATCCATCAAGCCATCCATCCAGCCATCAATCCATCCATCACTCGAGCCAGCCTTCATTCAGTCATCCATCCATCCAGCCATCCATCCAGCCATCCATCCATCCATCCCTCCAGCAAGCCATCCATCAAGCCATCCATCCATCCAGCCATCCATCCAACCATCCATCCATCCATCCCTCCAGCCAGTCATCCATCCAGCCATCCCTCCATCCAGCCATCCATCCAGCCATCCAACCATTCATCCATCTCTCCAGCCAGCCATACATCCAGCCATCCATCCATCCAGCCATCCATCCAGCCATCCATCCATCCCTCCAGCCAGCCAGTCATTAAGCCTTCCAACCATCCAGCCATCCATCCAGCCATCCATCCCTCCAGCCAGCCATCCATCCAGCAATCCCTCCATCCAGCCATCCATCCAGTCATCCATCCATCCATCCCTCCAGCCAGCCAACCATCCAGCCATCCCTCCATCCATCCATCCATCCATCCATCCCACCAGCCTGCCATCCATCCAGCCATACATCCAGCTATCCATCCAGCCATCCATTCTTCAATCCATCCCTCCAGCCAGCCATCCATCCAGCCATCCATTCATCCATCCCTCCAGCCAGCCATCCATCCAGCCATCCATCCAGCCAGCCATCCATCCATCCATCCCTCCTGACAGCGATCCATCCAGCCATCCATCCATCCAGCCATCCATCCAGCCATCCATCCATCCGTCCATCCCTCCAGCCAGCCATCCATCCGGGCATCCATCCATCCAGCCATCCATCCAGCCATCCATCCATCCATCCATCCCTCCAGCCAGCCATCCATGCAGCCATCCATCCATCCAGCCATCCATCCATCCATCCATCCCTCCAGCCAGCCATTTATCCAGCCATCCATCCATTTAGCCATTCATCCAGCCATCCATCCATCCATCCATCCCTCCAGCCAGCCACTCATCCAGCCATCCGTCCATTCAGCCATCCATCCAGCCATCCATCCATCCATCCAGCCCTCCAGCCAGCCATCCATCCAGCCATCCCTCTATCCAGCCATCCATCCAGCCATCCATCCATCCATCCATCCAACCCTCCAGCCAGCCGTACATCCAGCCATCCATCGATCCAGCCTTCCAGCCATCCAGCCATCCAGCCATCCATCCAGCCATCCATTCATCCAGCCATCAATCCATCCATCCATCCATCCAGCCATCCAACCAGGCATCCATCCATCCAGCCATCCATCCAGCCATCCATCCATCCATCCATCCCGCCAGCGAGTCATCCATCCAGCCATCCATCCATCGAGCCATCCATCCAGCCAGCCATTCATCCAGCCATCCATCCATCCAGCCATCCATCCAGCCATCCCTCCAGCAAGCCATCCATCCAGCCATCCATCCATTCAGCCAGCCATCCAGCCATCCGTCCATCCATCCATCCCTCCAGCCAGCCATCCATCCAGCCATCCCTCCATCCAGCCATCCATCCAGCCATCCATGCATTCATCCATCTCTCCAAACAGCCATCCATCCTGCCATTCATCCATCCATCCATACCTCCAGCCAGCCAGCCATCCATCCATCCATCCATCCAGCCATCCATCCAGCCATCCATCCATCAATCCACCCGCCCAGCCAGCCATCCATCCAGTCATCCTGCCATCCAGCCATCCATCCAGCCATCCATCCATTCATCCATCCCTCCAGCCAGCCATCCATCCAGCCATCCATCCATCCAGCCATCCTTTCAGCCATCCATCCATCCATCCATCCCTTCAGCCAGCCATCCATTCGGCCATCCATCCATCCAGCCATCCATCCATCCATCCCTCCAGCCAGCCATCCATCCATCCAGCCATCCATCCAGCCATCCCTCCATCCAGCCATCCATCCATCCAACCATCCATCCATCCATCCATCCATCCATCCATTCATCCGTTCCTCCAGCCAGCCAGCCATCCAGCCATCCTGCCATCCATCCAGCCATCCATTCAGCCATCCATCCATCCATCCATCCATTCATCCGTTCCTCCAGCAAGCCATCCATCCAGCCATCCATCCAGCCATCCATTCAGCCATCCATCCATCCATCCATCCATTCATCAGTTCCTCCAGCCAGCCATCCATCCAGCCATCCATCCATCCTGCCATCCATCCAGCCATCCATTCAGCCATCCATCCATCCATCCATCCATTCATCCGTTCCTCCAGCCAGCCATCCATCCAGCCATCCATCCAGCCATCCATCCATCCTTCCTTCCAGCCAGCCATCCATCCATTCAGCCCCCCATCCAGCCATCCCTCCATCCATCCATCCCTCCAGCCAGTCATCCATCCAGCCATCCATCCATCCATCACTCGAGCCAGCCTTCATCCAGTCATCCATCCATCCAGCCATCCATCCATCCATCCCTCCAGCAAGTCATCCATCAAGCCATCCATCCATCCAGCCATCCATCCATCCATCCATCCATCCATCCCTCCAGCCAGTCATCCATCCAGCCATCCCTCCATCCAGCCATCCATCCAGCCATCCAACCATTCATCCATCTCTCCAGCCAGCCATACATCCAGCCATCCATCCATCCAGCCATCCATCCAGCCATCCATCCATCCCTCCAGCCAGCCAGTCATTAAGCCATCCAACCATCCAGCCATCCATCCAGCCATCCATCCAGCCATCCATCCCTCCAGCCAGCCATCCATTCAGCCATCCCCCCATCCAGCCATCCATCCAGCCATCCATCCATCCATCCATCCCACCAGCCAGCCATCCATCCAGCCATCCATCGAGCTATCCATCCAGCCATCCATCCATCAATCCATCCCTCCAGCCAGCCATCCATCCAGCCATCCATCCATCCAGCCGTCCATCCAGCCATCCATCCATCCATTCATCCCTTCAGCTTCTCATCCATCCAGCCATCCATCCATCCAGCCATCCATCCAGCCATCCATCCATCAATCCATCCATCCAGCGAGCCATCCATCCAGCCATCCATCCATCCTGCCATCCATCCAGCCATCCATTCAGCCATCCAACCATCCATCCATCCCTCCAGCCAGCCAACCATTCGGCCATCCAGCCATCCATTCAGCCATCCATCCATCCCTCCAGCCAGCCAACCATTCGACCATCCATCCATCCAGCCATCCATTCATCCATCGCTCCAGCCAGCCATCCATTCAGCCATCCATCCAGCCATCCATCCATCCATCCCTCCTGCCAGCCATCCATCCAGCCATGCATCCATCCAGCCATCCATCCAGCCATCCATCCACCCATCCTTCCCTCCAGCCAGCCGTCCATCCAGGCATCCATCCATCCAGCCATCCATCCAGCCATCCATCCATCCATCCATCCCTCCAGCCAGCCATCCATCCAGCCATCCATCCATCCAGCCATCCATCCAGCCATCCATTCATCCATCCATCCTTCCAGCCAGTCATCCATCCAGCCATCCATCCAGCCATTCATCCATCCAGCCATCCATCCAGCCATCCAGCCATCCATCCATCCTCCAGCCAGCCATTCATCCAGCCATCCATCCATTCAGCCATCCATCCATCCATCCATCCCTCCAGCCAGCCATCCATCCAGCCATCCATCCATTCAGCCATCCATCCAGCCATCCATCCGTCCAACCATCCCTCCAGCCAGCCATCCATCCAGCCATCCCTCTATCCAGCTATCCATCCAGCCATCCATCCATCCATCCATCCCTCCAGCCAGCCATATATCCAGCCATCCATCGATCCAGCCATCCATCCAGCCATCCATCCAGCCATCCATCCAGCCATCCATCCATCCATCCATCCATCCATCATTCCAGCCAGTCATCCATCCAGCCATCCCTCCATCCAGATATCCATCCAGCCATCCATCCATCCATCCATCCCTCCAGCCAGCCAACCATCCAACCATCCCTCCATCCAGCCACACATCCATCCATCCATCCCTCCAGCCAGCCATCCATCCAGCCATCCATCCAGCCATCCATCCATCAATCCATCCCTCCAGCCAGCCATCCATCCAGCCCTCCATCCATCCAGCCGTCCATCCAGCCATCCTTCCATCCATCCCTCCAGCCAGTCATCCATCCAGCCATCCATCCATCCAGCCATCCATTCAGCTATCCATCCATCCATCCATCCCTCCAGCCAGCCATCCATCCAGCCATCCATCCATCCTGCCATCCATCCAGCCATCCATCCATCCATCCATTCCTCCAGCCAGCAATTCATCCAGCCATCCATCCTTCCAGCCATCCATCCAGCCATCCGTCCATATCTCCAGCTATCCCTCCATCCAGCCATCCATCCAGCCATCCATCCATCCATCCATCCATCCATCCATCCAGCCATCCATCCAGCCATCCATCCATCCAGCCTTCCAGCCATCCAGACATCCATCCATCCAGCCATCCATCCATCCAGCCATCCATCCATCCATCCAGCCATCCATCCAGGCATCCATCCATCCAGCCATCCATTCAGCCATCCATCCATCCCGCCAGCGAGTCATCCATCCAGCCATCCAGCCATCCAGCCATCCATCCAGCCAGCCATTCATCCAGCCATCCATCCATCCAGCCATCCATCCAGCCATCCATCCATCCCTCCAGCAAGCCATCCATCCAGCCATCCATCCATTCAGCCAGCCATCCGTCCATCCATCCATCCCTCCAGCCAGCCATCCATCCAGCCATCCCTCCATCCAGCCATCCATCCAGCTTCCATGCATTCATCCATCTCTCCATCCAGCCATCCATCCTGCCATTCATCCATCCATCCACACCTCCAGCCAGCCAGCCATCCATCCATCCATCCATCCAGCCATCCATCCAGCAATCCACCCGCCCAGCCAGTCATCCATCCAGTCATCCTGCCATCCAGCCATCCATCCAGCCATCCATCCATTCATCCATCCCTCCAGCCAGCCATCCATCCATCCATCCATCCATCCATCCAGCCATCCTTTCAGCCATCCATCCATCCATCCATCCCTTCAGCCATCCATCCATTTGCCATCCATCCATCCAGCCATCCATCCATCCATCCCTCCAGCCAGCCATCCATCCAGCCAGCCATCCATCCAGCCATCCATCCATCCAGCCATCCATCCATCCAACCATCCATCCATCCATCCAGCCATCCATCCATCAGTTCCTCCAGCCAGCCATCCATCCAGCCATCCATCCATCCAGCCATCCATCCAGCCATCCATCCATCCATCCTTCCTTCCAGCCAGCCATCCATCCAGCCATCCATCCATTCAGCCCCCCATCCAGCCATCCATCCATCCATCCATCCCTCCATCCAGTCATCCATCCAGCCATCCATCCATCAAGCCATCCATCCAGCCATCAATCCATCCATCACTCGAGCCAGCCTTCATTCAGTCATCCATCCATCCAGCCATCCACCCAGCCATCCATCCATCCATCCCTCCAGCAAGCCATCCATCAAGCCATCCATCCATCCATCCATCCATCCCTCCAGCAAGCCATCCATCCAGCCATCCATCCATTCAGCCAGCCATCCAGCCATCCGTCCATCCATCCATCCCTCCAGCCAGCCATCCATCCAGCCATCCCTCCATCCAGCCATCCATCCAGCTTCCATGCATTCATCCATCTCTCCATCCAGCCATCCATCCTGCCATTCATCCATCCATCCACACCTCCAGCCAGCCAGCCATCCATCCATCCATCCATCCAGCCATCCATCCAGCAATCCACCCGCCCAGCCAGTCATCCATCCAGTCATCCTGCCATCCAGCCATCCATCCAGCCATCCATCCATTCATCCATCCCTCCAGCCAGCCATCCATCCATCCATCCATCCATCCATCCAGCCATCCTTTCAGCCATCCATCCATCCATCCATCCCTTCAGCCATCCATCCATTTGCCATCCATCCATCCAGCCATCCATCCATCCATCCCTCCAGCCAGCCATCCATCCAGCCAGCCATCCATCCAGCCATCCATCCATCCAGCCATCCATCCATCCAACCATCCATCCATCCATCCAGCCATCCATCCATCAGTTCCTCCAGCCAGCCATCCATCCAGCCATCCATCCAGCCATCCATCCATCCAGCCATCCATCCATCCATCCTTCCTTCCAGCCAGCCATCCATCCAGCCATCCATCCATTCAGCCCCCCATCCAGCCATCCATCCATCCATCCATCCCTCCATCCAGTCATCCATCCAGCCATCCATCCATCAAGCCATCCATCCAGCCATCAATCCATCCATCACTCGAGCCAGCCTTCATTCAGTCATCCATCCATCCAGCCATCCACCCAGCCATCCATCCATCCATCCCTCCAGCAAGCCATCCATCAAGCCATCCATCCATCCAGCCATCCATCCAACCATCCATCCATCCATCCCTCCAGCCAGTCATCCATCCAGCCATCCCTCCATCCAGCCATCCATCCAGCCATCCAACCATTCATCCATCTCTCCAGCCAGCCATACATCCAGCCATCCATCCATCCAGCCATCCATCCAGCCATCCATCCATCCCTCCAGCCAGCCAGTCATTAAGCCATCCAACCATCCAGCCATCCATCCAGCCATCCATCCCTCCAGCCAGCCATCCATCCAGCCATCCCTCCATCCAGCCATCCATCCAGCCATCCATCCCTCCAGCCAGCCAACCATCCAGCCATCCCTCCATCCATCCATCCATCCATCCATCCCACCAGCCAGTCATACATCCAGCCATACATCCAGCTATCCATCCAGCCATCCATTCTTCAATCCATCCCTCCAGCCAGCCATCCATCCAGCCATCCATTCATCCATCCCTCCAGCCAGCCATCCATCCAGCCATCCATCCAGCCAGCCATCCATCCATCCATCCCTCCTGACAGCGATCCATCCATCCATCCATCCATCCAGCCATCCATCCAGCCATCCATCCATCCGTCCATCCGTCCATCCCTCCAGCCAGCCATCCAACCGGGCATCCATCCATCCAGCCATCCATCCAGCCATCCATCCATCCACCCATCCCTCCAGCCAGCCATCCATGCAGCCATCCATCCATCCAGCCATCAATCCAGCCATCCATCCATCCAGCCATCCATCCCTCCAGCCAGCCATTCATCCAGCCATCCATCCATTTAGCCATTCATCCAGCCATCCATCCATCCATCCATCCCTCCAGCCAGCCACTCATCCAGCCATCCATCCATTCAGCCATCCATCCATCCAGCCATCCCTCTATCCAGCCATCCATTCAGCCATCCATCCATCCAACCCTCCAGCCAGCCGTACATCCAGCCATCCATCGATCCAGCCATCCATCTAGCCATCAATCCATTCATCCCTCCAGCCAGCCAGTCATTAAGCCATTCTTCCATCCAGCCATCCACCCAGCCATCCATCCATCCATCCCTCCAGCCAGCCATCCATCCAGCCATCCCTCCATCCAGACATCCATCCAGCCATCCATCCATCCATCCATCCCTCCAGCCAGCCAACATTCCAGCCATCCCTGCATCCAGCCATCCATCCATCTATCCATCCCTCCAGCCAGCCGTCCATCCAGCCATCCATCCATCCAGCCGTCCATCCAGCCATTCATCCATCCATCAATCCCTCCAGCCAGCCATCCATCCAGCCATCCATCCATCCAGCCAACCATTCAGCCATCCATCCATCCCTCCTGACAGCCATCCATCCAACCATTCATCCATCCAGCCATCCATCCGGCCATCCATCCATCCACTCATTCCTCCAGCCAGCCATCCATCCAGCCATCCATCCATCCAGCCATCCATCCAGCCATCCATCCATCCCTCCAGCCAGCCATCCATCCAGCCATCCGTCCATCCATCCATCCATCCAGCAATCCATCCAGCCATCCATCCATCCATCCATCCCTCCAGCCATTCATCCATCCAGCCATTCATCCATCCAGCCATCCATCCAGCCATCCATCCATCCATCACTCCAGCCAGCCATTCATCCAGCCATCCATCCATTAAGCCATCCATCCAGCCATGCATCGATCCATCCATCTCTCCACCCAGCCATACATCCAGCCATCCATCCATTCAGCCATTCATCCAGCCATCCATCCATCCATCCATCCCTCCAGCCAGCCAGCCACTAAGCCATCCATCCATCCAGCCATCCATCCAGCCATCCATCCATCCCTCCGGCCAGCCATCCATCCAGCCATCCCTCCATCCAGCTATCCTTCCAGCCATCCATCCATCCATCCATCCAGCCATCCATCCAGCCATCCATCCATCCATCCCTCCAGCCAATCGTCCATCCAGCCATCCATTCATCAAGCCATCCATCCAGCCATCCATCCATCCATCCATCCATTCATCCGTTCCTCCAGCCAGCCATCAATCCAGCCATCCATCCAGCCATCCATCCATCCTTCCTTCCAGCCAGCCATCCATCCATTCAGCCCCCCATCCAGCCATCCCTCCATCCATCCATCCCTCCAACCAGTCATCCATCCAGCCATCCATCCATCCATCACTCGAGCCAGCCTTCATCCAGTCATCCATCCATCCAGCCATCCATCCATCCATCCCTCCAGCAAGTCGTCCATCAAGCCATCCATCCATCCAGCCATCCATCCATCCATCCATCCATCCCTCCAGCCAGTCATCCATCCAGCCATCCCTCCATCCAGCCATCCATCCAGCCATCCAACTCTCCAGCCAGCCATACATCCAGCCATCCATCCATCCAGCCATCCATCCAGCCATCCATCCATCCCTCCAGCCAGCCAGTCATTAAGCCATCCAACCATCCAGCCATCCATCCAGCCATCCATCCAGCCATCCATCCCTTCAGCCAGCCATCCATTCAGCCATCCCCCCATCCAGCCATCCATCCAGCCATCCATCCATCCATCCATCCCACCAGCCAGCAATCCATCCAGCCATCCATCCAGCTATCCATCCAGCCATCCATCCATCAATCCATCCCTCCAGCCAGCCATCCATCCAGCCATCCATCCATCCAGCCGTCCATCCAGCCATCCATCCATCCATTCATCCCTTCAGCCTCTCATCCATCCAGCCATCCATCCATCCAGCCATCCATCCAGCCATCCATCCATCAATCCATCCATCCAGCGAGCCATCCATCCAGCCATCCATCCATCCTGCCATCCATCCAGCCATCCATTCAGCCATCCAACCATCCATCCATCCCTCCAGCCAGCCAACCATTCGGCCATCCAGCCATACATTCAGCCATCCATCCATCCCTCCAGCCAGCCAACCATTCGACCATCCATCCATCCAGCCATCCATTCATCCATCGCTCCAGCCAGCCATCCATTCAGCCATCCATCCAGCCATCCATCCATCCATCCCTCCTGCCAGCCATCCATCCAGCCATGCATCCATCCAGCCATCCATCCAGCCATCCATCCACCCATCCATCCCTCCAGCCAGCCATCCATCCAGGCATCCATCCATCCAGCCATCCATCCATCCATCCATCCCTCCAGCCAGCCATCCATCCAGCCATCCATCCATCCAGCCATCCATCCAGCCATCCATTTATCCATCCATCCTTCCAGCCAGTCATCCATCCAGCCACCCATCCAGCCATCCATCCAGCCATCCAGCCATCCATCCATCCTCCAGCCAGCCATTCATCCAGCCATCCATCCATTCAGCCATCCATCCATCCATCCATCCATCCATCCATCCTCCAGCCAGCCATTCATCCAGCCATCCATCCATTCAGCCATCCATCCATCCATCCATCCCTCCAGCCAGCCATCCATCCAGCCATCCATCCATTCAGCCATCCATCCATCCATCCATCCATCCCTCCAGCCAGCCATCCATCCAGCCATCCCTCTATCCAGCTATCCATCCAGCCATCCATCCATCCATCCATCCCTCCAGCCAGCCATATATCCAGCCATCCATCGATCCAGCCATCCATCCAGCCATCCATCCAGCCATCCATCCATCCATCCATCCATCATTCCAGCCAGTCATCCATCCAGCCATCCCTCCATCCAGATATCCATCCAGCCATCCATCCATCCATCCATCCCTCCAGCCAGCCAACCATCCAACCATCCCTCCATCCAGCCACACATCCATCCATCCATCCCTCCAGCCAGCCATCCATCCAGCCATCCATCCATCAATCCATCCCTCCAGCCAGCCATCCATCCAGCCCTCCATCCATCCCTCCAGCCAGTCATCCATCCAGCCATCCATCCATCCAGCCATCCATTCAGCTATCCATCCATGCATCCTTCCCTCCAGCCAGCCATCCATCCAGCCATCCATCCATCCTGCCATCCATCCAGCCATCCATCCATCCATCCATTCCTCCAGCCAGCAATTCATCCAGCCATCCATCCTTCCAGCCATCCATCCAGCCATCCGTCCATATCTCCAGCTATCCCTCCATCCAGCCATCCATCCAGCCATCCATCCATCCATCCATCCAGCCATCCATCCAGCCATCCATCCATCCAGCCTTCCAGCCATCCAGACATCCATCCATCCAGCCATCCATCCATCCATCCATCCATCCATCCATCCATTCATCCAGCCATCCATCCAGGCATCCATTCATCCAGCCATCCATTCAGCCATCCATCCATCCATCCATCGCGCCAGCGAGTCGTCCATCCAGCCATCCAGCCATCCAGCCATCCATCCAGCCAGCCATTCATCCAGCCATCCATCCATCCAGCCATCCATCCAGCCATCCATCCATCCATCCATCCATCCCTCCAGCAAGCCATCCATCCAGCCATCCATCCATTCAGCCAGCCATCCAGCCATCCGTCCATCCATCCATCCAGCCATCCATCCAGCCATCCCTCCATCCAGCCATCCATCCAGCTTCCATGCATTCATCCATCTCTCCATCCAGCCATCCATCCTGCCATTCATCCATCCATCCACACCTCCAGCCAGCCAGCCATCCATCCATCCATCCATCCAGCCATCCATCCAGCCATCCATCCATCAATCCACCCGCCCAGCCAGTCATCCATCCAGTCATCCTGCCATCCAGCCATCCATCCAGCCATCCATCCATTCATCCATCCCTCCAGCCAGCCATCCATCCATCCATCCATCCATCCATCCAGCCATCCTTTCAGCCATCCATCCATCCATCCCTTCAGCCATCCATCCATTCGGCCATCCATCCATCCAGCCATCCATCCATCCATCACTCCAGCCAGCCATTCATCCAGCCATCCATCCATTAAGCCATCCATCCAGCCATGCATCGATCCATCCATCTCTCCACCCAGCCATACATCCAGCCATCCATCCATTCAGCCATTCATCCAGCCATCCATCCATCCATCCATCCCTCCAGCCAGCCAGCCACTAAGCCATCCATCCATCCAGCCATCCATCCAGCCATCCATCCATCCCTCCGGCCAGCCATCCATCCAGCCATCCCTCCATCCAGCTATCCTTCCAGCCATCCATCCATCCATCCATCCAGCCATCCATCCAGCCATCCATCCATCCATCCCTCCAGCCAATCGTCCATCCAGCCATCCATTCATCAAGCCATCCATCCAGCCATCCATCCATCCATCCATCCATTCATCCGTTCCTCCAGCCAGCCATCAATCCAGCCATCCATCCAGCCATCCATCCATCCTTCCTTCCAGCCAGCCATCCATCCATTCAGCCCCCCATCCAGCCATCCCTCCATCCATCCATCCCTCCAACCAGTCATCCATCCAGCCATCCATCCATCCATCACTCGAGCCAGCCTTCATCCAGTCATCCATCCATCCAGCCATCCATCCATCCATCCCTCCAGCAAGTCGTCCATCAAGCCATCCATCCATCCAGCCATCCATCCATCCATCCATCCATCCCTCCAGCCAGTCATCCATCCAGCCATCCCTCCATCCAGCCATCCAACTCTCCAGCCAGCCATACATCCAGCCATCCATCCATCCAGCCATCCATCCAGCCATCCATCCATCCCTCCAGCCAGCCAGTCATTAAGCCATCCAACCATCCAGCCATCCATCCAGCCATCCATCCAGCCATCCATCCCTTCAGCCAGCCATCCATTCAGCCATCCCCCCATCCAGCCATCCATCCAGCCATCCATCCATCCATCCATCCCACCAGCCAGCAATCCATCCAGCCATCCATCCAGCTATCCATCCAGCCATCCATCCATCAATCCATCCCTCCAGCCAGCCATCCATCCAGCCATCCATCCATCCAGCCGTCCATCCAGCCATCCATCCATCCATTCATCCCTTCAGCCTCTCATCCATCCAGCCATCCATCCATCCAGCCATCCATCCAGCCATCCATCCATCAATCCATCCATCCAGCGAGCCATCCATCCAGCCATCCATCCATCCTGCCATCCATCCAGCCATCCATTCAGCCATCCAACCATCCATCCATCCCTCCAGCCAGCCAACCATTCGGCCATCCAGCCATACATTCAGCCATCCATCCATCCCTCCAGCCAGCCAACCATTCGACCATCCATCCATCCAGCCATCCATTCATCCATCGCTCCAGCCAGCCATCCATTCAGCCATCCATCCAGCCATCCATCCATCCATCCCTCCTGCCAGCCATCCATCCAGCCATGCATCCATCCAGCCATCCATCCAGCCATCCATCCACCCATCCATCCCTCCAGCCAGCCATCCATCCAGGCATCCATCCATCCAGCCATCCATCCATCCATCCATCCCTCCAGCCAGCCATCCATCCAGCCATCCATCCATCCAGCCATCCATCCAGCCATCCATTTATCCATCCATCCTTCCAGCCAGTCATCCATCCAGCCACCCATCCAGCCATCCATCCAGCCATCCAGCCATCCATCCATCCTCCAGCCAGCCATTCATCCAGCCATCCATCCATTCAGCCATCCATCCATCCATCCATCCATCCATCCATCCTCCAGCCAGCCATTCATCCAGCCATCCATCCATTCAGCCATCCATCCATCCATCCATCCCTCCAGCCAGCCATCCATCCAGCCATCCATCCATTCAGCCATCCATCCATCCATCCATCCATCCCTCCAGCCAGCCATCCATCCAGCCATCCCTCTATCCAGCTATCCATCCAGCCATCCATCCATCCATCCATCCCTCCAGCCAGCCATATATCCAGCCATCCATCGATCCAGCCATCCATCCAGCCATCCATCCAGCCATCCATCCATCCATCCATCCATCATTCCAGCCAGTCATCCATCCAGCCATCCCTCCATCCAGATATCCATCCAGCCATCCATCCATCCATCCATCCCTCCAGCCAGCCAACCATCCAACCATCCCTCCATCCAGCCACACATCCATCCATCCATCCCTCCAGCCAGCCATCCATCCAGCCATCCATCCATCAATCCATCCCTCCAGCCAGCCATCCATCCAGCCCTCCATCCATCCAGCCGTCCATCCAGCCATCCTTCCATCCATCCCTCCAGCCAGTCATCCATCCAGCCATCCATCCATCCAGCCATCCATTCAGCTATCCATCCATGCATCCTTCCCTCCAGCCAGCCATCCATCCAGCCATCCATCCATCCTGCCATCCATCCAGCCATCCATCCATCCATCCATTCCTCCAGCCAGCAATTCATCCAGCCATCCATCCTTCCAGCCATCCATCCAGCCATCCGTCCATATCTCCAGCTATCCCTCCATCCAGCCATCCATCCAGCCATCCATCCATCCTTCCATCCATCCATCCATCCAGCCATCCATCCAGCCATCCATCCATCCAGCCTTCCAGCCATCCAGACATCCATCCATCCAGCCATCCATCCATCCAGCCATCCATCCATCCATCCATTCATCCAGCCATCCATCCAGGCATCCATTCATCCAGCCATCCATTCAGCCATCCATCCATCCATCCATCGCGCCAGCGAGTCGTCCATCCAGCCATCCAGCCATCCAGCCATCCATCCAGCCAGCCATTCATCCAGCCATCCATCCATCCAGCCATCCATCCAGCCATCCATCCATCCATCCATCCATCCATCCCTCCAGCAAGCCATCCATCCAGCCATCCATCCATTCAGCCAGCCATCCAGCCATCCCTCCATCCAGCCATCCATCCAGCTTCCATGCATTCATCCATCTCTCCATCCAGCCATCCATCCTGCCATTCATCCATCCATCCACACCTCCAGCCAGCCAACCATCCATCCATCCATCCATCCAGCCATCCATCCAGCCATCCATCCATCAATCCACCCGCCCAGCCAGTCATCCATCCAGTCATCCTGCCATCCAGCCATCCATCCAGCCATCCATCCATTCATCCATCCCTCCAGCCAGCCATCCATCCATCCATCCATCCATCCATCCAGCCATCCTTTCAGCCATCCATCCATCCATCCCTTCAGCCATCCATCCATTCGGCCATCCATCCATCCAGCCATCCATCCATCCATCCCTCCAGCCAGCCATCCATCCAGCCAGCCATCCATCCAGCCATCCATCCATCCAGCCATCCATCCATCCAACCATCCATCCATCCATCCAGCCATCCATCCATCAGTTCCTCCAGCCAGCCATCGATCCAGCCATCCATCCATCCAGCCATCCATACAGCCATCCATCCATCCATCCTTCCTTCCAGCCAGCCATCCATCCAGCCATCCATCCATTCAGCCCCCCATCCAGCCATCCATCCATCCATCCCTCCATCCAGTCATCCATCCAGCCATCCATCCATCAAGCCATCCATCCAGCCATCAATCCATCCATCACTCGAGCCAGCCTTCATTCAGTCATCCATCCATCCAGCCATCCACCCAGCCATCCATCCATCCATCCCTCCAGCAAGCCATCCATCAAGCCATCCATCCATCCAGCCATCCATCCAACCATCCATCCATCCATCCCTCCAGCCAGTCATCCATCCAGCCATCCCTCCATCCAGCCATCCATCCAGCCATCCAACCATTCATCCATCTCTCCAGCCAGCCATACATCCAGCCATCCATCCATCCAGCCATCCATCCAGCCATCCATCCATCCCTCCAGCCAGCCAGCCATTAAGCCATCCAACCATCCAGCCATCCATCCAGCCATCCATCCCTCCAGCCAGCCATCCATCCAGCCATCCCTCCATCCAGCCATCCATCCAGCCATCCATCCCTCCAGCCAGCCAACCATCCAGCCATCCCTCCATCCATCCATCCATCCATCCATCCCACCAGCCAGTCATCCATCCAGCCATACATCCAGCTATCCATCCAGCCATCCATTCTTCAATCCATCCCTCCAGCCAGCCATCCATCCAGCCATCCATTCATCCATCCCTCCAGCCAGCCATCCATCCAGCCATCCATCCAGCCAGCCATCCATCCATCCATCCCTCCTGACAGCGATCCATCCAGCCATCCATCCATCCAGCCATCCATCCAGCCATCCATCCATCCGTCCATCCCTCCAGCCAGCCATCCAACTGGGCATCCATCCATCCAGCCATCCATCCAGCCATCCATCCATCCATCCATCCCTCCAGCCAGCCATCCATGCAGCCATCCATCCATCCAGCCATCAATCCAGCCATCCATCCATCCATCCATCCATCCCTCCAGCCAGCCATTCATCCAGCCATCCATCCATTTAGCCATTCATCCAGCCATCCATCCATCCATCCATCCCTCCAGCCAGCCACTCATCCAGCCATCCATCCATTCAGCCATCCATCCAGCCATCCATCCATCCATCCAGCCCTCCAGCCAGCCATCCCTCTATCTAGCCATCCATTCAGCCATCCATCCATCCATCCATCCAACCCTCCAGCCAGCCGTACATCCAGCCATCCATCGATCCAGCCATCCATCTAGCCATCAATCCATTCATCCCTCCAGCCAGCCAGTCATTAAGCCATTCTTCCATCCAGCCATCCACCCAGCCATCCATCCATCCATCCATCCCTCCAGCCAGCCATCCATCCAGCCATCCCTCCATCCAGACATCCATCCAGCCATCCATCCATCCATCCATCCCTCCAGCCAGCCAACATTCCAGCCATCCCTGCATCCAGCCATCCACCCATCCATCCATCCCTCCAGCCAGCCGTCCATCCAGCCATCCATCCATCCAGCCGTCCATCCAGCCATTCATCCATCCATCAATCCCTCCAGCCAGCCATCCATCCAGCCATCCATCCATCCAGCCAACCATTCAGCCATCCATCCATCCATCCATCCCTCCTGACAGCCATCCATCCAACCATTCATCCATCCAGCCATCCATCCGGCCATCCATCCATCCACCCATTCCTCCAGCCAGCCATCCATCCAGCCATCCATCCATCCAGCCATCCATCCAGCCATCCATCCATCCCTCCAGCCAGCCATCCATCCAGCCATCCGTCCATCCATCCATCCATCCATCCAGCAATCCATCCAGCCATCCATTCATCCCTCCAGCCATTCATCCATCCAGCCATTCATCCATCCAGCCATCCATCCAGCCATCCATCCAGTAAGCCATCCATCCAGCCATCCATCGATCCATCCATCTCTCCACCCAGCCATACATCCAGCCATCCATCCATTCAGCCATTCATCCAGCCATCCATCCATCCATCCATCCCTCCAGCCAGCCAGCCATTAAGCCATCCATCCATCCAGCCATCCATCCAGCCATCCATCCATCCCTCCGGCCAGCCATCCATCCAGCCATCCCTCCATCCAGCTATCCTTCCAGCCATCCATCCATCCATCCATCCAGCCATCCATCCAGCCATCCATCCATCCATCCCTCCAGCCAATCGTCCATCCAGCCATCCATTCATCAAGCCATCCATCCAGCCATCCATCCATCCATCCATCCATCCCTCCAGCAAGCCATCCATCCAGCCATCCATCCATTCAGCCAGCCATCCAGCCATCCGTCCATCCATCCATCCCTCCAGCCAGCCATCCATCCAGCCATCCCTCCATCCAGCCATCCATCCAGCTTCCATGCATTCATCCATCTCTCCATCCAGCCATCCATCCTGCCATTCATCCATCCATCCACAACTCCAGCCAGCCAGCCATCCATCCATCCATCCATCCAGCCATCCATCCAGCCATCCATCCATCAATCCACCCGCCCAGCCAGTCATCCATCCAGTCATCCTGCCATCCAGCCATCCATCCAGCCATCCATCCATTCATCCATCCCTCCAGCCAGCCATCCATCCATCCATCCATCCATCCATCCAGCCATCCTTTCAGCCATCCATCCATCCATCCATCCCTTCAGCCATCCATCCATTCGGCCATCCATCCATCCAGCCATCCATCCATCCATCCCTCCAGCCAGCCATCCATCCAGCCAGCCATCCATCCAGCCATCCATCCATCCATCCAGCCATCCATCCATCCAACCATCCATCCATCCATCCAGCCATCCATCCATCAGTTCCTCCAGCCAGCCATCCATCCAGCCATCCATCCATCCAGCCATCCATCCAGCCATCCATCCATCCATCCATCCTTCCTTCCAGCCAGCCATCCATCCAGCCATCCATCCATTCAGCCCCCCATCCAGCCATCCATCCATCCATCCATCCCTCCATCCAGTCATCCATCCAGCCATCCATCCATCAAGCCATCCATCCAGCCATCAATCCATCCATCACTCGAGCCAGCCTTCATTCAGTCATCCATCCATCCAGCCATCCACCCAGCCATCCATCCATCCATCCCTCCAGCAAGCCATCCATCAAGCCATCCATCCATCCAGCCATCCATCCAACCATCCATCCATCCATCCCTCCAGCCAGTCATCCATCCAGCCATCCCTCCATCCAGCCATCCATCCAGCCATCCAACCATTCATCCATCTCTCCAGCCAGCCATACATCCATCCATCCATCCATCCAGCCATCCATCCAGCCATCCATCCATCCCTCCAGCCAGCCAGTCATTAAGCCATCCAACCATCCAGCCATCCATCCAGCCATCCATCCCTCCAGCCAGCCATCCATCCAGCCATCCCTCCATCCAGCCATCCATCCAGCCATCCATCCCTCCAGCCAGCCAACCATCCAGCCATCCCTCCATCCATCCATCCATCCATCCATCCCACCAGCCAGTCATCCATCCAGCCATACATCCAGCTATCCATCCAGCCATCCATTCTTCAATCCATCCCTCCAGCCAGCCATCCATCCAGCCATCCATTCATCCATCCCTCCAGCCAGCCATCCATCCAGCCAGCCATCCATCCATCCATCCCTCCTGACAGCGATCCATCCAGCCATCCATCCATCCAGCCATCCATCCAGCCATCCATCCATCCGTCCATCCCTCCAGCCTGCCATCCAACCGGGCATCCATCCATCCAGCCATCCATCCAGCCATCCATCCATCCATCCATCCCTCCAGCCAGCCATCCATGCAGCCATCCATCCATCCAGCCATCAATCCAGCCATCCATCCATCCATCCATCCATCCATCCCTCCAGCCAGCCATTCATCCAGCCATCCATCCATTTAGCCATTCATCCAGCCATCCATCCATCCATCCATCCCTCCAGCCAGCCACTCATCCAGCCATCCATCCATTCAGCCATCCATCCAGCCATCCATCCATCCATCCAGCCCTCCAGCCAGCCATCCATCCAGCCATCCCTCTATCCAGCCATCCATTCAGCCATCCATCCATCCATCCATCCAACCCTCCAGCCAGCCGTACATCCAGCCATCCATCGATCCAGCCATCCATCTCGCCATCAATCCATTCATCCCTCCAGCCAGCCAGTCATTAAGCCATTCTTCCATCCAGCCATCCACCCAGCCATCCATCCATCCATCCATCCCTCCAGCCAGCCATCCATCCAGCCATCCCTCCATCCAGACATCCATCCAGCCATCCATCCATCCATCCATCCCTCCAGCCAGCCAACATTCAAGCCATCCCTGCATCCAGCCATCCATCCATCCATCCATCCCTCCAGCCAGCCGTCCATCCAGCCATCCATCCATCCAGCCGTCCATCCAGCCATTCATCCATCCATCAATCCCTCCAGCCAGCCATCCATCCAGCCATCCATCCATCCAGCCAACCATTCAGCCATCCATCCATCCATCCATCCCTCCTGACAGCCATCCATCCAACCATTCATCCATCCAGCCATCCATCCGGCCATCCATCCATCCACCCATTCCTCCAGCCAGCCATCCATCCAGCCATCCATCCATCCAGCCATCCATCCAGCCATCCATCCATCCCTCCAGCCAGCCATCCATCCAGTTTCCGTCCATCCATCCATCCATCCAGCAATCCATCCAGCCATCCATCCATCCATCCATCCCTCCAGCCATTCATCCATCCAGCCATTCATCCATCCAGCCATCCATCCAGCCATCCATCCATCCATCCCTCCAGCCAGCCATTCATCCAGCCATCCATCCATTAAGCCATCCATCCAGCCATCCATCGATCCATCCATCTCTCCACCCAGCCATACATCCAGCCATCCATCCATTCAGCCATTCATCCAGCCATCCATCCATCCATCCATCCCTCCAGCCAGCCAGCCATTAAGCCATCCATCCATCCAGCCATCCACCCAGCCATCCATCCATCCCTCCGGCCAGCCATCCATCCAGCCATCCCTCCATCCAGCTATCCTTCCAGCCATCCATCCATCCATCCATCCAGCCATCCATCCAGCCATCCATCCATCCATCCCTCCAGCCAATCGTCCATCCAGCCATCCATTCATCAAGCCATCCATCCAGCCATCCATCCATCCCTCCAGTCAACCATCCATCCAGCCATTCCTCCATCCAGCCATCTATCCAGCCATCCATCCATCCATCCATCCCTCCAGCCTGCCATCCATCCAGCCATCCCTCCATCCATCCATCCATCCATCCAGCCATCCATCCATTCAGCCAGCCTTCCATCCAGCCATCCCTCCATACAGCCATCCATCCAGCCATGCATCCATCCGTCACTCCAGCCAGCCATCCATCCAGCCATCCCTCCATACAGCCATCCATCCAGCCATCCAACCATTCATCCATCTCTCCAACCAGCCATACATCCAGCCATCCATCCATCCAGCCATCCATCCAGCCATCCATCCATCCATCCATCCCTCCAGCCAGCCAGTGAATAAGCCATAAATCCATCCATCCATCCATCCATCCAGCCATCCATCCAGCCATCCATCCCTTCAGCCAGCCATCCAACCAGCCATCCCTCCATCCAGCCATCCATCCAGCCATCCATCCATCCCACCAGCCAGCCAACCATCCAGCCATCCCTCCATCCATCCATCCCACCAGCCAACCATGCATCCAGCCATCCATTCAGCTATCCATCCAGCCATCTACCCATCAATCCATCCCTCCATCCAGCCATCCATCCAGCCATCCATCCATCCAGCCGTCCATCCAGCCATCCATCCATCCATTCATCCCTTCAGCCTGCAATCCATCTCGCCATCCATCCGTCCAGCCATCCATCAAGCCATCCATCCATCAATCCATCCATCCAGCCAGCCATCCATCCAGCCATCCATCCATCCAGCCAGCCAACCATTCGGCCATCCATCCATCCAGCCATCCATTCATCCAACGCTCCAGCCAGCCATCCATCCAGCCATCCATCCATCCATCCATCCCTCCTGCCAGCCATCCATCCAGCCATCCATCCATCCAGCCATCCCTCCATCCAGACATCCTCCAGCCAGCCATCTATCCATCCCTCCAGCCAGCCAACCATCCAGCCATCCCTCCGTCCAGCCACCCATCCATCCATCCATCCCTCCTGCCTGCCATCCATCCAGCCATCCACCCATCCAGCCATCCATCCAGCCATCTATCCATCAATCCATCCCTCCAGCCAGCCATCCATCCAGCCATCCATCCATCCCTCCAGCTATCCCTCCATCCAGCCATCCATCCAGCCATCCATCCATCCATCCATCCATCCATCCAGCCATCCATCCAGCCATCCATCCATCCATCCCTCCAGCCAGCCATCCATCCATCCATCCATCCATCCCTCCAGCAAGCAATCCATCCAGCCATCCATCCATTCAGCCAGCCATCCAGCCATCCGTCCATCCATCCATCCCTCCAGCCAGCCATCCATCCATCCATCCCTCCAGCCATCCATCCATCCAGCCATCCATCCAGCCATCCATCCATCAATCCACCCGCCCAGCCAGTCATCCATCCAGTCATCCTGCCATCCAGCCATCCATCCAGCCATCCATCCATTCATCCATCCCTCCAGCCAGCCATCCATCCATCCACCCATCCATCAAGCCATCCTTTCAGCCATCCATCCATCCCTTCAGCCAGCCATCCATTCGGCCATCCATCAATCCAACCATCCATCCATCCATCCCTCCAGCCAGCCATCCATCCAGCCAGCCATCCATCCAGCCATCCATCCATCCAGCCATCCATCCATCCAACCATCCATCCATCCATCCAGCCATCCATCCATCAGTTCCTCCAGCCAGCCATCCATCCAGCCATCCATCCAGCCATCCATCCATCCATCCTTCCTTCCAGCCAGCCATCCATCCAGCCATCCATCCATTCAGCCCCCCATCCAGCCATCCATCCATCCATCCATCCCTCCATCCAGTCATCCATCCAGCCATCCATCCATCAAGCCATCCATCCAGCCATCAATCCATCCATCACTCGAGCCAGCCTTCATTCAGTCATCCATCCATCCAGCCTTCCATCCAGCCATCCATCCATCCATCCCTCCAGCAAGCCATCCATCAAGCCATCCATCCATCCAGCCATCCATCCAACCATCCATCCATCCATCCGTCCAGCCAGTCATCCATCCGGCCAACCCTCCATCCAGCCATCCATCCAGCCATCCAACCATTCATCCATCTCTCCAGCCAGCCATGCATCCAGCCATCCATCCATCCAGCCATCCATCCAGCCATACATCCATCCCTCCAGCCAGCCAGTCATTAAGCCATCCAACCATCCAGCCATCCATCCAGCCATCCATCCCTCCAGCCAGCCATCCATCCAGCCATCCCTCCATCCAGCCATCCATCCAGCCATCCATCCATCCATCCCTCCAGCCAGCCAACCATCCAGCCATCCCTCCATCCATCCATCCATCCATCCATCCCACCAGCCAGCCATCCATCCAGCCATACATCCAGCTATCCATCCAGCCTTCCATTCTTCAATCCATCCCTCCAGCCAGCCATCCATCCAGCCATCCATTCATCCATCCCTCCAGCCAGCCATCCATCCAGCCATCCATCCAGCCAGCCATCCATCCATCCATCTCTCCTGACAGCGATCCATCCAGCCATCCATCCATCCAGCCATCCATCCAGCCATCCATCCATCCGTCCATCCCTCCAGCCAGCCATCCATCCGGGCATCCATCCATTCAGCCATCCATCCAGCCATCCATCCATCCATCCATCCCTCCAGCCAGCCATCCATGCAGCCATCCATCCATCCAGCCATCCATCCAGCCATCCATCCAGCCATCCATCCAGCCATCCATCCATCCATTCATCCAGCCATCCATCCATTTAGCCATTCATCCAGCCATCCATCCATCCATCCATCCATCCCTCCAGCCAGCCACTCATCCAGCCATCCATCCATCCAGCCATCCATCCATCCATCCAGCCCTCCAGCCAGCCATCCATCCAGCCATCCCTCTATCCAGCCATCCATCCAGCCATCCATCCAACCCTCCAGCCAGCCGTACATCCAGCCATCCATCGATCCAGCCATCCATCTAGCCATCAATCCATTCATCCCTCCAGCCAGCCAGTCATTAAGCCATTCTTCCATCCAGCCATCCACCCAGCCATCCATCCATCCATCCATCCCTCCAGCCAGCCATCCATCCAGCCATCCCTCCATCCAGACATCCATCCAGCCATCCATCCATCCATCCATCCCTCCAGCCAGCCAACATTCCAGCCATCCCTGCATCCAGCCATCCATCCATCCATCCATCCCTCCAGCCAGCCGTCCATCCAGCCATCCATCCATCCAGCCGTCCATCCAGCCATTCATCCATCCATCAATCCCTTCAGCCAGCCATCCATCCAGCCATCCATCCATCCAGCCAACCATTCAGCCATCCATCCATCCATCCATCCCTCCTGACAGCCATCCATCCAACCATTCATCCATCCAGCCATCCATCCCGCCATCCATCCATCCATCCATTCCTCCAGCCAGCCATCCATCCAGCCATCCATCCATCCAGCCATCCATCCAGCCAGCCATCCATCCAGCCATCCATCCAGCCATCCATCCATCCCTCCAGCCAGCCATCCATCCAGCCATCCGTCCATCCATCCAGCAATCCATCCACCCATCCATCCATCCATCCAGCCATTCATCCATCCAGCCATTCATCCATCCAGCCATCCATCCAGCCATCCATCCATCCATCCCTCCAGCCAGCCATTCATCCAGCCATCCATCCATTAAGCCATCCATCCAGCCATCCATCGATCCATCCATCTCTCCACCCAGCCATACATCCAGCCATCCATCCATTCAGCCATTCATCCAGCCATCCATCCATCCATCCATCCCTCCAGCCAGCCAGCCATTAAGCCATCCATCCATCCAGCCATCCATCCAGCCATCCATCCATCCCTCCGGCCAGCCATCCATCCAGCCATCCCTCCATCCAGCTATCCTTCCAGCCATCCATCCATCCATCCATCCAGCCATCCATCCATCCATCCCTCCAGCCAATCGTCCATCCAGCCATCCATTCATCAAGCCATCCATCCAGCCATCCATCCATCCCTCCAGTCAAACATCCATCCAGCCATCCCTCCATCCATCCGTCCATCCATCCATCAATCCAGCCATCCATCCATTCAGCCAGCCATCCATCCAGCCATCCCTCCATACAGCCATCCATCCAGCCATGCATCCATCCGTCACTCCAGCCAGCCATCCATCCAGCCATCCCTCCATACAGCCATCCATCCAGCCATCCAACCATTCATCCATCTCTCCAGCCAGCCATACATCCAGCCATCCATCCATCCAGCCATCCATCCAGCCATCCATCCATCCATCCATCCCTCCAGCCAGCCAGTCAATAAGCCATCAATCCATCCATCCATCCAGCCATCCATCCAGCCATCCATGCCTTCAGCCAGCCATCCATCCAGCCATCCCTCCATCCAGCCATCCATCCAGCCATCCATCCATCCCACCAGCCAGCCAACCATCCAGCCATCCCTCCATCAAGCCATCCATCCATCCATCTATCCCACCAGCCAACCATCCATCCAGCCATCCATTCAGCTATCCCACCAGCCAACCATCCATCCAGCCATCCATTCAGCTATCCATCCAGCCATCTACCCATCAATCCATCCCTCCAGCCAGCCATCCATCCAGCTATCCATCCATCCAGCCGTCCATCCATCCATTCATCCCTTCAGCCTGCAATCCATCTAGCCATCCATCCGTCCAGCCATCCATCAAGCCATCCATCCATCAATCCATCCATCCAGCCAGCCATCCATCCAGCCATCCATCCATCCAGCCAGCCAACCATTCGGCCATCCATCCATCCAGCCATCCATTCATCCATCGCTCCAGCCAGCCATCCATCCAGCCATCCATCCATCCATCCATCCCTCCTGCCAGCCATCCATCCAGCCATCCATCCATCCAGCCATCCCTCCATCCAGACATCCATCCAGCCAGCCATCTATCCATCCCTCCAGCCAGCCAACCATCCAGCCATCCCTCCGTCCAGCCACCCATCCATCCATCCATCCCTCCAGCCAGCCATCCATCCAGCCATCCACCCATCCAGCCATCCATCCAGCCATCTATCCATCAATCCATCCAGCCATCCATCCAGCCATCCATCCATCCCTCCAGCTATCCCTCCATCCAGCCAGCCATCCATCCATCCATCCATCCATCCATCCATCCAGCCATCCATCCAGCCAGCCATTCATCCAGACATCCATCCATTAAGCCATCCATCCAGCCATCCATCGATCCATCCATCTCTCCACCCAGCCATACATCCAGCCATCCATCCATCCATCCATCCCTCCAGCCAGCCAGCGATTAAGCCATCCATCCATCCAGCCATCCATCCAGCCATCCATCCATCCCTCCGGCCAGCCATCCATCCAGCCATCCCTCCATCCAGCTATCCTTCCAGCCATCCATCCATCCATCCATCCAGCCATCCATCCAGCCATCCATCCATCCATCCCTCCAGCCAATCGTCCATCCAGCCATCCATTCATCAAGCCATCCATCCAGCCATCCATCCATCCATCCATCCCTCCAGTCAACCATCCATCCAACCATTCCTCCATCCAGCCATCATTCCAGCCATCCATCCATCCATCCCTCCAGCCAGCCATCCATCCAGCCATCCCTCCATCCATCCGTCCATCCATCCATCCATCCATCCAGCCATCCATCCATTCAGCCAGCCTTCCATCCAGCCATCCCTCCATACAGCCATCCATCCAGCCATGCATCCATCCGTCTCTCCAGCCAGCCATCCACCCAGCCATCCCTCCATACAGCCATCCATCCAGCCATCCAACCATTCATCCATCTCTCCAGCCAGCCATGCATCCAGCCATCCATCCAGCCATCCATCCATCCATCCATCCCTCCAGCCAGCCAGTCATTAAGCCATCCATCCATCCATCCATCCATCCAGCCATCCATCCAGCCATCCATCCAGCCATCCATCCCTTCAGCCAGCCATCCATCCAGCCATCCCTCCACTCCATCCAGCCATCCATCCAGCCATCCATCCATCCCACCAGCCAGCCAACCATCCAGCCATCCCTCCATCCATCCATCCCACCAGCCAACCATCCATCCAGCCATCCATTCAGCTATCCATCCAGCCATCTACCCATCAATCCATCCCTCCAGCCAGCCATCCATCCAGCCATCCGTCCATTCATCCATCCATCCAGCCATCCATCCATTCAGCCAGCCTTCCATCCAGCCATCCCTCCATACAGCCATCCATCCAGCCATGCATCCATCCGTCACTCCAGCCAGCCATCCATCCAGCCATCCCTCCATACAGCCATCCATCCAGCCATCCAACCATTCATCCATCTCTCCAGCCAGCCATTCATCCAGCCATCCATCCATCCAGCCATCCATCCAGCCATCCATCCATCCATCCATCCCTCCAGCCAGCCAGTCAATAAGCCATCAATCCATCCATCCATCCATCCATCCAGCCATCCATCCAGCCATCCATCCCTTCAGCCAGCCATCCATCCAGCCATTCCTCCATCCAGCCATCCATCCAGCCATCCGTCCATCCCACCAGCCAGCCAACCAACCAGCCATCCCTCCATCCAGCCATCCATCCATCCATCCATCCCACCAGCCAACCATCCATCCAGCCGTCCATTCAGCTATCCATCCAGCCATCTACCCATCAATCCATCCCTCCAGCCAGCCATCCATCCAGCCATCCATCCATCCAGCCGTCCATCCAGCCATCCATCCATCCATTCATCCCTTCAGCCTGCAATCCATCTAGCCATCCATCCGTCCAGCCATCCATCAAGCCATCCATCCATCAATCCATCCATCCAGCCAGCCATCCATCCAGCCATCCATCCATCCAGCCAGCCAACCATTCGGCCATCCATCCATCCAGCCATCCAGTCATCCATTCATCCATCGCTCCAGCCAGCCATCCATCCAGCCATCCATCCATCCATCCATCCCTCCTGCCAGCCATCCATCCAGCCATCCATCCATCCAGCCATCCCTCCATCCAGACATCAATCCAGCCAGCCATCTATCCATCCCTCCAGCCAGCCAACCATCCAGCAATTCCTCCGTCCAGCCACCCATCCATCCATCCATCCCTCCAGCCAGCCATCCATCCAGCCATCCACCCATCCAGCCATCCATCCAGCCATCTATCCATCAATCCATCCCTCCAGCCAGCCATCCATCCAGCCATCCATCCATCCCTCCAGCTATCCCTCCATCCAGCCATCCATCCAGCCATCCATCCATCCATCCATCCATCCATCCATCCAGCCATCCATCCAGCCATCCATCCATCCATCCCTCCAGCCAGCCATTCATCCAGACATCCATCCATTAAGCCATCCATCCAGCCATCCATCGATCCATCCATCTCTCCACCCAGCCATACATCCAGCCATCCATCCATTCAGCCATTCATCCAGCCATCCATCCATCCATCCATCCCTCCAGCCAGCCAGCCATTAAGCCATCCATCCATCCAGCCATCCATCCAGCCATCCATCCATCCCTCCGGCCAGCCATCCATCCAGCCATCCCTCCATCCAGCTATCCTTCCAGCCATCCATCCATCCAGCCATCCATCCAGCCATCCATCCATCCATCCCTCCAGCCAATCGTTCATCCAGCCATCCATTCATCAAGCCATCCATCCAGCCATCCATCCATCCCTCCAGTCAACCATCCATCCAACCATTCCTCCATCCAGCCATCCATCCAGCCATCCATCCATCCATCCATCCCTCCAGCCAGCCATCCATCCAGCCATCCCTCCATCCATCCGTCCATCCATCCATCCATCCATCCAGCCATCCATCCATTCAGCCAGCCTTCCATCCAGCCATCCCTCCAGACAGCCATCCATCCAGCCATGCATCCATCCGTCTCTCCAGCCAGCCATCCATCCAGCCATCCCTCCATACAGCCATCCATCCAGCCATCCAACCATTCATCCATCTCTCCAGCCAGCCATGCATCCAGCCATCCATCCATCCATCCAGCCATCCATCCATCCACCCATCCCTCCAGCCAGCCAGTCATTAAGCCATCCATCCATCCATCCATCCATCCAGCCATCCATCCCTTCAGCCAGCCATCCATCCAGCCATCCCTCCACTCCATCCAGCCATCCATCCAGCCATCCATCCAACCCACCAGCCAGCCAACCATCCAGCCATCCCTCCATCCATCCATCCATCCATCCATCCATCCCACCAGCCAACCATCAATCCAGCCATCCATTCAGCTATCCATCCAGCCATCTACCCATCAATCCATCCCTCCAGCCAGCCATCCATCCAGCCATCCAACCATCCAGCCGTCCATCCAGCCATCCATCCATCCATTCATCCCTTCAGCCTGCAATCCATCTAGCCATCCATCCGTCCAGCCATCCATCAAGCCATCCATCCATCAATCCATCCATCCAGCAAGCCATCCATCCAGCCATCCATCCATCCAGCCAGCCAACCATTCGGTCATCCATCCATCCAGCCATCCATTCATCCATCGATCCAGCCAGCCATCCATCCAGCCATCCATCCATCCATCCATCCCTCCTGCCAGCCATCCATCCAGCCATCCATCCATCCAGCCATCCCTCCATCCAGTCATCCATCCAGCCAGCCATCTATCCATCCCTCCAGCCAGCCAACCATCCAGCCATCCCTCCGTCCAGCCACCCATCCATCCATCCATCCCTCCAGCCAGCCACCCATCCAGCCATCCATCCATCCAGCCATCCATCCAGCCATCTATCCATCAATCCATCCCTCCAGCCAGCCATCCATCCAGCCATCCATCCATCCCTCCAGCTATCCCTCCATCCAGCCATCCATCCATCCAGCCATCCATCCAGCCATCCATCCATCCAGCCTTCCAGCCATCCAGCTATCCATCCATCCAGCCATCCATCCATCCAGCCATCCATCCATCCAGCCATCCATCCATCCATCCAGGCATCCAGCCATCCATCCAGCCATCCATCCCGCCAGCGAGTCATCCATCCAGCCATCCATCCATCCAGCCATCCATCCAGCCATCCATCCATCCATCCATCCCTCCAGCCAACCATTCATCCAGCCATCCACCCATCCAGCAATCCATCCAGCCATCCATCCATCCATTCATCCCTCCAGCAAGCCATCCATCCAGCCATCCCTCCAGCCAGCCATCCATCCAACCATCCCTCCATCCAGCCATCCATCCAGCCATCCATGCATTCATCCATCTCTCCATCCAGCCATCCATCCATCCATTCATCATCCAACCATACCTCCAGCCAGCAATCCATCCATGCATCCATCCATCCAGCCATCCATCCAACCATCCATCCATCAATCCACCCGCCCAGCCAGCCATCCAGCCAGCCATCCAGCCATCCAGCCATCCATCCAGCCATCCATCCATTCATCCATCCCTCCAGCCAGCCATCCATCCAGCTATACATGCATCCTGCCATCCATTCAGCCATCCATCCTTCCATCCATCCATCCCTTCAGCCAGCCATCCATCCATTCAGCCATCCATCCAGCCATCCATCCATCCATCCATCCCTCCACCAGCCATCCATCCAGCCATCCCTCTATCCAGCTATCCATCCAGCCATCCATCCATCCATCCATCCATCCATTCCTACCTCCAGCCAGCCAGTCATTAAGCCATCCATCCATCCAGCCATCCATCCAGCCATCCATCCATCCATCCATCCCTCCAGCCAGCCATCCATCCACCCATCCCTCCATTCAGACATCCATCCAGCCATCCATCCATCCATCCCTCCAGCCAGCCAACCATCCAGCCATCCCTCCGTCCAGCCACCCATCCATCCATCCATCCCTCCAGCCAGCCATCCATCCAGCCATCCATCCATCCAGCCATCCATCCAGCCATCTATCCATCAATCCATCCCTCCAGCCAGCCATCCATACAGCCTTCCATCCATCCAGCCGTCCATCCAGCCATCCATCCATCCATCTCTCCAGCCAGCCAGCCATCCAGCCATCCATCCATCCAGCCATCCATTCAGCCATCCATCCATCCATCCCTCCAGGCAGCCATCCATCCAGCCATCCATCCATCCTGCCATCCATCCAGCCATCCATCCATCCATCCAATCCTCCAGCCAGCAATCCATCCAGCCATCCATCCATCCAGCCATCCATCCAGCCATCCATCCATCCCTCCAGCTATCCCTCCATCCAGCCATCCATCCATCCATCCATCCATCCATCCAGCCATCCATCCATCCAGCCATCCATCCATCCAGCCATCCATCCATCCAGCCATCCATCCATCCAGCCATCCAGCCATCCATCCATCCATCCATCCAGCCATCCATCCATCCAGCGAGTCATCCATCCAGCCATCCATCCATCCATCCAGCCATCCATCCAGCCATCCATCCATTCATCCATCCCTCCAGGCTGGAGGGATGGATTGATGGATGGATGGCTGGATGGATGGCTGGCTGGAGGGATGGATGGATGGATGGATGGCTGGATGGATGTCTGGAAGGATGGATGGCTGGATGGATGGCTGGCTGGAGGGATGGATGGATGGATGGATGGATGGATGGCTGAATGGATGGATGGCTGGATGAATGGCTGGCTGGAGGGATGGATGGATGGATGGATGGCTGGATGGATGGCTGGATGGATGGATGGCTGGATGGCTGGCAGGCTGAAGGGATGGATGGGTGGATGGATGGCTGAATGGACGGCGGGATGGATGGATGGCTTGATGGATGGTTGGCTGGAGGGATGGATTGATGAATGGATGGCTGGATGGATAGCTGGATGGATGGCTGGATGGATGGCTGGCTGGTGGGATGGATGGATGGATGAATAGCTGGATGGAGGGATGGCTGGATGCATGGCTGGCTGGAGGGATGGATTGATGGATGGATGGCTGGATGTCTGGAGGTATGGATGGATGGATGAATGGCTGGATGGATGGCTGGATGGAGAGATGGATGAATGCATGGATGGCTGGATGGATGGCCTGATGGATGGATGGCTGGATGGATGGCTGGCTGGAGGGATGGATGGCTGGATTGATGGATGTCCGGATGGATGGCTGGCTGGCTGGATGGATGGATGGATGGATGGATGGCTGGATGGATGGATGGCTGGACGGATGGCTGGCTGGAGGGATGGATGGATGGATGGCTCGATGGATGGCTGGATGGATGGATGGCTGGATGGATGGCTGGCTGGAGTGATGGATGGATGGATGGATGGCTGGATGGATGGCTGGATGGATGGCTGGATGAATTGCTGGCTGGAGGAATGGATGGATTAATGAATGGCTGGACGGATGGCTGGATGGATGGAAGGCTGGATGGAGGAATGGATGGATTAATGAATGGCTGGACGGATGGCTGGATGGATGGAAGGCTGGATGGATGGCTGGCTACAGAGATGGATGGATGGATCGATGGCTGAAAGGATGGCTAGATCGATGGATGGATGGATGGCTGGCTGGAGGGATGGAGTCATGGATGGATGGCTGGATGGATGGCTGGATGGAAGGATGGTTGGAGGGATGGATTGATGGATGGATGGATGGCTGGATGGCTGGCTGGATGGATGGCTGGCTGGAGGGATGGTTGGATGGATGGATGGCTGGATGGATGGCTGGAAGGATGGATGGCTGGATGGATGGCTGGCTGGAGGGATGGATGGATGGATGGATGGATGGATGGCTGGACGGATGGATGGCTGGATGGATGGCTGGCTGGAGGGATGGATGGATGGATGGATGGATGGCTGGATGGATGGCTGAATGGATGGATGGCTGGATGAATGCCTGGCTGGAGGGATGGATGGATGGATGGCTGGATGGATAGCTGGATGGATGGATGGCTGGATGGCTGGCAGGCTGAAGGGATGGATGGAAGGATGGATGGCTGAATGGACGGCTGGATGGATGGATGGCTTGATGGATGGCTGGCTGGAGGGATGGATTCATGAATGGATGGCTGGATGGATAGCTGGATGGATGGCTGGATGGCTGGCTGGCTGGTGGGATGGATGGATGGATGGATAGCTGGATGGAGGGACGGCTGGATGGTTGGCTGGCTGGAGGGATGGATGGATGGATGGCTGGATGGATGGCTGGATGGAGGGATGGCTGGATGGCTGGCTGGCTGGAGGGATGGATGGCTGGATGGATGGATGGCTTAATGACTGGCTGGAAGGAGGGATGGATGGATGGATGGATGCCTGGATGTATGGCTGGCTGGAGGGTTGGATGGATGGATGGATGGCTGGATGGATGGCTGGATGAATGGATGGCTGGATGGATGGCTTGCTGGAGGGATGGATGGTTGGATGGCTGGATGGATGGCTGAATGGATGGATGGCTGGATGAATGGCTGGCTGGAGGGATGGATGGATGGATGGATGGATGGCTGGATGGATGGCTGTATGGATGGATTGCTGGTTGGGTGACTGGCTGGAGGGATGGATGGATGGATGGATGGCTGGATGGATGGCTGGCTGGAGTGATGGATGAATGGATGGATGGCTGGATGGATGGCTGGATGGATGGCTGGATGGATGGCTGGATGACTTGCTGGCTGGAGGAATGGATGGATTAATGAATGGCTGGACGGATGGCTGGGTGGATGGAAGGCTGGATGGATGGCTGGATGCAGGGATGGATGGATGGATGGATGGCTGAATGGATGGCTAGATCGATGGATGGATGGATGGCTGGCTGGAGGGATGGAGTCATGGATGGATGTCTGGATGGATGGCTGGATGGAAGGATGGCTGGATGCATGGCTGGCTGGAGGGATGGATTGATGAATGGATGGCTGGATGGCTGGCTGGATGGATGGATGGCTGGAGGGATGGTTGGATGGATGGATGGCTGGATGGATGGCTGGAAGGATGGATGGCTGGATGGATGGCTGGCTGGAGGGATGGAGTCATGGATGGATGTCTGGATGGATGGCTGGATGGAAGGATGGCTGGATGCATGGCTGGCTGGAGGGATGGATTGATGAATGGATGGCTGGATGGCTGGCTGGATGGATGGATGGCTGGAGGGATGGTTGGATGGATGGATGGCTGGATGGATGGCTGGAAGGATGGATGGCTGGATGGATGGCTGGCTGGAGGGATGGATGGATGGATGGATGGATGGATGGATGGATGGATGGATGGCTGGACGGATGGATGGCTGGACGGATGGCTGGCTGGAGGGATGGATGGATGGATGGATGGCTGGATGGATGGCTGGAGGGATGGATGGATGGATGGATGGCTGGATGGATGGCTGAATGGATGGATGGCTGAAGGGATGGATGGATGGATGGATTGCTGAATGGATGGCTGGATGGATGGATGGATGGCTGGATATATGGCTGGCTGGAGAGATGGATGAATGGTTGGATGGCTGGATGGATGGCTGGATGGAGGGATGGCTGGATGGATGGCTGGCTGGAGGGATGGATGGATGGATGGATGGCTGGATGGATGGCTGGATGAATGGATGGCTGGATGGATGGCTTGCTGGAGGGATGGATGGTTGGATGGCTGGATGGATGGCTGAATGGATGGATGGCTGGATGAATGGCTGGCTGGAGGGATGGATGGATGGATGGATGGCTGGATGGATGGCTGGATGGATGGATGGCTGGTTGGATGACTGGCTGGAGGGATGGATGGATGGATGGATGGCTGGATGGGCGGCTGGATGGATGGATGGCTGGATGGATGGCTGGCTGGAGGGAAGGATGGATGGATGGATGGCTGGATGGAAGGATGGATGGATGGATGGATGGCTGTCTGGCTGGAGGTATGGATGGATGGATGAATGGCTGGATGGATGGCTTGATGGAGAGATGGATGAATGCATGGATGGCTGGATGGATGGCTGGATTGTGGGATGGCTGGATGGATGGCTGGCTGGAGGGATGGATGGATGGATGGATGGCTGGATGGATGGATGGCTGGATGGATGGATGGCTTGCTAGAGGGATGGATGGATGGATGGATGGATAGCTGGTTGGATGGCTGGATGGATGGATGGCTGAATGAATGGCTGGCTGGAGGGATGGATGGATGGATGGATGGCTGGATGGATGGCTGGATGGATGGATGGCTGGATGGATGACTCGCTGGCGGGATGGATGGATGGATGGATGGATGGATGGATGGCTGGATAGATGGATGGCTTGATGGATGGCTGGATGGATGGATGGATGGATGGCTGGCAGGCTGAAGGGATGGATGGATGGCTGAATGGACGGCTGGATGGATGGATGGCTTGATGGATGGCTGGCTGGAGGGATGGATTGATGAATGGATGGCTGGATGGATAGCTGGATGGATGTCTGGATGGATGGCTGGCTTGTGGGATGGATTGATGGATGGATAGCTGGATGGAAGGATGGCTGGATGGTTGGCTGGCTGGAGGGATGGATGGCTGGATGGATGGATGTACGGATGGATGGCTGGCTGGAGGGATGGATGGATGGATGGATGGATGGATGGATGGATGGCTGGATGGATGGATGGCTGGATGGATGGCTGGCTGGAGGGATGGATGGATGGATGGCTCGATGGATGGCTCGATGGATGGATGGCTGGTTGGATGGCTGGCTGGAGTGATGAATGGATGGATGGGTGGCTGGATGAATGGCTGAATGGATGGCTGGATGGATTGCTGGCTGGAGGAATGGATGGATTAATGAATGGCTGGACGGTTGGCTGGATGGATGGAAGGCTGGATGGATGGCTGCAGGGATGGATGGATGGATGGATGGCTGAATGGATGGCTAGATCGATGGATGGATGGATGGCTGGCTGGAGGGATGGAGTCATGGATGGATGTCTGGATGGATGGCTGGATGGAAGGATGGCTGGATGCATGGCTGGCTGGAGGAATGGACTGATGGATGGATGGCTGGATGGTTGGCTGGATGGATGGCTGGCTGGATGGATGGATGGATGGCTGGATGGATGGCTGGATGGATGGCTGGAAGGATGGATGGCTGGATGGATGGCTGGCTGGAGGGATGGATGGATGGATGGCTGGACGGATGGTTGGCTGGATGGATGGCTGGCTGGAGGGATGGATGGATGGATGGTTGCTGGATGGATTGCTGAATGGATGGATGGCTGGATGAATGGCTGGCTGGAGGGATGGATGGATGGATGGATAGCTGAATGAATGGGTGGATGGATGGATGGCTGGATGGCTGGCAGGCTGAAGGGATGGATGGATGGATGGATGGCTGAATGGACGGCTGGATGGATGGATGGCTTGATGGAGGGCTGGCTGGAGGAATGGATTGATGAATGGATGGCTGGATGGATAGCTGGATGGATGGCTGGATGGATGGCTGGCTGGTGGGATGGATGGATTAATGGATAGCTGGATGGAGGGAGGGCTGGATGCATGGCTGGCTGGAGGGATGGATTGATGGATGGATGGCTGGATGGCTGGAGGAATGGATGGATGGATGAATGGCTGGATGGATGGCTGGATGGAGAGATGGATGAATGCATGGATGGCTGGATGGATGGCTGGATGGAGGGATGGCTGGATGGATGGCTGTCTGGAGGGATGGATGGCTGGATGGATGGATGTCCGGATGGATGGCTGGCTGGAGGGATGGATGGATGGATGGATGGATGGATGGCTGGATGGATGGATGGCTGGATGGATGGATGGCTGGACAATGGCTGGCTGGAGGGATGAATGGATGGATGGCGCGATGGATGGCTGGATGGATGGATGGCTGGATGGATGGCTGGCTGGAGTGATGGATGGATGGCTGGATGGATGGCTGGATGGATGGCTGGATGGATGGCTGGATGGATGGCTGGATGGATGGCTGGATGGATTGCTGGCTGGAGGAATGGATGGATTAATGAATGGCTGGACGGATGGCTGGAAGGATGGATGGCTGGATGAATGGCTGGCTGGAGGAATGGATGGATGGATGGATGGATGGATGGATGGATGGATGGATGGATGGCTGGATGGATGGCTGGCTGGAGGGATGGATGGATGAATGCCTGGCTGGAGGGATGGATGGATGGATGGATGGCTGGATGGATGGCTGGATGGATGGATGGCTGGATGGATGGCAGGCTGAATGGATGGATGGATGGATGGATGGCTGAATGGACGGCTGGATGGATGGATGGCTTGATGGATGGCTGGCTGGAGGGATGGATTGATGAATGGACGGCTGGATGGATTGCTGGATGGATGCCTGGATGGATGGCTGGCTGGTGGGATGGATGGATGGATGGATAGCTGGATGGAGGGATGGCTGGATGGTTGGCTGGCTGGAGGGATGGATGGATGGATGGCTGGATGGATGGCTGGATGGAGGGATGGCTGGATGGCTGGCTGGCAGGAGGGATGGATGGCTGGATGGATGGCTGGATGGATGGATGGCTTAATGACTGGCTGGAAGGAGGGATGGATGGATGATGGATGGCTGGAAGGATGGATGGCTGGATGGATGGCTGGCTGGAGGGATGGATGGATGGATGGATGGATGGATGGATGGCTGGACGGATGGATGGCTGGATGGATGGCTGGCTGGAGGGATGGATGGCTGGATGGATGGCTGAATGGATGGATGGACGAATGCCTGGCTGGAGGGATGGATGGCTGGATGGCTGGATGGATAGCTGGATGGATGGATGGCTGGATGGCTGGCAGGCTGAAGGGATGGATGGAAGGATGGATGGCTGAATGGACGGCTGGATGGATGGATGGCTTGATGGATGGCTGGCTGGAGGGATGGATTCATTAATGGATGGCTGGATGGATAGCTGGATGGATGGCTGGATGGCTGGCTGGCTGGTGGGATGGATGGATGGATGGATAGCTGGATGGAGGGATGGCTGGATGGTTGGCTGGCTGGAGGGATGGATGGATGGATGGCTGGATGGATGGCTGGATGGAGGGATGGCTGGATGGCTGGCTGGCTGGAGGGATGGATGGCTGGATGGATGGATGGATGTATGGCTGGCTGGAGGGTTGGATGGATGGATGGATGGCTGGATGTATGGCTGGCTGGAGGGTTGGATGGATGGATGGATGGCTGGATGGATGGCTGGATGAATGGATGGCTGGATGGATGGCTTGCTGGAGGGATGGATGGTTGGATGGCTGGATGGATGGCTGAATGGATGGATGGCTGGATGAATGGCTGGCTGGAGGGATGGATGGATGGATGGATGGCTGGATGGATGGCTGTATGGATGGATTGCTGGTTGGGTGACTGGCTGGAGGGATGGATGGATGGATGGATGGCTGGATGGATGGCTGGCTGGAGTGATGGATGAATGGATGGATGGCTGGATGGATGGCTGGATGGATGGCTGGATGGATGGCTGGATGAATTGCTGGCTGGAGGAATGGATGGATTAATGAATGGCTGGACGGATGGCTGGGTGGATGGAAGGCTGGATGGATGGCTGGATGCAGGGATGGATGGATGGATGGATGGCTGAATGGATGGCTAGATCGATGGATGGATGGATGGCTGGCTGGAGGGATGGAGTCATGGATGGATGTCTGGATGGATGGCTGGATGGAAGGATGGCTGGATGCATGGCTGGCTGGAGGGATGGATTGATGAATGGATGGCTGGATGGCTGGCTGGATGGATGGCGGGCTGGAGGGATGGTTGGATGGAAGGATGGCTGGATGGATGGCTGGAAGGATGGATGACTGGATGGATGGCTGGCTGGAGGGATGGATGGATGGATGGATGGAAGGATGGATGGATGGATGGACGGATGGATGGCTGGATGGATGGCTGGCTGGAGGGATGGATGGATGGATGGATGGATGGCTGGATGGATGGCTGAATGGATGGATGGCTGAAGGGATGGATGGATGGATGGATTGCTGAATGGATGGCTGGATGGATGGATGGATGGCTGGATACATGGCTGGCTGGAGAGATGGATGAATGGTTGAATGGCTGGATGGATGGCTGGATGGAGGGATGGCTGGATGGATGGCTGGCTGGAGGGATGGATGGATGGATGGATGGCTGGATGGATGGTTGGATGAATGGATGGCTGGATGGATGGCTTGCTGGAGGGATGGATGGTTGGATGGCTGGATGGATGGCTGAATGGATGGATGGCTGGATGAATGGCTGGCTGGAGGGATGGATGGATGGATGGATGGATGGCTGGATGGATGGCTGGATGGATGGATGGCTGGTTGGATGACTGGCTGGAGGGATGGATGGATGGATGGATGGCTGGATGGGCGGGTGGATGGATGGATGGCTGGATGGATGGCTGGCTGGAGGGAAGGATGGATGGATGGATGGCTGGATGGAAGGATGGATGGATGGATGGATGGCTGTCTGGCTGGAGGTATGGATGGATGGATGAATGGCTGGGTGGATGGCTTGATGGAGAGATGGATGAATGCATGGATGGCTGGATGGATGGCTGGATTTTGGGATGGCTGGATGGATGGCTGGCTGGAGGGATGGATGGATGGATGGATGGCTGGATGGATGGCTGGATGGAGGGATGGATGGATGGATAGCTGGTTGGATGGCTGGATGGATGGATGGCTGAATGAATGGCTGGCTGGAGGGATGGATGGATGGATGGATGGCTGGATGGATGGCTGGATGGATGGATGGCTGGATGGATGACTCGCTGGCGGGATGGATGGATGGATGGATGGATGGATGGCTGGATAGATGGATGGCTTGATGGATGGCTGGATGGATGGATGGATGGATGGCTGGCAGGCTGAAGGGATTGATGTATGGATGGATGGCTGAATGGACGGCTGGATGGATGGATGGCTTGATGGATGGCTGGCTGGGGGTATGGATGGATGGATGAATGGCTGGATGGATGGCTGGATGGAGAGATGGATGAATGCATGGATGGCTGGATGGATGGCTGGATGGAGGGATGGCTGGATGGATGGCTGGCTGGAGTGATGGATGGCTGGATGGATGGATGTCCGGATGGATGGCTGGCTGGAGGGATGGATGGATGGATGGATGGATGGATGGATGGATGGATGGATGGCTGGATGGATGGATGGCTGGACAATGGCTGGCTGGAGGGATGAATGGATGGATGGCGCGATGGATGGCTGGATGGATGGATGGCTGGATGGATGGCTGGCTGGAGTGATGGATGGCTGGATGGATGGCTGGATGGATGGCTGGATGGATGGCTGGATGGATTGCTGGCTGGAGGAATGGATGGATTAATGAATGGCTGGACGGATGGCTGGATGGATGGAAGGCTGGATGGCTGGCTGGCTGCAGTGATGGATGGATGGATGGATGGCTGAATGGATGGCTAGATCGATGGATTGATGGATGGCTGGCTGGAGGGATGGAGTCATGGATGGATGTCTGGATGGGTGGCTGGATGGAAGGATGGCTGGATGCATGGCAAGCTGGAGGGAGAGATTGATGGATGGATGGCTGGATGGCTGGCTGGATGGATGGCTGGCTGGAGGGATGGTTGGATGGATGGATGGCTGGATGGATGGCTGGAAGGATGGATGGCTGGATGAATGGCTGGCTGGAGGAATGGATGGATGGATGGATGGATGGATGGATGGATGGATGGATGGACGGCTGGACGGATGGATGGCTGGATGGATGGCTGGCTGGAGGGATGGATGGATGAATGCCTGGCTGGAGGGATGGATGGATGGATGGATGGCTGGATGGATGGCTGGATGGATGGATGGCTGGATGGCTGGCAGACTGAAGGGATGGATGGATGGATGGATGGCTGAATGGACGCCTGGATGGATGGATGGCTTGATGGATGGCTGGCTGGAGGGATGGATTGATGAATGGACGGCTGGATGGATTGCTGGATGGATGCCTGGATGGATGGTTGGCTGGTGGGATGGATGGATGGATGGATAGCTGGATGGAGGGATGGCTGGATGGTTGGCTGGCTGGAGGGATGGATGGATGGATGGCTGGATGGATGGCTGGATGGAGGGATGGCTGGATGGCTGGCTGGCAGGAGGGATGGATGGCTGGATGGATGGCTGGATGGATGGATGGCTTAATGACTGGCTGGAAGGAGGGATGGATGGATGATGGATGGCTGGATGGATGGATGGATGGCTGGATGTATGGCTGGCTGGAGAGATGGATGAATGGTTGGATGGCTGGATGGATGGCTGGATGGAGGGATGGCTGGATGGATGGCTGGCTGGAGGGATGGATGGATGGATGGATGGCTGGATGGATGGCTGGATGAATGGATGGCTGGATGGATGGCTTGCTGGAGGGATGGATGGTTGGATGGCTGGATGGATGGCTGAATGGATGGATGGCTGGATGGATGGATGGCTGGTTGGATGACTAGTTGGAGGGATGGATGGATGGCTGGATGGGCGGATGGATGGATGGATGGCTGGATGGATGGCTGGCTGGAGGGAAGGATGGATGGATGGATGGCTGGATGGAAGGCTGGATGGATGGATGGCTGGATGGATGGCTGGCTGGAGGGACGGATGGATGGATGGCTGGATGGATGGTTGGATGGATGGATGGCTGAATGGATGGCTGGCGGGAGGAATGGATGGATGTATGGATGGCTGGATGGATGGCTGGATTTATGGATGGCTGGATGGATGGCTGGCTGGAGGGATGGATGGATGGATGGCTGGATGGATGGATGGCCGAATGGATGGCTGGCTGAAGGGATGGATGGATGGATGGATTGCTGAATGGATGGCTGGATGGATGGATGGCTGGATGGATGGCTGGCAGGAGGGATGGATTAATGGGTGGATGGCTGGATGGCTGGATGGATGGCTGGCTGGGCGGATGGATTGATGGATGGATGGCTGGATGGATGGCTGGCTGGATGGATGGATGGATGGCTGTCTGGCTGGAGGTATGGATGGATGGATGAATGGCTGGATGGGTGGCTGGAAGGAGAGATGGATGAATGCATGGATGGCTGGATGGATGGCTGGATGGAGGGATGGCTGAATGGATGGCTGGATGGATGGCTGGATGGATGGCTTGCTAGAGGGATGGATGGATGAATGGATGGATAGCTGGATGGATTGCTGGATGGATGGATGGCTGGATGAATGGCTGGCTGGAGGGATGGATGGATGGATGGATGGCAGGATGGATGGCTGGATGGATGGATGGATGGATGGATGACTCGCTGGCGGGATGGATGGATGGATGGATGGATGGCTGGATGGATGGATGGCTTGATGGATGGCTGGATGGATGGATGGATGGATGGCTGGCAGGCTGAAGGGATGGATGGATGGATGGATGGCTGAATGGACGGCTGGATGGATGGATGGCTTGATGAATGGCTGGCTGGAGGGATGGATTGATGAATGGATGGCTGGATGGATAGCTGGATGGATGGCTGGATGGATGGCTGGCTGGTGGGATGGATGGATGGATGGATCGCTGGATGGAGGGATGGCTGGATGGTTGGCTGGCTGGAGGGATGGATGGATGGATGGATGGCTGGATGGATGGCTGGATGGAGGGATGGCTGGATGGCTGGCTGGCTGGAGGGATGGATGGCTGGATGGATGGCTGGATGGATGGATGGCTTAATGACTGGCTGGAAGGAGGGATGGATGGATGGATGGAAGGCTGGTTGGATGGATGGATGGATGGCTGGATGTATGGCTGGCTGGAGAGATGGATGAATGGTTGGATGGCTGGATGGATGGCTGGATGGATGGCTGGCGGGAGGGATGGATGGATGGATGGATGGCTGGATGGATGGTTGGATGGATGGCTGGCTGGAGGGATGGATGGATGGATGGCTGGATGGATGGATGGCCGAATGGATGGCTGGCTGAAGGGATGGATGGATGGATGGATTGCTGAATGGATGGCTGGAGGGATGGATGGCTGGATGGATGGCTGGGTGGAGGGATGGATTAACGGGTGGATGGATGGCTGGATGGATGGCTGGCTGGGCGGATGGATTGATGGATGGATGGCTGGATGGATGGCTGGATGGATGGATGGATGGATTGCTGTCTGGCTGGAGGTATGGATGGATGGATGAATGGCAGGATGGATGGCTGGATGGAGAGGTGGATGAATGCATGGATGGCTGGATGGATGGCTGGATGGAGGGATGGCTGGATGGATGGCTGGCTGGCTGGAGGGATGGATGGATGGATGGCTGGATGGCTGGATGGATGGCTTGCTAGAGGGATGGATGGATGGATGGATGGATAGCTGGATGGATGGCTGGATGGATGGATGGATGGCTGGATGAATGGCTGGCTGGAGGGATGGATGGATGGATGGATGGCAGGATGGATGGTTGGATGGATGGATGGCTGGATGGATGACTCGCTGGCGGGATGGATGGATGGATGGATGGATGGATGGTTGGATGGCTGGATGGATGCATGGCTTGATGGATGGCTGGATGGATGGATGGATGGATGGCTGGCAGGCTGAAGGGATGGATGGATGGATGGCTGAATGGACGGCTGGATGGATGGATGGCTTGATGGATGGCTGGCTGGAGGGATGGATTGATGAATGGATGGCTGGATGAATAGCTGGATGGATGGCTGGTTGGATGGCTGGCTGGTGGGATGGATGGATAGCTGGATGGAGGGATGGCTGGATGGTTGGCTGGCTGGAGGGATGGATGGATGGATGGATGGCTGGTTGGATGGCTGGATGGAGGGATGGCTGGATGACTGGCTGGCTGGAGGGATGGATGGCTGGATGGATGGCTGGATGGATGGATGGCTTAATGACTGGCTGGAAGGAGGGATGGATGGATGGATGGATGGCTGGATGGATGGATGGATGGCTGGATGTATGGCTGGCTGGAGAGATGGATGAATGGTTGGATGGCTGGATGGATGGCTGAATGAATGGATGGCTGGATGGATGGCTTGCTGGAGGGATGGATGGTTGGATGGCTGGATGGATGGCTGAATGGATGGATGGCTGGATGAATGGCTGGCTGGAGGGATGGATGGATGGATGGATGGCTGGATGGATGTCTGGATGGATGGATGGCTGGTTGGATGACTGGCTGGAGGGATGGATGGATGGATGGATGGCTGGATGGATGGCTGGATGGATGGATGGCTGGTTGGATGGCTGGCTGGAGAGAAGGATGGTTGGATGGATGGCTGGATGGAAGGCTGGATGGATGGATGGCTGGATGGATGGCTGGCTGGAGGGACGGATGGATTAATGGATGGCTGGATGGATGGCTGGATGGATGGCTGGCTGAATGGATGGCTGGCGGGAGGGATGGATGGATGGATGGATGGCTGGATGGATGGCTGGATGGATGGATGGCTGGATGGATGGCTGGCTGGAGGGATGGATGGATGGATGGCTGGATGGATGGATGGCCGAATGGATGGCTGGCTGAAGGGATGGATGGATGGATGGATTGCTGGATGGATGGCTGGATGGATGGATGGCTGGATGGCTGGATGGCTGGATGGATGGCTCGCTGGGCGGATGGATTGATGCATGGATGGCTAGATGGATGGCTGGATGGATGGATGGATGGATGGCTGGCTGGCTGGAGGTATGGATGGATGGACGAATGGCTGGATGGATGGCTGGATGGAGAGATGGATGAATGCATGGATGGCTGGATGGATGGCTGGATGGAGGGATGGCTGGATGGATGGCTGGCTGGAGGGATGGATGGCTGGATGGATGGATGTCCGGATGGATGGCTGGCTGGAGGGATGGATGGATGGCTGGATGGATGGATGGCTGGATGGATGGATGGCTGGATGGATGGCTGGCTGGAGGGATGGATGGATGCATGGATGGCTCGATGGATGGCTGGATGGATGGATGGCTGGATGAATGGCTGGCTGGAGGGATGGATGGATGGATGGCTGGATGGATGGCTGGATGGATGGATGGCTGGTTGGATGACTGGCTGGAGGGATGGATGGATGTATGGATGGCTGGATGGGCGGCTGGATGGATGAATGGCTGGATGGATGGCTGGCTGGAGGGAAGGATGGATGGATGGATGGCTGGATGGAAGGCTGGATGGATGGATGGCTGGATGGAGGGACGGATGGATGGATGGCTGAATGGATGGCTGGATGGATGGATGGCTGAATGGATGGCTGGCGGGACGGATGGATGGATGGATGGATGGCTGGATGGATGGCTGGATGGATGGCTGGATGGATGGCTGGCTGGAGGGATGGATGGATGGATGGCTGGATGGATGGATGGACGAATGGATGGCTGGCTGAATGGATGGATGGATGGATGTATTGCTGAATGGATGGCTGGATGGATGGATGGCTGGATGGATGGCTGGCTGGAAGGATGGATTAATGGATGGATGGATGGATGGATGGCTGGATGGCTGGATTGCTGGATGGATGTCTGGCTGGGCGGATGGATTGATGGATGGATGGCTGGATGGATGGATGGATGGCTGGCTGGCAGGAGGTATGGATGGATGGATAATGGCTGGATGGATGGCTGGATGGAGAGATGGATGAATGCATGGATGGCTGGATGGATGGCTGGATGGAGGGATGGCTGGATGGATGGCTGGCTGGAGGGATGGATGGATGGATGTAAGGCTGGATGGATGGCTGAATGGAAGGCTGGATGGATGGATGGCTGGATGGATGGCTGGCTGGAGGGACGGATGGATGGATGGATGGCTGGATGGATGGCTGGATGGATGGATGGGTGGATGAATGGCTGGCTGGAGGGATGGATGGATGGATGGATGGCAGGATGGATGGCTGGATGGATGGATGGCTGGATGGCTGGATGGCTGGATGGATGGATGGCTGGATGGATGGCTGGATGGATGGATGGATGGATGGATGGATGGATGGATGGCTGGATGCATGGCTGGATGGAGGGATGGCTGGATGGATGGCTGGCGGAGGTGACGGATGGATGGATGGCTGGATGAATGGCTGTATGGAGGGATGGCTGGCTGGACGGCTGGCTGGATGGTTGGATGGCTGGATGGATGGATGGATGGACGGATGGATGGAGGGATGGCTGGGTGGATGGCTGGCTGGAGGGATGGTTGGATGGATGGATGGCTGGATGGCTGGAAGGCTGGAGGGACGGAAGGATGGATGGCTGGATGGATGGCTGGATGGATGGATGGCTGAATGGATGGCTGGCGGGAGGGATGGATGGATGGATGGATGGCTGGATGGATGGCTGGATGGATGGATGGCTGGATGGATGGCTGGCTGGAGGGATGGATGGATGGATGGCTGGATGGATGGATGGCCGAATGGATGGCTGGCTGAAGGGATGGATGGATGGATGGATTGCTGAATGGATGGCTGGATGGATGGATGGCTGTATGGATGGCTGGCTGGAGGGATGGATTAATGGATGGATGGATGGCTGGAAGGCTGGATGGCTGGATGGATGTCTGGCTGGGCGGATGGATTGATGGATGGATGGCTGCATGGATGGCTGGATGGATGGATGGATGGATGGCTGGCTGGCTGGAGGTATGGATGGATGGATGAATGGCTGCATGGATGGCTGGATGGAGAGATGGATGAATGCATGGATGGCTGGATGGATAGATGGATGGAGGGATGGCTGGATGGATGACTGGCTGGAGGGATGGATGGATGGATGGATGGCTGGATGGATGGCTGGATGGTTGGATGGATGGCTTGCTGGAGGGATGGAAGGATGGATGGATGGATAGCTGGACGGATGGCTGGATGGATGGTTGGCTGGATGAATGGCTGGCTGGAGGGATGGATGGATGGCAGGATGGATGGCTGGATGGATGGATGGCTGGATGGCTGGCAGGCTGATGGGATGGATGGAAGGATGGATGGCTGGATGGATAGCTGGATGGATGGCTGGATGGCTGGCTGGCTGGTGGGATGGATGGGTGGATGGATGGCTGGATGGATGGATGGATGGCTGGATGTATGGCTGGCTGGAGAGATGGATGAATGGTTGGATGGCTGCATGGATGGCTGGATGGAGGGATGGCTGGATGGATGGCTGGCTGGAGGGTGGGATGGATGGATGGATGGCTGGGTGGTTGGCTGGATGAATGAATGGCTGGATGGATGGCTTGCTGGAGGTATGGATGGTTGGATGGCTGGATGGATGGCTGAATGGATGGATGGCTGTATGAATGGCTGGCTGGAGGGATGGATGGATGGTTGGATGGCTGGATGGATGGCTGGATGGATGGATGGCTGGTTGGAGGGATGGCTGGATGGATGGCTGGCTGGAGGGTGGGATGAATGGATGGATGGCTGGATGGTTGGCTGGATGAATGAATGGCTGGATGGATGGCTTGCTGGAGGGATGGATGGTTGGATGGCTGGATGGATGGCTGAATGGATGGATGGCTGGATGAATGGCTGGCTGGAGGGATGGATGGATGGATGGATGGCTGGATGGATGGCTGGATGGAGGGATGGCTGGATGGATGGCTTGCTGGAGGGATGGATGGTTGGATGGCTGGATGGATGGCTGAATGGATGGATGGCTGGATGAATGGCTGGCTGGAGGGATGGATGGATGGATGGATGGCTGGATGGGTGGCTGGCTGTAGTGATGGATGGATGGATGGATGGCTGGATGGATGGCTGGATGGATGGCTGGATGAATTGCTGGCTGGAGGAACGGATGGATTAATGAATGGCTGGACGGATGGCTGGATGGATGGAAGGCTGGATGTATGGCTGGATGCAGGGATGGATGGATGGATGGATGGCTGAATGGATGGCTAGATCGATGGATGGATGGATGGCTGGCTGGAGGGATGGAGTCATGGATGGATGTCTGGATGGATGGCTGGATGGAAGAATGGCTGGATGCATGGCTGGCTGGAGGGATGGATTGATGAATGGATGGCTGGCTGGATGGATGGCTGGCTGGAGGGATGGTTGGATGGATGGATGGCTGGATGGATGGCTGGAAGGATGGATGGCTGGATGGATGGCTGGCTGGAGCGATGGATGGATGGATGGATGGATGGATGGATGGATGGATGGCTGGACGGATGGATGGCTGGATGGATGGCTGGCTGGAGGGATGGATGGATGGATGGATGGCTGGATGGATGGCTGAATGGATGGATGGCTGGATGGATTACTGAATGGATGGCTGGATGGATGGATGGATGGCTGGAGGGATGGATTGATGAATGGATGGCTGGATGAATAGCTGGATGGATGGCTGGATGGATGGATGGCTGGATGGATGGCTGGCTGGAGGGACGGATGGATGGATGGATGGCTGGATGGATGGCTGGATGAATGGCTGGCTGGAGGGATGGATGGATGGATGGATGGCAGGATGGATGGCTGGATGGATGGATGGATGGATGGATGGATGACTCGCTGGGGGGATGGATGGATGGATGGATGGCTGGATGGATGGCTGGATGGATGGATGGCTTGATGGATGGCTGGATGGATGGATGGATGGATGGATGGATGGATGGCTGGATGGATGGATGGTTGGATGGATGGATGGCTGGATGGCTGGAAGGCTGGATGGATGGATGGCTGGATGGATGGCTGGATGGATGGCTGGATGGATGGATGCATGGCTGGATGGAGGGATGGCTGGATGGATGGCTGGCGGAGGTGACGGATGGATGGATGGCTGGATGAATGGCTGTATGGAGGGATGGCTGGCTGGACGGCTGGCTGGATGGTTGGATGGCTGGATGGATGGATGGATGGACGGATGGATGGAGGGATGGCTGGGTGGATGGCAGGCTGGAGGGATGGTTGGATGGATGGATGGCTGGATGGCTGGAAGGCTGGAGGGACGGAAGGATGGATGGCTGGATGGATGGCTGGATGGATGGATGGCTGAATGGATGGCTGGCGGGAGGGATGGATGGATGGATGGATGGCTGGATGGATGGATGGCTGGATGGATGGCTGTCTGGAGGGATGGATGGATGGATGGCTGGATGGATGGATGGCCGAATGGATGGCTGGCTGAAGGGATGGATGGATGGATGGATTGCTGAATGGATGGCTGGATGGATGGATGGCTGGATGGATGGATGGCTGGCTGGAGGGATGGATTAATGGATGGATGGATGGATGGATGGCTGGATGGCTGGATGGCTGGATGGATGTCTGGCTGGGCGGATGGATTGATGGATGGATGGCTGCATGGATGGCTGGATGGATGGATGGATGGATGGCTGGCTGGCTGGAGGTATGGATGGATGGATGAATGGCTGCATGGATGGCTGGATGGAGAGATGGATGAATGCATGGATGGCTGGATGGATAGATGGATGGAGGGATGGCTGGATGGATGACTGGCTGGAGGGATGGATGGATGGATGGATGGCTGGATGGATGGCTGGATGGTTGGATGGATGGCTTGCTGGAGGGATGGAAGGATGGATGGATGGATAGCTGGACGGATGGCTGGATGGATGGTTGGCTGGATGAATGGCTGGCTGGAGGGATGGATGGATGGCAGGATGGATGGCTGGATGGATGGATGGCTGGATGGCTGGAAGGATGGATGGCTGGATGGATAGCTGGATGGATGGCTGGATGGCTGGCTGGCTGGTGGGATGGATGGGTGGATGGATGGCTGGACGGATGGATGGATGGCTGGATGTATGGCTGGCTGGAGAGATGGATGAATGGTTGGATGGCTGCATGGATGGCTGGATGGAGGGATGGCTGGATGGATGGCTGGCTGGAGGGTGGGATGGATGGATGGATGGCTGGGTGGTTGGCTGGATGAATGAATGGCTGGATGGATGGCTTGCTGGAGGTATGGATGGTTGGATGGCTGGATGGATGGCTGAATGGATGGATGGCTGTATGAATGGCTGGCTGGAGGGATGGATGGATGGTTGGATGGCTGGATGGATGGCTGGATGGATGGATGGCTGGTTGGAGGGATGGCTGGATGGATGGCTGGCTGGAGGGTGGGATGAATGGATGGATGGCTGGATGGTTGGCTGGATGAATGAATGGCTGGATGGATGGCTTGCTGGAGGGATGGATGGTTGGATGGCTGGATGGATGGCTGAATGGATGGATGGCTGGATGAATGGCTGGCTGGAGGGATGGATGGATGGATGGATGGCTGGATGGATGGCTGGATGGAGGGATGGCTGGATGGATGGCTTGCTGGAGGGATGGATGGTTGGATGGCTGGATGGATGGCTGAATGGATGGATGGCTGGATGAATGGCTGGCTGGAGGGATGGATGGATGGATGGATGGCTGGATGGGTGGCTGGCTGTAGTGATGGATGGATGGATGGATGGCTGGATGGATGGCTGGATGGATGGCTGGATGAATTGCTGGCTGGAGGAATGGATGGATTAATGAATGGCTGGACGGATGGCTGGATGGATGGAAGGCTGGATGTATGGCTGGATGCAGGGATGGATGGATGGATGGATGGCTGAATGGATGGCTAGATCGATGGATGGATGGATGGCTGGCTGGAGTGATGGAGTCATGGATGGATGTCTGGATGGATGGCTGGATGGAAGAATGGCTGGATGCATGGCTGGCTGGAGGGATTGATTGATGAATGGATGGCTGGATGGCTGGCTGGATGGATGGCTGGCTGGAGGGATGGTTGGATGGATGGATGGCTGGATGGATGGCTGGAAGGATGGATGGCTGGATGGATGGCTGGCTGGAGCGATGGATGGATGGATGGACGGATGGATGGATGGATGGATGGATGGATGGCTGGACGGATGGATGGCTGGATGGATGGCTGGCTGGAGGGATGGATGGATGGATGGATGGCTGGATGGCTGGCAGGCTGAAGGGATGGATGGATGGATGGATGGCTGAATGGACGGCTGGATGGATGGATGGCTTGATGGATGGCTGGCTGGAGAGAAGGATTAATGAATGGACAGCTGGATGGATTGCTGGATGGATGCCTGGATGGATGGCTGGCTGGTGGGGTGGATGGATGGATAGCTGAATGGAGGGATGGCTGGATGGTTGGCTGGCTGGAGGGATGGATGGATGGATGGCTGGATGGACGGCTGGATGGAGGGATGGCTGGATGGCTGGCTGGCAGGAGGGATGGATGGCTGGATGGATGGCTGGATGGATGGATGGCTTAATGACTGGCTGGAAGGAGGGATGGATGGATGATGGATGGCTGGATGGATGGATGGATGGCTGGATGGATGGATGTATGGCTGGCTGGAGAGATGGATGAATGGTTGGATGGCTGGATGGATGGAGGGATGGCTGGATGGATGGCTGGCTGGAGGGATAGATGGATGGATGGATGGCTGGATGGATGGCTGGATGAATGGATTGCTGGATGGATGGCTTGCTGGAGGGATGGATGGTTGGATTGCTGGATGGATGGCTGAATGGATGGATGGCTGGATGAATGGCTGGGTGGAGGGATTGATGGATGGATGGATGGCTGGATGGATGGCTGGGTGGTTGGATGACTGGCTGGAGGGATGGATGGATTGATGGATGGATGGCTGGATGGGCGGCTGGATGGATGGATGGCTGGATGGATGGCTGGCTGGAGGGAAGGATGGATGGATGGATGGCTGGATGGAATGATGGATGGATGGATGGCTGGATGGATGGCTGGCTGGAGGGACGGATGGATGGATGGCTGGATGGATGGCTGGATGGATGGATGGCTGAATGGATGGCTGGCGGGAGGGATGGATGGATGTATGGATGGCTGGATGGATGGCTGGATGGATGGATGGCTGGATGGATGGCTGGCTGGAGGGATGGATGGATGGATGGCTGGATGGATGGATGGCCGAATGGATGGCTGGCTGAAGGGATGGATGGATGGATGGATTGCTGAATGGATGGCTGGATGGATGGCTGGCTGGATGGATGGAAGGATGGATGGCTGGATGGATGGCTGGATGGAGGGATGGATGGATGGATGGATGGATGGATGGATGGCTGGACGGATGGATGGCTGGATGGATGGCTGGCTGGAGGGATGGATGGATGGATGGATGGCTGGATGGATGGCTGAATGGATGGATGGCTGAAGGGATGGATGGATGGATGGATTGCTGAATGGATGGCTGGATGGATGGATGGATGGCTGGATGTATGGCTGGCTGGAGAGATGGATGAATGGTTGGCTGGCTGGATGGATGGCTGGATGGAGGGATGGCTTGATGGATGGCTGGCTGGAGGGATGGTGGATGGATGGATGGCTGGATGGATGGCTGGATGAATGGATGGCTGGATGGATGGCTTGCTGGAGGGATGGTTGGTTGGATGGCTGGATGGATGGCTGAATGGATGGATGGCTGGATGAATGGCTGGCTGGAGGGATGGATGGATGGATGGATGGATGGATGGATGGCTGGATGGATGGATGGCTGGTTGGATGACTGGCTGGAGGGATGGATGGATGGATGGATGGCTGGATGGGCGGCTGGATGGATGGATGGCTGGATGGATGGCTGGCTGGAGGGAAGGATGGATGGATGGATGGCTGGATGGAAGGCTGGATGGATGGATGGATGGCTGTCTGGCTGGAGGTATGGATGGATGGATGAATGGCTGGATGGATGGCTTGATGGAGAGATGGATGAATGCATGGATGGCTGGATGGATGGCTGGATGGAGGGATGGCTGGATGGATGGCTGGCTGGAGGGATGGATGGATGGATGGATGGCTGGATGGATGGTTGGATGGCTGGATGGATGGCTTGCTAGAGGGATGGATGGATGGATGGATGGATAGCTGGATGGATGGCTGGATGGATGGATGGCTGAATGAATGGCTGGCTGGAGGGATGGATGGATGGATGGATGGCAGGATGGATGGCTGGATGGATGGATGGCTGGATGGATGACTCGCTTGCGGGATTGATGGATGGATGGATGGATGGATGGATGGCTGGATAGATGGATGGCTTGATGGATGGCTGGATGGATGGATGGATGGATGGCTGGCAGGCTGATGGGATGGATGGATGGATGGATGGCTGAATGGACGGCTGGATGGATGGATGGCTTGATGGATGGCTGGCTGGAGGGATGGATTGATGAATGGATGGCTGGATGGATAGCTGGATGGATGGCTGGATGGATGGCTGGCTTGTGGGATGGATTGATGGATGGATAGCTGGATGGAGGGATGGCTGGCTGGCTGGAGGGATGGATGGCTGGATGGATGGATGTCCGGATGGATGGCTGGCTGGAGGGATGGATGGATGGATGGATGGATGGCTGGATGGATGGATGGCTGGATGGATGGCTGGCTGGAGGGATGGATGGATGGATGGCTCGATTGATGGCTCGATGGATGGATGGCTGGATGGATGGCTGGATGGATGGCTGGCTGGAGTGATGGACGGATGGATGGATGGCTGGATGGATGGCTGAATGGATGGCTGGATGGATTGCTGGCTGGAGGAATGGATGGATTAATGAATGGCTGGACGGATGGCTGGATGGATGGAATGCTGGAGGGATGGATGGCTGGATGGATGGATGTCCGGATGGATGGCTGGCTGGAGGGATGGATGGATGGATGGATGGATGGATGGATGGATGGATGGCTGGATGGCTGGATGGATGGATGGCTGGATGGATGGCTGGCTGGAGGGATGGATGGATGGATGGCTCGATGGATGGCTCGATGGATGGATATCTGGATGGATGGCTGGCTGGAGTGATGGACGGATGGATGGATGGCTGAATGGATGGCTGGATGGATTGCTGGCTGGAGGAATGGATGGATTAATGAATGGCTGGGCGGATGGCTGGATGGATGGAAGGCTGGATGGATGGCTGGCTGCAGGGATGGATGGATGGATGGGTGGCTGAATGGATGGCTAGATCGATGGATGGATGGATGGCTGGCTGGAGGGATGGAGTCATGGATGGATGTCTGGATGGATGGCTGGAGGGACGGATGGATGGATGGCTGGATGGATGGATGGCTGAATGGATGGCTGGCGGGAGGGATGGATGGATGTATGGATGGCTGGATGGATGGCTGGATGGATGGATGGCTGGATGGATGGCTGGCTGGAGGGATGGATGGATGGATGGCTGGATGGATGGATGGCCGAATGGATGGCTGGCTGAAGGGATGGATGGATGGATGGATTGCTGAATGGATGGCTGGATGGATGGCTGGCTGGATGGATGGAAGGATGGATGGCTGGATGGATGGCTGGATGGAGGGATGGATGGATGGATGGATGGATGGATGGATGGCTGGACGGATGGATGGCTGGATGGATGGCTGGCTGGAGGGATGGATGGATGGATGGATGGCTGAATGGATGGCTGAATGGATGGATGGCTGAAGGGATGGATGGATGGATGGATTGCTGAATGGATGGCTGGATGGATGGATGGATGGCTGGATGTATGGCTGGCTGGAGAGATGGATGAATGGTTGGCTGGCTGGATGGATGGCTGGATGGAGGGATGGCTTGATGGATGGCTGGCTGGAGGGATGGTGGATGGATGGATGGCTGGATGGATGGCTGGATGAATGGATGGCTGGATGGATGGCTTGCTGGAGGGATGGTTGGTTGGATGGCTGGATGGATGGCTGAATGGATGGATGGCTGGATGAATGGCTGGCTGGAGGGATGGATGGATGGATGGATGGATGGATGGATGGATGGATGGCTGGTTGGATGACTGGCTGGAGGGATGGATGGATGGATGGATGGCTGGATGGGCGGCTGGATGGATGGATGGCTGGATGGATGGCTGGCTGGAGGGAAGGATGGATGGATGGATGGCTGGATGGAAGGCTGGATGGATGGATGGATGGCTGTCTGGCTGGAGGTATGGATGGATGGATGAATGGCTGGATGGATGGCTTGATGGAGAGATGGATGAATGCATGGATGGCTGGATGGATGGCTGGATGGAGGGATGGCTGGATGGATGGCTGGCTGGAGGGATGGATGGCTGGATGGCTGGATGGATGGCTTGCTAGAGGCATGGATGGATGGATAGCTGGATGGATGGCTGGATGGATGGATGGCTGAATGAATGGCTGGCTGGAGGGATGGATGGATGGATGGTTGGCAGGATGGATGGCTGGATGGATGGATGGCTGGATGGATGACTCGCTTGCGGGATTGATGGATGGATGGATGGATGGATGGATGGCTGGATAGATGGATGGCTTGATGGATGG